>NC_056669.1:104017684-104334184 GCF_018350195.1 Panthera tigris
CGGACTCTGTGCTGACAGCTCAGAGCCTGGAGCCTGTTTCAGATTCTGTGTCTCCCTCTCTCTCTGCCCCTCCCCCGTTCATGCTCTGTCTCTCTCTGTCTCGAAAATAAATAAACGTTAAAAAAAAAAGATAGAATTCTACTGATGCAAATGAGAACAAGGAAATAAGTATAAGACAAGGATATCCTCCAAAAGTATCATAGGGCTTATCACTCCTCTGACCTCATCTATGGACAAAGTGTGATTATGCAGCAACATTTACATATGCATTGTCCTGAGTACATAGCCTAACAAGATGTGGCCTGAAAACAATGGCACTTTGAGGGATGTAATTAATTCCCCACTATCTTCAAGATAAAATCCTATCTATCTAGATGACACCTATCTCTCCAGCAAAATTCCCCGACTCCCCTTCTAGCACTGTTAAATGAACCATGGTGAACTCCTGGAATATTAGCTCTCTGGTCATCTGACCCTGTGTGGCACTGAAAATTTGGCTCTGTTGTTAACATTTTTTCCATCTTATTCACATTTGATAGACACTTGTACATCTTCCTCACCAGTCTTCCTTGAGAGCAGGACCACTCCTTTTCTGCCTCTTTATCTAACAACACAGAGGACAGTTTGCATGATACAGAATTGGCATTCAACAATTAGTTGTCAGAGAAGGAATAAATATATGCACACTACATCAAAAGTTTTATTTTCGCCCAAATTGTTCAGTTATTGGGACAAATCTGCAGTTCTGACAGTCCTTTTGATGGCCTTTACTATTCTGGAAAGATCAGGATTTGTATAAATCTTCTACTTGAATGTACCTGGCAGTGATGTATATGGATAACTTCCGGTGACTGGTGACTCTCTTCTTTCTATTCCAGATGTCCTATACTATAGCAGTGAACATCGTAAGTGCCTGCGCTGCCGTGATTGGTCTGCTTATAATATCATTTGAGTTTATAATATACAGTTTGACTACACAAGCTCCTATTTGGCCCGAGGTAAATACCAGGTTTCTACGAGAATTTCGTCACAGATTTAGAGTTACATTTAAATTCTTTGGTGCGCGATCGAAGTAGTTAAGTATTAGGCAGGATATGGCAGTGACCTTTATCATTAATGTACTCTGATGTGTGCCTTCTGCTACAAATGTGGTTCAAACTACAGGTTACCTTTCTAAACCTAGGATCACCCCAAACCTCAAGTAAGCAACTGGAACGTATTCTAAATATTAATAGATGTGTTTTGAGTGGTTTGGCATTATATTCAATTCTGGTATTGAATTAGTATTGTGTTCAAAACTGGTATTATATACCAATTCTGGTATACAATAGGCCCACCTAGTATTTTTATAATGGGCAGCTCAGTTCTTCCTAGGTACCTCATCTCAGAAGCCAGTTTTCCCAGACCTTAAATGATCAAGAGTATTATAGCAAGATTTGATCTTCAAAGAAGGAAATAACATCCTTATGTACTTGTGACACCCAGGGACCCAGGGATTTATGCTCGCCAGGGATGTGATCTTCAGACAGAATAAAGTCGAACACTATAAATGGATGTGATTTGGAATGTTATGTGTAATCAGTTCTGTATACACACGACTATATGGATCTTTCTGAACTTCCTGCTTCGTGTCTGTCAATCTTCCTGTCAGCAGGTCTGAGTCTGTTTTAAGTGTGTCCATGTTTGTGTTTCACTTTGTGTGTATAGCTGTGTTTCTATCCACGTGGGACTGTGGACATTTGTGCATTTAACCATATATGTTTGTTCATGTAGGGGGGGAGAAGAAGCTATGATGGCAAGGAGATAGGAATCAGTGCTAAGCAAGTTGGGTGGGAGTTAAAACCATAAGTTCTAAAACCTTGTCTGTGGATTCCTGTCTTTCTGTTCTATCCTATCTGCCCAGAGCTTGACAGAGGTCAAAAGAGATGGGCTTTTGACCAAGACCTAGGAACCAGCTTTTCTGATTTGAGCCTACCAGATGTTGCCTGTTTCTAAAGTTTTAGCCTAATACAGCAAGCTCTCTTTACTTCAAAATCCCAAACTCTTAGTTAATTAGCTAGTTCCAAAGCACATATGTTGGTTTGCATTTTGCTGAATTTTTCTTATTTCTACATAGCTTTGAAAGTGATTTTACAGCAAGTGGGATTGTAAACTTCCTCAGGGAATGATTTATGTCTCTGACTCAATTACAGAAATAAGCTAAGCAATGTTGGGGCGTCTGGGTGGCCCAATCAGTTAAGCGACTGACTCTTGATTTTGGCTCAGGTCATGATCTCATGGTTTGTAGGTTTGAGCCCTGTGTCAATGCAAAGCCTGCTTGGGATTCTCTGTCTCCCTCTCTCTCTGCCTCTACCCTACTCATGCTCTCTCTCGAAAATAAATAAACATTAACAAAAAAAGAAAAGAAATGTTAATCTACTTACTCATGGTCAGAGCTCTTTACTTGCAGAACATTCATTCTAATAAAAAATGGTCTAAATTCCAAGTTATTTCACTACACAAAATTGAGCCCTAACAGAAATCAGTTAAATGACACATCAGAGAAACATCTTCTGGCTGCAGGGAATGCTAATATTTTATGACACATACCCTGAAAGATACCTTAAAGTAAAACCTTGAATAAACATGAGCCTCCAGATATTGCTTCAGATTATATTTACCCAATAGGAATGTCTCGTTTTACTGGGTTGGAGTGCAATTATAATCTTGATTCTTTCATTTTTCCAACTTATCTCTCGAACCACCAATGCTTATATAAGCAAGAAACCCAAGGTCTTCTTCCCCGTTGACCATCTCAAATTATTCAAGAACATTGACAGCCAAAGATTCAATATGGACTCCAAACCTCTCGTTGAGTAGTAGTAGACTACCTCAGTAATCTACCAACATGCCCATAATTTCACATGTCATGGATTCAGTTGCTATCAAATGGTGTCAGTATTGAAAACTGGTCTCAATAGCCCATGGTGGCCTTGTCACAAAGTGCTTTGGGCCCTTCCGGCCTGCCACTATCCAAGTGTCCTACAAGGATATGGGTCTACTGGGGTTTATAGTCAGAGGCATAATCCCAGGAGGAAACCACCTACCCATAGGACACAAAAGCCCTTCTGTTGAGCCTAGTCATAAACCCAAACCTTTTTTTTCCCTCCACTGTAAGTTCCTCTTTAGGGCCCTTTCCTAAAACAGGCTTAATTCTAAACGTCTCTCCATTAAATAAGTTCTGTAACACCGAACTTCAAGAGTGTTCCGAGTCCATCTTCTCTAGAGGTCCGCTGGCTTCAGTGAAAATTTGCTGACCTTACCCAAAACCACACACAGGAAAACGTAATCGATGATTCTCTTTATCCATTTGGCAGAAAACTGTCAGCTTATGCTCATCCTCAATAATTATGAGTTATCACTATGATCAAGAAAATATATATAAATAACCACAGTTTGGGGGGCTGAGGATATATTGAGTGGTTATTCTCTTAGTTTTTTATCTTCTTGCAATTAATTGTACAATGCTTTGATTATTTTTAAAGTGCTAATGTATAAATATCTGTAAGGAATGTACATTTTATTTTTGGAAACAGAGAAGTGGTAAAATCCTTTCAGAATATCTGTTTTTATTCACCATCTTGGAGTTGTTTACAGCGTGCACAGTGGCCCATTGGATATACAAAGCTAAACATCTCAGATAATAAAGATGTGGTGAGTATCTCCTTTCTCCCTTGGTGAATTAGAAGATACTGGCTTCCATTATGAACCTGTTTGAAGAACTGAACTAAAGTTTTAATAAGATTTTAGTGTCGTCTCTAAGATGTGTTAAAGGTAGCTGAAAACACACTGTACTAATGTGCACTGAACAGGTTTCTACACAACTGAGGGACAATAATTTGCCCTAGACAAAGATGTTTTGTATGACATAATTTTTTTATGTTCATACCTCGTGAGAGAACAGGATAGAAGATAGATGATTTTCTGGCTTGAGTCTGCTTAAGTCAATAGATATTTCACTAGAAACAAACAAAAAGAACTTTTTGGAGGTTATAAGCAGGTCCAGGGATATTGGAATGCTGAAGTCTTATATCTTTAATTTTCAAAGTTTGAGAAAACGTGTTGAATAGCAAAGTGTAGACTCTTTGGCGTTTTCAGAAACCATGATTTTACAGTAACTGAGAAGTTGGAAAAGATGGTAAAATCCATTTTCCTACTTCCTCCACACCTACTACTTCATGTCTAAAGACAAACTTTATCTCCAACTGACCTCAACATCACAGAATCAGAGAACTTTGGTAAAAGATACATCTGCCCTTTCCTCCCCAGTTCCCCTATCAGAGGCCCAGGTTTAAGGATCACTGAATCATAAGAACAACTCAGAAGGAATGCAACGTTAATGTGGAGGAAAGAGTGGTTTATCTATGTATTCTAGACCAGATACATAGGGAGATTTAGGAAATGATCATTAAGAATCAGAATGCCTAGGGGCGCCTGGGTGGCTCAGTCGGTTAAGCGACTGATTTCGGCTCAGGTCATGATCTTGCGGTTCATGAGTTCAAGCCCCACATTAGGCTCTATGCTGGCAGCTCAGAGCCTGGAGCCTGCTTCATATTCTGTCTGTCTGTCTCTCTCTCTCTCTCTCTCTCTCTCTCTGTCCCTACCCTGCTCATGCTCTGCCTCTCTCAAAAATAAATAAACACTAAAAAAAAAAAAAAAAGAATCAGAATGCCTAGAACCCCAGGGGTCTTGGAGCAGAAGTAGGAAAAAAGATTTGAGAGAAAAGGGGAAGGGAGATACTTACAGATCTTGTTTTCAAATATTTCTGGTTCTAAGCCTTCATATGTACTTGGATGAAGCCATTGACACCCAGATAATATTTTCTTCCACCTCAAGCATCTGCTAAGTAAGGATAGGCATTGAAACATTCATACTAAAGTACAAATCACTGAGATCAAATCAACCATTGCTCTGATAGGAGAATGGAAATGCAAATTGCCAAATAATGTGAAAAAAATGAAGGAGCCCAAGGAAACCTTTCATCTAAGCTATGAGATGAGGTAAGAATGATATGGGTAAATCTCAGCTTTGAAAGCTATACCCAAGACTATTAGGTTTCATTCCTATCAGAAGTGTCATGTGTGGAATGTATGATTATGGAAATTATGGAACACCAGAATATGGGAAAACGTCCTCAAATGATATGTTTCTTAGGATCTCAGAAACTAGCAATGGAGAGGGAAACTTTATAGAAAATGTATTAAAAGGCAATCAGTGTTCCAGATATCAGGCTTTCAACACCCTTGTAATTTCTATGGAACGACATCTCGTGTATTTTCAAAAGGAAATGCCTTTTGCAGTAGAAATGGAGAAGTAGCCTCTGAGTATCGAGAGAAAGTGGAAAATCCAAAGGGAAAATTTTTTCTGATAATCCCATCTCTATTCCAAATAGTTTTATCAGATTAATTCAAAATAGAGGTTATTTAAGAAAAGCAATTCTTGGGACGCCTGGGTGGCGCAGTCGGTTAAGCGTCCGACTTCAGCCAGGTCACGATCTCGCGGTCCGTGAGTTTGAGCGCCGCGTCAGGCTCTGGGCTGATGGCTCGGAGCCTGGAGCCTGTTTCCGATTCTGTGTCTCCCTCTCTCTCTGCCCCTCCCCGGTTCATGCTCTGTCTCTCTCTGTCCCAAAAATAAATAAAAAAACGTTGAAAAAAAAAAATTAAAAAAAATAAAAAAAAAAAGAAAAGCAATTCTGCAGATTAAGATGGCAACCCAAACAAGGCATATTTATGAAATGGTAAATAAATTAATTAGCATGGAGTATAGTCTTTGTGGAGGTGAGTGGTGGGAAATGGGATTCAAGAAAGTAGATTGGATCTAAACTATTACAGAAATGAATGTTGTGCTATAATATCAAACTCTCATGCTGTAAGTGTTGGCTGCCATAAATTTTAATACTGGGAGATGGAGAAAAGAGGACACGTATATTTAGATCACACGCACCAAACACACACACACACACACGTCAACTTCATAATTCCCTATGAATAAATTGAAAGAGAAAAATCGTGAATTGAACCTATGAGAATGTATATAGCTCTCGACCCAATTAGAATTTAAACTGATAGGTATTCAACGCTATACTAAATAATGCAATTTAGTTTGAGTAGAAAACTATATGTTCTTACATGATCAATATTTTTAAGGGATGTATCTATTCCTATAACATCATTTTTGGCTGTCAACCTAAGGAAACAAAAAGGAAGGAAGGGAGAAAGAAAATAAAGAGAAGGAAAAAAGGGAAAAAGGCAGCAAAGGAGGAAGAAGGAGGAAGGAAAATTTTTTAAAAGCACCAAAAGCCCATGGTTTAATTTTTAAATCTCAAGGATGAGAACTTTCCAATTAGCATTCTTTCCAAAATTCTACCCCAAATCCTGCAGTTATTTATTTGGGAGTGTATTAATGGTTCAGTTTACTAACATCCAACTTACCTCAGGTACACGGCAGAAGGGGATCCTTTTCCTACATATTAAAGAACCGTAATGACCTGAGTCAAGGAGGAAAGCATAGTGGTGAATGAAGAACTTCATTTTGTTCAAGAGGCTTCTTGGAAAATGCATTTTAATGGAGTCCATCGTAGTATTTCCTTTCCCCCATTTCATTAATAAAATTTTTAATTGATAAATATGGTTTTTCTTCTGTGAGGAGGTGAGCATAAATTTATCTCAAGTTGAATCTGGTCATAGATTCTCCCATACAGTAGAAATTCTAAAAATGGGTATAATGTTTCTGGAGTGGGATTTAGATCTAATATTACATGATGATGTGCTAAATTCTGACTCAAGGAAATCATCTCATTGTGGAAAATAAAGTCAGTATAAATTATAAAAGATCCCATTACCTGTGAGTGTCTCTTAATAGATTAGCTTGAAATACAAATTCTAATATTTCCTTCTTCCTAGATGTTGCTAACATTTGCATTGCTTGCCTAGAGTCAAGTGTATTATAATTTAATATCTCCCTATATTATTGAGACTAAATGAATGAATGTCTCTTGGATTTTCATTTTTCTAGAAAGTCCAGCTCCCAAAATGTTACATCTCTTTGCCCCCAAGTTTGCTTTATGTTTTATCGCACTTTGAATTTTATAAACATTTTAGGTACATTACCTTGTTAGAAATTTTATATGTCTGTAAGCCTCCTCTATTTTTAAAAAACACCATGTCCCATCCCCCAGACCCCACTCACACTTCCCTCCCTCCATGAGCAACTGTTCCATTGTATACAATATGCATATTTTTAAGTGTTTCCAGACAATGCATGGCATTGTACGGTAGGCATGTATTTGTAATTCGTGTAGATCAAACACACAACATACATACACAACGTACTTTTTTTCCTCTCAGCGGTACGTTTTTAAGATCTATCCACACTGCTATCAGTACATCTATCAAATTGATTTTTAAATGCTGCCCAACACTCTGCAGCACGCATCCAGAACATTTTACACATTCACTCTCCTAGAGATAAACATCTAGGTTGCCTACAGTTCTTTGCCCCTTGAATAATTTCTTTAAGAAATGAATTCAGGAGTGGAATACCTGTGTGTTATATGTGTATGTCGTTTGTTCATGAAATGCAGGAACTTCCACCATTTAGAACCATCTTCTGTTGCAGTGTCTTTAGGTTATGCACTCTTTCTTCAGTACAGTCTGTATACTTTTTGTTCCCTAGGAATTCACAGATTCTGGTTCAACAATAATGTCACTTCCTGTTTTCCAATGTAGCAAGGGCTTTTTTTTTTTAATTTCTTGGCATTGGAGTTGACATAAGAAAGAAGTAGCATCTGTTCAGTCAACCATCAACTAGAAACTACAACTATAAGAGAAACTTGAGGGGCGCCTAGGTAGCTCAGTTGGTTGAGCACCCAACTTTGGCTCAGGTCATGATCTCATGTTTCGTGGGTTTGAGCCCCAGCTGAGCTGTCAGCACAGAGCCTGAAGTCTGCTTTGGATTCTGTGTCTCCCTCTCTCTCTCTCTGCCCCTCTCCAGCTCATGCCCTCTCTCTCTCTCTCAAAGATAAATAAATAAACTTAAAAAAAAAAAGAGGGAGAGAGACTTGAGTACATATCTAGTTTAAGAGGAAATGTAGAATAGGGAGTAAGATTTGAATATACTGCAGACAAAGAGGTAACTGATGGAATAAGGATCATGAGCCCATGAAAGGAAATGAGGTTAATAGCACAGGGACATAGAGATATACACTTTAGGAACAGAGGAAGGATACCCGGTTCTCAGCAAGTAAACAAATAGGAAATAATTGTCATGTAAATAAATACGTATATTGGGAGACATAAGGGAAGGGCATGAAAACCTTAATTTTTCCTTTGAAATAAATGGCTAGGCAGTCATCTAAGAGTGAAAGGTAGTAGTTGGTAAAGGACTTGTTTGGGTTAAGAGTTATATGAATCAGATACAGAAATGATCAAATCATAGTCAAAGGGCAGATGAAAAACACAGATAAAGCCAATGAGATTTGAAACCATGTATTTGTTGTGCTGCTTATCCATGTGATTGTGAGGGTTTCCCTACAACACTCCATACAGAGAAGGTGAAATTACAATGTGGGAAACTTGCATTTGTGAGTTCTAATAAGAAGGTAAAATAGTTGGATCTGTGGGATCCAGCCTGAATGAAAAGGATATGATGCCAGGAAAAGGCCAACAATTTTGGAAGAAACATAGGGTTCAGGGGGCCAATGATTTGAAAACATGGCTACCAATACGTAAGATGCCTTTGTGAGAATTAGAAAAAAGCACCCAGTCCAAGAGGAGAGATTGCGCAACAGTAGGACTTCTGGGTTGAATTAGAAGATGGGTCCCCCTTTGGACAGTAAAATTAGGAATTGAGGCCCCCTTTCCCTGGATGACCAATTTCAGCACAAGGGGAGCCAACTCTGCAACTGGAGCCCAGGTGGGATTTCAACCTCAATTTTTGCGCTCATTGACATGCACCCTGCTGTACAGTCTGGTCTAGAATAACACGAAGAGTAGCTCTAGGCAGAGTCATAATATATGGAAACTAGAGAATGGTTGTTTGTGATCACAGAGCAAGATATTAGAATTAGGAAACCAGAGAGAATTAGTTCCAAGTGATGAACTATTGGAGGCACTCATTCATTCATTTATCCAACACTAGTTATTGATTACCTACTGTGCATCGGACATAATTCTTGCTTCTGGGAACACAGATGTAAACAAGAGTCAAGACCCCATCCTCTTTCCTTACTAGGGAAAGGAAGACAGCAGCACTGTTTGGATCACACTCTGGTCAGCAAATCAAACATACAAAAATTTAAACAGCCACTCCTGCCCACCCTGGAGGCCTCCACAAAAGAAGGAAGAGTCACTGAGGGTGACTCATTATTCCAAAACTTCGTAACTAAAGAGACAAAATCAAGCACACATCCTGCTTTACATTTTTTTTCCACTGAGTTATCACTCACATATCATAAATTCACTTATTTAAAGTATAAACTTCAGTAGTTTTTTAATATATTCACAAAGTTGTGCAAATACTACCACCTACCTAGCATTGTACCATTTTTGTCATTCAAAAGAGGAACCCCAAACCTATTAGCAGTCATTTGAACAACTCCTGAACTACTCACCGTGCCTCTGAATAATAGTAATCTACTTTCTGTCTCTATGGGTTTGCCTCTTTGGGGTATTTCATAAGAATGTCTTTTGTGACTGACTTCTTTCACCTAGTGTAATGTTATCAAGGCTTGTCCATGTTATAGAATGAATCAGTAATTTCTTCTGTTTCACTGTCAAATAAAGCTTCATTTTATGGATATACCATAAGGAGGGAGATGAAGGCAAAAGAGCACGATTTAAGAATTAGAGAAATCAGTGACTCATTAAAAAGGAACAACATCAGAATCATAGGGGTCCCAGAGGAGGAAGAGAGAGAAATGGGGGTAGAAGGGTTATGTGAGCAAATCATAGTGGAAAACTTTCCTAACCTGGGGAAAGACACAGACCTCAAAATCCAAGAAGCACAGAGGACTCCCATTAGATTCAACAAAAACCATCCATCAATAAGGCATATCATAGTCAAATTCACAAAATACTCAAGCAAGGAGAGAATCATGAAAGCAGCAAGGGAAAACAAGTCCCTAACCTACAAGGGAAGACAGATCAGGTTTGCAGCAGACCTATCCACAGAAACTTGACAGGCCAGCAAGGAGCGGCAGGATATATTCAGTGTGCTGAATCAGAAAAATATGCAGCCAAGAATTCTTTATCCAGCAAGGCTGTCATTCAAAATAGAAGGAGAGATAAAAAGTTTCCCAGACAAACAAAAATTAAAGGAGTTTGTGACCGCTAAACCAGCCCTGCAAGAAATTCTAAGGGGGACTCTCTGAGGGGAGAAAAGATGAAAATATATACGTATAAATAAATAAATACTAAAAGCAACAAACGTTAGAAAGGACCAGAGAACACCACCAGAAACTCCAACTCTACAAGCATCATAATGGCAATAAATTCACATCTTTCAGTACTCACTCTAAACGTCAATGGACTCAATGCTCCAATCAAAAGACATAGGGTAACAGAATGGATAAGAAAACAAGACCCATCAATATGCTGTTTATAAGAGACCCACTTTAATCCTAAAGACACCTACAGATTGAAAATAAGGGGATGGAGAACCATCTATCATGCTAATGGCCAACAAAAGAAAGCCGGAGTAGCCATACTTATATCAGACAATCTAGACTTTAAAATAAAGACTGTATCAAGAGATGCAGAAGGGCATTATATCATAATCAAGGGGTCTATAGACCAAGAAGACCTAACAATTGTAAACATTTATGCGCCAAATGTGGCAGCACCCAAATATATAAATCGATTAATCACAAACATAAAGAAATTCATCCATAGTAATACCATAATAGTAGGAGACTTCAACACCCCACTCACAGCAATGGACAGATCATCTAATCAAAAAACGAACAAGGAAACAATGACTTTGAATGACACACTGAACCAGATGGACTTAACAGATATATTCAGAACATTTCATCCTAAAGCAGCAGAATATACATTCTTCTCCAGTGCACATGGAACGTTCTCCACAATAGACCACATACTGGGACACAAATCAGCCCTAAGTAAGTACAAAAAGATCAAGATCATACCATGCATATTTTCAGACCACAATGCTATGAAACTCAAAATCAACCACAAGAAATAATTTGGAAAGGTAACAAATACTTGGAGACTGAAGAACATCCTACTAAAGAATGAATGGACTAACCAGGTAGCTAAAGAAGAAATTAAAAAGTATATGGAAGTCAATGAAAATGATAGCACCACAACCCAAAACCCCTGGGACGCAGGGTTGGTGGTCATAAGAGGAAAGTATATAGCAATCCAGACCTTCCTAAAGAAGGGAGAAAGACCTCAGATACACAACCTAACCTTACACTTTAAGGAGCTGGAAAAAGAACAGCAAATAAAATCCAAAGCCAGCAGAAGACAGGAAATAATAAAGATTAGAGCAGAAATTAATGCTATCAAAACCAAAAAAACAGTAGAACAGATCAATGAAACCAGAAGCCGGTTCTTTGAAAGAATTAGCAAAACTGATAAACCACTAGCCAGTTTGATCAAGAAGAAAAAGGAAAGGACCCAAATAAGTAAAATCAAGAATGAAAGAGGAGAAATCACAACCAACACAACAGAAATAAAAACAATAATAAGAGAATATTATGAGCAATTATATGCCAATAAAATGGGCAATATGGAAGAAATGGACAAATTCCTAGAAACATATACACTACCAAAACTGAAACAGGAAGAAATAGAAAATTTGAACAGACCCACAACCAGTAAGGAAATCGAATTAGCAATCAAAAACAAGAGTCCAGGGCCAGATGGCTTTCCAGGGGAATTCTACTGAACATTTAAGGAAGAGTTAACACCTATTCTCTTGAAACTGTTCCAAAAAATAGAAATGGAAGGAAAACTTCCAAACTCTTTCTATGAAGCCAGCATTACCCTGATTCCAAAACCAGACAGAGACCCCATGAAAAAGGAGACCTATAGACCAATTTCCCTGATGAACATGGATGCAAAAATCCTCAACAAGATATTAGCCAACTGGATCCAACAATACATTAAAAAAATTATTCACCACGACCAAGTGGGATTTATACCTGGGATGCAGGGCTGGTTCAATATCCACAAAGCAATTAACATGGTTCATCACAGCAGTAAAAGAAAGGACAAGAACCATATGATCCTCTCAATAGATGCAGAGAAAGCATTTGACAAAATACAGCATCCTTTCTTGATAAAAACCCTCAAGAAAGTAGGGATAGAAGGATCATACCTGGAGATGATAAAAGCCATATATAAGCGACCCAACACTAATATCATCCTCAATGGGGAAAAACTGAGAGCTTTCCCCCTAAGGTCAGGAATCAGGGATGTTCACTCTCACCACTGTTATTCAACATAGTATTGGAAGTCTAAACCTCTGCAATCAGACAACACAAAGAAATAAAAGGCATCCAAATCAGCCAGGAGGAGGTCAAACTTTTACTCTTTACAGATGACATGATACTCTATATGGAAAACCAAAGATTCCACCAAAAAACTGCTAGAACTGATTTGTGAATTCAGCAAAGTTGCAGGATATAAAATCAACACACAGAAATAGGTTGCATTCCTATACACCAACAATGAAGCGACAGAAAGAGAAATCAAGGAATCAATCCCACGTACAGTTGCACCAAAAACCATAAAATACATAGGAATAAATATAACCAAAGAGGTGAAAAATCTATACACTGAAAACTATAGAAAGCTTATGAAGGAAATTGAAGAAGACACAAAAAAATGGAAAAAGATTCCATGCTCCTGGATAGGAAGAACAAATATTGTTAAAATGTCAATACTACCCAAAGCAATCTACATATTCAATGCAATACCTATCAAAGTAACACCAGCATTCTTCACAGAGCTAGAACAAATAATCCTAAAATTTGTATGGAATCAGAAAAGACCCCAAATAGCCAAAGCAATCTTGAAAAAGAAAACCAAAGCAGGAGGCATCACAATCCCAGACTTCAAGCTATACTACAAACCTGTAATCATCAAGACAGTATGGTACTGGCACAAGAACAGACACTCAGATCAGTGGAATAGAATAGAGAACCCAGAAATGGACCCACAAACGTATGGGCAACTAATCTTTGACAAAGCAGGAAAGAATATCCGATGGAATAAAGACAGTCTCTTCAGCAAGTGGTGCTGGGAAAACTGGACAGCGACATGCAGAAGAATGAACCTGGAACACTTTCTTAAACCATACACAAAAATAAACTCAAAGTGGATGAAAGACCTCAATGTAAGACAGGAAGCCATCAAAATCCTTGAGGAGAAAGCAGACAAAAACCTCTTTGATCTTGCCTGCAGCAATTTCTTACTCAACATGTCTCCGGAGGCAAGAGAAACAAAAGCAGATGAACTACTGGGACCTCATCAAAATAAAAAGCTTCTGCACAGCGAAGGAAACAATCAGCAAAACTAAAAGGCAACCGACAGAATGGGAGAAGATATTTGCAAATGACATATCAGATAAAGGGTTAGTATCCAAAATCTACAAAGAACTTATCAAACTCAACACCCAAAAAACAAATAATCCTGTGGAGAAATGGGCAAAAGACACGAATAGACACTTCTCCAAAGAAGACATCCAGATGGCCAACTGACACATGAAAAAACGCTCAACATCACTCATCATCAGGGAAATACAAATCAAAACCACAATGAGATACCACCTCACACCTGTCAGAATGGCTAACATTAACAACTCAAACAACAACAGATGTTGGCGAGGATGTGGAGAAAGAGGATCTCTTTTGCATTGCTGGTGGGAATGCAAACTGGTGCAGCCACTCTGGAAAGCAGTATGGAGGTGGCTCAAAAACTAAAAATAAAACTGCCCTATAACCCAGCAATTGCACTACTAGGCATTTATCCCAGGGATACAGGTGTGCTGTTTTGAAGGGACACAAGCACCCCCATGTTTATAGCAGCACTATCAACAATAGCCAAAGTATGGAAAGAGCCCAAATGTCCATCTATGGATGAATGGATAAAGATGTGGTATATCTATACAATGGAGTATTACTCGGCAATCAAAAAGAATGAAATCTTGCCATTTGCAACTACGTGGATGGAACTGGAAGGTATTATGCTAAGTGAAATTAGTCAGTCAGAGAAAGAGAAAAATCATATGACTTCACTCATATGAGGACTTTAAGAGACAAAACAGATGAACATAAGGGAAGGGAAACAAAAATATGAAAACAGAGAGGGGGACAAAACCAAAGAGACTCATAAATATGGAGAACAAACTGAGGGTTGCTGGAGGGGTTGTGGGAGGGGGGATGGGCTAAATGGGTAGGGGGCATTAAGGGATCTACTCCTGAAATCATTGCTTCACTATATATTAACTAATTTGGATGTAAATTTTAAAAAATAAAAAATAAAGTTAAATTATAAAAATAAATAAACAAACATAAAAATTTAAAAAAAATACCACTAGTCCTGGAAGAAACCAGTAATACTTAAATTCTTTATTTCTCCACTCCAAGCATGCTTTGACATTCAAACTCATTCACAACTAACTGAAAGTGTGTCAACGTTTGACAGGAGAGAAGGAATAGAAATAAAAACCAAAATCAGGTGAGAAAATGAGAGAAGTTCAGGGAAACTCAGGTCGGAGGTGTGTATGGGCAATTGGAACAGAAGGCGTAAACCCAGGTTCTCACCATTTACCAAACCCCATCCAGGCTTCTGGGGTGTGAGCGATTCATATGAAAATAACCTGATATAAAAGAAAATGTCTCAAAGGAAGACAGAATTGAAAAATGTTTAGCATGTCGCATCAAAAGGATTCTCCAGTCGTTTCGATTTGAAAGTAGCTTGGCCAGAGAAATCAAGTGATGGGTGATGGCACCCTTTTTTATTTTTTTTTAATAGAAATATACTTGACATACAACATTTTGTAAATTTAGATGTACAACATGTTGGCTTAATACATTTATATACTGGAATATGATTGCCATGGGAGCGATGGTTAGTGCCTCTATCCTATCACATAATTAGCATTTCTTTTTCGTGGCTGGCATCACAAAGATCTGGTCTCTACGATCATCACTCCAACAGTCAAAGGCAGAAATCATGCTCCTAGCCAAAAATGGAACAAAGAAACAACATATACACAGCAACAATGAATGCCAGCTAATTTTAGCCCGTGGGTTCCAAAGTCTTGACCCTCTGCTGGAGGGTTGGCCTTGGGCCTGGAGAGGACCAACCGAGAATGGAATGTAGGAAACAAGGGAGAAGAGACGCACCAAGACAACTTTGAATGTGAAATTATGTTTTGTGTTACACCATCATAGCAAATGGCACTGGATAAAATACAACTTGATATTAACTATAATGAAGTTATATTTCACATGCTTTCTGAATTCTTTCATCACGTAGTAACCATTAAGCATAGCATCAAATTTGATTAGTTTAAATTTTATTAGTTTCACCAGAAAACTAAACATTCATGTATGTTTATACTAGGCGTATAGTGTCTATGAAGCGTGGTCATTAGTTTCCAACCTAAAAGGGAAAAAAGGAAAAGAAAAACACCAAGAGCAAATGGGTTGTCAATTCCTGGGGGGAGGGAGCGAGGAAGGGCAGGGTCCTGAATGGTGACAATATTCCCATTAACATCCCTTCCAAAATGTCCACTCAAAATCCTGTGGTCTGACATAGACGGTCCTCTCTGATCAGTTTTTCAGATATGTCTTGTCTGCCCAGAGAAGAGATGACTCACGAAGAGGTGTCTCTCAGAGTCCAAGAATTAATATTCTTATTCAAGAATAACCTGAGAAAAGCAGAGAATATGCCAAAATGAGTAATGTTTATTTCAACCCGATTGCGTCCTTTCTCTGAGTCCCTGCATGCTGTGTCTCTGAATCAAACTACCGAATCAGAGTAGGTCTTTAATTGGGATGAATTTGGAAAGTCATCTAGTAGAAAAATTCAATGACACTTTTTAAAATGCACTAATTATCAATTTAACACTCTACTTATCTCAGGTTCATGATACAAGAGAGTCCTTTTATTACACATTAAGGAACAGAAGAACCATCGTGGCCTCAGGCCAGAATAAAAAAGTTTAATGGTGAATGAAGGAAGAATATCACCATTTTGTTCAAGCAGCTTTCTAGAAACACATTTTAGTAAAGTTTGTCCCAATGTGTCTTTTTCCCGGTTCTGTAAATGAAAATTAAAATGAACGACTCTGGTTCTATTTTCCGTATGGGGGATGTTGAGTGCGAAGTTCTCCCAGTTTGGATCCAGTGGTCTTGAGTTACAGAATTATTTTACTCAAGAAAACCCCAGGGCCACTGTCCAAGGTGTACCTTCCCCCAACAAGGGTCCTTCCCCCAACAAGAGTCCCAAAGCAAGAAGCAGACCTATTTGGAAGAGATGTGTTTAGAAGACACCACCAGATTCTGTCCAAAAGGAGAAAGAGAAAGTAAACATCTTCCAACGATCAAAGCCCCAGGTAAGACCAGAACGGGGGATTTCTCAGCTCCTTAATAAAGCTCTTTAAAAGAAAAACGGGAATGGGGTGCCTGGGTGGCTCAGTCAGTTAAGCATCTGACTTGAGCTCAGGTCATGATCTCACAGTTCGGGGGTTTGAGCCCCATGTCAGGCTCTGTGCTGACAGCTCAGAGCCTGGAGCCTGCCTCGGATTCTGTGTCTCCCTCTCTCTCCCTGCCCCTCCCCTATTTGTGCTCTATCTCTCTCTCTCAAAAATAAATAAACATTAAAAAAAATTTTTTTTTAAGAAAAATGGGAATGCAACAATGAAGATTCCTGTGGTCCTTGTGGCGGGTGGTGACATCACTGATTTCCCATTCCCAGATTGAGGTTTAATGGGTCAGAATACAGGTTATAAAACTGATGAGAAACCTTCAATGGATCCTTCACCCTCCAGACAAGATCTCTTCAGAAATCGACTTGCTCCAAGAGATAACCTTGATCAAGGCACAGCTGTGTAAAACATACGTACAGCTGTATTGTCAAGTGGTAAGATGAGGATAAAAAAATGTGTATATCTGAGGAACACTCATATAAATACATAGGAAACTAAATCGACATAGAAGACATTGAAGAAACGAAGATGGGTCTATAGTCGAGAGCTGGCTTTTTGAATCTCAACACTTGGAAAAACAAAATGGAGACTTTTCACAACATTACAGGAAACACAATAAATTTGGAGGAAAATAAACAGTTGGAAGAACAAAAACTTCTAATTGGAGTCATTCCTCCAGTACAGTATTTTTTTTTAAAGTTTATTTATTTATTTTGAGAGAGAGAGAGAGAGAGGAGCTCGAGCAGGGAAGGGGCAGAGAGAGAAAGAGAGAGAGAATCCCAAGCAGAGCTATCAGTGAGCACAGAGCCCAACAGGGGGCTCAAACCCATGAACCATGAGATCATGACCTGAAAGGAAACCAAGAGTCAATGCTTAACCAACTGAGCCACCCAGGAGGCCCTGCCTTTAAGCTTTGGAACTTCTTTTACTGGGGGTGCGTGGGTAGCTCAGGTGGTTAAGTATCTGACTTTGGCTCGGGTCATGATCTCACAGTTTGTGGGTTTGAGGCCCACGTTGGGCTCTGTGCTATCAAATCAGAGCCTGGAGCCTGCTTCGGATTCCCTCTCTCTCTCTCTCTCTCTCTCTCTCCACCCCCCGCCCCTCCCCCACTTGTGCTGTGTCTCTCAAAAATAAACATTTGGGAAAAAAGTGTAAAGGCACATTGACCTCCAAATAGGAAGAGAATCTTAAGAGCAGTAATTCTCTTGCTTATAGTTTTGAAAATCAGTACAGGAAACAATGAGTTCTCTCCAAACTGGGAGGCCAAAGAAACATTTCCTTCAGGTGGGCTGTGCTGCCGATGGAAAGAGTCCAGAATCTGTTTTACTGAGTGTTCAGGATTCACAGTCCCACTGGCGGTCCCAGTTGTCGCACCCACCCATGACCAGATGGACTGGGCGGAAAAGCCCTGATGTAGCCGCATCCTCTTGAAGAGACTTTCTCCAGTCTGGAAAGAAGGTGGCAACATCAGTGTTCTCATGGCTCACACACAGTGGTTGCTATGAACACCACATCAGAATGAAAACTTAGGGCTAGCAGCCCTGTACTCTGTTTTCCAGAAATAAGCTGTAAGGGAACACAGTTCTTACAGCTCAGACGGAGGAATTATTGCAATGAGGCTTGTCTGAATATGAACATGGGCTCTAGGGAGGGAGGGAGGGAGGGAGGAAGGAAGGATGGGAGGCAGGAAGGGAATAGGGACGAGATCTCCAAAGGAGGCTTGGTCATAACAAGATGGAGGCAGGGAGGAAGCATAATGTTGATGGGGTAATATTTTAAATTTTTTTAAATGTTTATTTATTTTTGAGAGAGAGAAAGAGCGCAAGCAGGGGAGGGGCAGAGAGAAAGAGGGAGACACAGGATCTGAAGCAGGCTCCGGGCTCTGAGCTGTCAGCCCAGAGCCCCATGCAGGGCTGGAACTCCTCAACTGTGAGACCATGACCTGAGCCGAAGTCCTTAACCGACTGAGTCACCCAGGCACCCCTCCTCGTTCATTCATTCTTATTCTGCGCCAGACATAGTGTTACACCCTGGGAATAGCTGGTTGCTATTCCAGTGGCGAGGGAGGAAGGACTGTGGAAGATTCTCGGCGGCAGAGAACTTCCATGACGTCCCTTCTCCAGAGGGATGTCTCTGCAGAGTTATCAGCGGGAGGGTAGAGTCAAGCTGGGCTTCCTCCCCTGGGTGTGCACAGGTCCAAGGACACAGCATGGTACAAACACGACCAGTGAAGGGTGGCATCGCTGTCCGCCCACTACCCCAAGGTCACACCGGGGGAGCTTGCGGGCTCAGGGGAACGGTGGGGTCTCATCACGCAGCAGGGGCCCGCGCTGGGCTCCTCGCGCAGCACGCCCCGCCCCGACGCCGCGCTCTTGACCGCAACCGCAGCGTTAGAACGGCGCGAGGGGGGGGATGAGGGGCACAACCGAGGAAGCAGCGCCCCACCCGGCTCCCCGGGCTGGGAGGCCCCGAATTGAGGGTTCCACCTGCAGGATCACGCACCTCTGGCCCTGTGCTCAAGGCATGCCATCGGTGTAGGCAGCCTTGGCCGGGTTGCCTCTCGGTCACGCTGAACCGGACGGAGGTCGCCAGGCCCTGGACTGCCTCGTCCTGGGTTCTCGTGTCGCTGGGAATGTTGTACGGGTAACACTACTTGAGCGGAGAAGATCCATGCTCCCCCCACGCCCCCATTCGGACGGCTGGGGGACTTACCACGCTCTGCCTGGGAGAATCTTCGGTCCCTGGAAGTAAGTAATGGCCGGAGGGAAAGTTGACCTTGTGACTCCTGCAGTTCTCAGGCTCCACCCAGTTCGGGTTCCTGTT
The DNA here is from genome assembly GCF_018350195.1 of Panthera tigris. Classification (NCBI taxonomy): domain Eukaryota; kingdom Metazoa; phylum Chordata; class Mammalia; order Carnivora; family Felidae; genus Panthera; species Panthera tigris. The sequence continues at coordinate 104,037,230 of NC_056669.1, forward strand.
TGAAACCGTTTGCTTTCTCTTTTTACCCTAATGCTCCACATCTCCGTAATGAGAGATTCTTGAGTCTCGGCTTCAGCTGTTTTGTGTGGTCAGCGTTTTATCACCTTGAGGGGTGTCTGCAGGGTCCCCCAAGGGAATTGTGTATGTTCCCATAGCTTAGATGGAAGGCACTCAGCGGCAGACATGCCGTCCAGATGTGATGAAAGGCTATCTCGAGTTTGAGCTTGCTTTTTAGGGCAGTAATAATAATAATACAATCATGGCTATATTGTATACTTACTACGTGCCAAACGCCTTTCTAATTTCCTTCTCTTTTAAAAAAAATTTTTTTTAACGCTTATTTATTTTTGAGAGGGACAGACAGAGCAGGAGCAGGGGAGGGGCGGAGAGAGACAGGGAGACACAGAACCTGAAGCAGGCTCCAGGCTCTGAACTGTCAGCACAGAGCCCGTCGCGGGACTCAAACTCACGAACCATGAGATCATGACCTGAGCCGAAGTTGGATGCTTAATGGACTGAGCCTCCCAGGCGCCCCTCTTTCTCTTTAATATTGACTTCATGAATGATATAAACCCATATACCATATACTAAGAATTATCACCTAAAATACCATGAAATGAAAGTCAATTCAGTTATGTTTGCAGAACATGCGGACATTTGTTTGTATGATGCAGTTATTCAACAATCATTGAGCTCCTAAAATGTGCCCTCTACTGTGCTTAATGCACAGGGTTACTGAGTAGTCTATATGTTAATACATGTATAGAACTTAGAAAAGTACCCGGCAGGGTGAGCACTCAGTCATTTTTAACTTCCTTTTTTCTTTATATTTCCTAGGGTAACAGCAGTTTTAACAGATACTGTTTTTATTTTTTAAGATTTAATTTTAAGCAATCCCATCGTCCAACATGGGGCTCAAGCTTACAACCGAGATCAAGAGTCACGTGCTCTACTGACTGAGCCTGCCTGGTGCCCCCAGATAGTTTCTAAACATACTGGGGGTTGCAAATAATCTTACCAGACCCAAAAGAAAAATAAAGTGTCTCAGTCCAAGCAAGGTTACAGTATATGGGTTGTCAGATCCTGGATCGCTGGTGGAGTTATAGGATCTGGTTCAGCAGCCCAAAGTTACTTATATTTGAGCACCCGTTATCAAACTGAGTCTCTTCGGAAAGTGAGTCTCTGTTACAGCACAGGACATTTAGTTCCGTGCCTCTCACGTGAATAAGAAAAGCTTTCAGTTTTGCTTAGCCATCACCTCCTACCCCTCCTTTATCCCACCGTTACAGGTCACTGACCTGGCCGACTGTAATAATTGGAAATGTATGAACGCCCTCTTAAACTTTCATTGTAATATGTACAGTCATCTAGGGTTTACACTGAATAAGTGATGGCAGGCTGAGTCTGAGCGTTAATTCTCTTCTGTGGGACATTTGGCTAATGGATCGTCTTGAAATGCAGCGTGGACCTATCCTTGAACTCGCGATTGTTTGGAAATAACATTCAGTGCTAATTTCTGCCCTTCTTTTTTTTACCTGGGAAATGAATGAAACCTGTAGTGACAAACAACTGTTTGATGCCCCTGACACTGAAAATAACCACCAGTGGACCATAGAGCGGACGCGTTATATTCGAGTACATCTTTCATATGTATTCGTGTATGTCTTTATATGTCATCTATGTCTTTATACACTAATTTGTGCTTTAAAAATGGATATCCACTAAAAAGGAGAAAGGAAATACACATATGCACATTTTCACTTTCCTACCACTTCAAATCAGTGAAAATTGAAATGCATCCTAACATGTCCACATCTCGTAAGTGTTCTAATCATCTTTAGTAACACTTTAAGTTTTCTCTTTTGTGTATCATGATGAATTTGTGGCCTTTTGTAGACAGGTCCTTTGAAATGATGATGATTTTTCTTCTTTTTTTGGGGGGGCGGTATTCAAATGGCCTCAACCTAGCCCGTGAGAGCCCCTGAACCTGGTTTCTTTGTCTTTTGGGCACTATTTCTAACATTCTCAACAGCATCCTTGCTTTCTTTCAAGAAGAGGATGTCCGGACGCATGATGTTTTTCTACAGCAACAACCCTCCTGATTCCTTGTGCAAGAAAAGACAACTGGAGAACCAAGCATGAGCACTAGGGTTACACGTGAGAGTACACAGTGACCAAAAGCTCTATTTCTGTTGGACACATTTTGGGAACCACGCTAGAAATGATATTTATTTCGGAAGCGGTCTGGGTTCACACTTATTCTTTTTGTTTGAGACTTTATTGACTATCAAAACTCTCTACTCTATTGATTACATCTGAATTTGTGGAATCCAGACATATTTCCCGGAAGTGAGTCCCTCTTTTGCTGTCTTTGCCATCCGCCCTTCCCCCTCATACTAACAGTATTCTCTGCAAAACTGTAGCCCCAGTCACGTCTGTCAGCCCAGGGCCACCAGACAGATCTTTCTCCCAAAACTTTATGCCTACAGCTGCAGCATAGAGCGTTGGCTCGGTCCCAGCCTTGTCTTTTTAAACAGTCATTTCCTCCATGTAATTTCTCTCCAGTTCTCTCTTCCTTTGTTTAACCAACACAAGGGCAAGCCACTACATCTGCTGGAAAACAGACACCAGTAGGTGCGTTAAAGCTAGTCTCACAAGCACACTCATACTCCGAGTGTGATTACTGTATCTTCCCATAGCTTTTACCACCATGTCATTTCCCAAAATTCTGTCTTCTCTCCCCTCCCCCTCCTCTTATATCGCCCAGCGGTATTGGTTGGTGCCAGGGTATCAGATACAGCAGCCACAACATTTCAGGCTTGTAAGGACAAATATTTATTTTTCACTTGTGGGAGTTTTGTCCAATGCTGCAGGTCAGTTATGGGCCTGCCTCTGTATGACTTCCTTCTGGAATCCGCACTCACGTACAGCCAATCCTGGGAAATGATGTCCTCACAACAGAGGGAAATGATAGAAACTTCCAATACCTCGGTAGGTTTGGGCTCAGGCTTGGCTTGTGTCATGGCCTTCACCTTGGACCGGTCAAAACACGTTCCAAGGTCACATCCAATATCAGCGAGGCAGAGAAATACATTCTTTCCATGGAGTGGACAGTGGACACTGCAAGGCATAAGGCAACATGTGAAGGTGTATAACTCTGTAACAAAGGGAAAACAACAATTGGAGACAATAATTCAATTGACCATAGCTGCGAACCTTACGCACCAAAAGCCCTTGGAGAAGGCTACTGGACAGAGCCTCTGGCAATTTTGTCAATTTAAGATGCAAAATACCGCCTTTTGTTTTAAGCTTTAATACCTAGCCATTATTCTGGAACACTATGGAAATTCTCACTTGATGTTCATCCTCTTACACTTGTTTTAACTAAAATAAAGAGGAATTTGTCTTAAAGATGCAGGTGTGTTTCGTAGATAGGTCTAAGAAAGCTACTAGAATCAGGGAGGTGAGAACCATTAGAGATTTTTAGGGAGTCCTCTCACTCCATCTCTCTACTCTGGGTGTTCTCTACTCTTCTTTCCAAGCCCAGAACGGGACTATATTGCCTTGGTGCTAAACATAACTTCCTGGGAAGGGAACTCTGATTGGCTCAATCAGAATAAGATGCCCGCATCTTTTTTTTTTTTTTTAATGTTTATTTATTTTTGAGACAGAGAGAGACAGAGCATGAACGGGGGAGGGTGAGAGAGAGAGGGAGACACAGAATCTGAAGCAGGCTCCAGGCTCTGAGCTGTCAGCACAGAGCCCGACACAGGGCTCGAACTCACGGACTGCGAGATCATGACCTGAGCCAAAGTTGGATGCTTAACTGACCGAGCCATCCAGGCACCCCAAGATGCCCACATCTTATCCAAGCAACTACGGCTAGAGTGAGAGACATTCTTGTGAAGACCAAACATGGCAGCCGGAAACCCTAACTTGGGTGACCCAAGGGATTTGTAGGAGCAGGTAATTCCTAGAAAAGGTGAAAATAATGAGAGTGGGGCACTGACACCAAAAGGTAACAACTCAGTCTCATTTAAAGACCAGGAAGGAAGCGTAACACCTGAGAAGTAGCTCTTGGTTTTTGACAGGAAGTTACTAGGTACGTAACAAAGAGTGATATAAGTGGGTTGATTCAAATCTTCTTTCAAGGAACGTGGTGTAAAAGTAGAGTCTGCACTATGAGGTGCCTTTTCTCAAAAATAATTAGTTTACCTTTTCTCTATATTTCTCTACAGAAAAAGAGTCCATTCACTCTCTACAATTTCTATACCATATCTTCATTAAAATGTCAGAAGGATACACCCTAAAATTGGAGACCAGAATACTGGGGGTAAGGACTAAGTGCTACTTAGGTTAATAAATGGTGAGTGTTCCATCTTCCTAACATAAAAGGGAAGAGACATTGGCCACATCCACCATGAACTCCCCAAAGGAAGGAAAGTTGATTAAAGCGTTCTGAGGCTATAGCTAATTGGACACAAATTACGGATCCACAAACCATTTCTGAATAAGTCAACCACGCCACGACCTATTTTAGCAAATATGCTCTGAGATGGGTTATGAATCTCATAAGCAATGAGAAGGTCCATTTTCTGCCTTTGTTTGTAAACAGGTCAAAACAAACTTATAGATCATAAATGAGGTGGTTGGACTCAGGCAATGGACCCAAAACCAGAAGGGGCTGAAGACACTGGAGCTCTGCGGCCGGCGGCCATTTGATAACATTGGGCTCAAAACACGCTCCCCTTATATTTAGCTCTGACGTCATATTGCGTATGTGTTCTCCCTCTCACCTCTCCTAAAGCTTAGAATGCTATACCCTTTTGTATCACGCGCTAATATCTGTGGGGGCTCGAAACACATTTCAGTATAAGCCAGCAAAATTAAAGCATGGCCTAGGAAAATTCCCAACATAACAAGTCTATGATTATCTCCAGCTGGCTGGAAGCGATTTGGCCCACTGCCAGAACGCAGGGTACAATTGAATGTAGCAGAGCCTCGTGCATGGGGGGACAGGAAGGAGGGGCTGCTGGTGTTTTCTCTACCTCATCCCCCCTTGCCATGGTGTCTTACAGCTGGATTGCTTGCTCCTTGTCTCTGTATCTGGCCTGGACGGTAGCCATGGCAATATGTGGGAGGAGGTATAGGCCTGTCACTGGCCATCCATTGACCTACCAGTAAGATCCACCACCTGAAAGAAGATAAAGGGTTTAGGATCTTCTACTGAGTGCCTCCTACTAAACCCTCCTGAGCCTCCCACTGAGCTCAAGAGTAAGTCAGTGGATTCATGGCCCAGAAAGGAGTTGATTCAGAAGAGTGTGGCAATAGTGGGCAAGTCCGTGGGATCCCATCCCAAACTGCCATCCCCCATGTGCCAGATCCAGGCAGGAGTCACCAGTAAATGCGTGGTTTTGTGTTGTCTCAATGTAAACTTCAAGGGAGAGGAGGATCATCACCCAATAGCCACTTCTTGTCTTTCTGTGACAGTTAATTTTATGTGTCAACTTACCTGCGTCACAGGGTGCCCAGGTATTTGGTCACATTATTTTGGGTGTTTTTGTGACTGTGTTTTTATTATTTATTTATTTATTTATTTATTTATTTATTATTTTCAAGTATAGTTGATGTACAGTGTCACATGAGTCTCAGGTGTACCACATGGTGATTGGACAAGTCTATACCTAATGCTCTGTTTGCTGCAAACGTAGCCGGCATCTTTCACCATGCAACATTATAATACCATTGACTATATTCCCTCTGCTGTCCCTTTTATTCCCATGACTTATTCATTCCATAACTGGAAGCCTGTGTCTCCCCCACCCTCTTACCCATTTTGCCCATCCCCACCACCTCCTGCGAAGGTGGCTTTTTTAGAGGAGATTAACATTTAAATCAATGAACTTTGAGTAAGGCAGATTGCCTTCCATACTGTGGGTGGGCCTCATCCAATCGGGGGAAGGCCTGGCTAGAATGAGAGGCTGACCTTCCCTGCCTGCTTCAGGGGTTGCAGGCGCCCTTGTCACTGCTGTGTGTGTACGTGGCCCTGCTCCATCTGGAGAATAAGGCCCGGCTCCATGCATGGCCCCTGAGAATACTTAACAGTTATAGAAAATCAGAGGTCACAGGAGAGGCTTCCTTCATGCTTTTCTGAACAGAGCCAAGGGCCGTGGTCCAGAGCGTAATTACAAAAGTCAGCACAGAGTATGAAAGTGAGCAGAGCAACAGGTAACTGAAGCTTAATTCCGCAACAAGCGAGGATGAAAGAATGAGGGCAAGGTCAAAAAGTACCTTTTTGGGTTGGTGGTGGAGGATGAGAACTCATCTGCGAGCTAGAGTTGATCTCACAGACCCAATGGTAGGAAGGAGAGGGGTGTCGAGGCAGAGCCTGAGAGATCCCCAGGGCCAACAGCCCTCCCTTTGGTCACGTGTCCTCCTGAACCAAACAGACAAATAGACTTCTGCTCTTTATTTAACAGGAACCAACTAGAAAATTAAATATCTCTGAAGATTTCTATGAAACCAAAACAAATACTCTCGGTTTAAATAAATGTGGAGAGCTCCCGCTCCATTCGTGGCTGCCCTTTTCTTCTCTGACACATAATTATTTCATTGCAACTTCAGAAATACCGGGATAAGCTGGATATTGCCATGACCTTTCAGTCATCGTATTGTAATCATCTGTGGTAGATTTGACTCGAGTAATAACAATGGCTCTCTCTTCTCACAGGCCGTGCAAATCATGAATGGCCTGTTTTACTGCGCATTGGGCTTTCTCTGTTTTGCATTATTTGTCGAAGAAGAGAACAGAGAAGCTACTGGTTATATCCCTGTCATTGTTACACTAACTTACGTATTTTGTTCATCAACATTTGTGAGTAAAACGTGGTGTTATTGATTTTAACCTATTTCTTTTTTCTAACGTATCCAGGGAATTACTCAAGAGATCAAGCAATGAGCTAAAGACTCAGTCAATGTCTGACTCTAAGGAGCTCATTTTACTATGGAAACAAAATGGTGGGCAGGAGTGGAGAGTAGATACTCAGGAAAAGGCTTTTTATGTTTGTTGCTCATTTTGAGAAGTTCCTTGCGAGGGTGAGGGTGTGCGGGCTGAAAAGATTTTGAAGGAGTATGCTTGAAGAACAATAGAGAGAGTGGCTATCTGGATAACTATAAGGCTTTTTTGGGGATGGGGGGGAGAGGCAGAGTGAAAATCCAAAGGTCTGAGCTTAATGTTTGGGGCTATAGTGATTTTTAGGGAGGTTACATACGGAAAGAAAAGGGTCATGAGAGAGCCGTCAAGAATTTGAGGAAATGAAAACAGAGATTTCTTTTTCTGTTTTTCATTCATACTTTTATTTATTTATCAGTTAGAAAGGTAGTATACCATAGAATGGGATTCCCCAATATGTGTGCCACAGAACACGAGTACCACAAGATAGTCTGCGCAGAAGGAGCTCTGAGGTCATATAGTCTATCACACCCCTGTTTGCAGATTCATAGCATCCACTTTGATATTAAAGACTTGGAGAGGTATTGCAGGAGAGGAACTTGTCTAAAGGTATTTAAATGGCCATTTACAACACTTGCGATTTGACTCACTATCTATCCCTTTGTTGACTAACATCTACTAATATCCATGAAACTTGTAGTTTGTTGTTGCTGTTGTTTTCATTTTTTTTTAATGTTTTTATTTATTTTTGAGACAGAGAGAGACAGAGCACGAGCAGGGGAGGAGCAGAGAGAGAGGGAGACACAGAATCCGAAGCAGGCTCCAGGCTCTGAGCTGTCAGCACAGAGCCCGACGCGGGGCTCTAACTCACAGACCGTGAGATCATGACCTGAGCTGAAGTCGGACGCTCAACCGACTGAGCCACTCAGGCGCCCCCGGATCTTGTTTTTCAAAAGCAAAGCCTCCAAGTCAAACAGTTCTGCCACTTAATTTGTGAAGCTTAGTTCTCTCATCTGCTAAAGGAGGCTAATAGTCACCATCTAGATTATTGCTTTGAGGATCCAGTAGGAGAATCTATGTACAGGGCCAACACAGTATCGTTCTATTTCTGTTTCCTCACCCTCCTCATTTTTTTCAGGAATTCAATAAGTACATATTTATTTATTTTTGCATTTTTATTTTTAGTTTTTAATTGACATCCAAGTTAGTTAGCATCTACCGTAATAATGATGTCAGGAGTAGATTCCGCTGATTCATCTCCTCTGTATAACACCCAGTGCTCATCCCAACAGGTGTCTGCCTCAATGCCCCTTGCCCACGTAGCCCGTCCCCCCACCACAACCCCTCCAGTCGCCCCGTTTGTTCTCTATATTTAAGAGTCTCTTATGGAAAACAGAGATTTCTAAAGTGGGTCTTTCAGGGGTGCCTCGGTGGCTCAGTCAGTTGAGCATCTGACTTTGGCTCAAGTGAGGAACTCACGGTTTGTGAGTTGGAGCCCCGCCTCGGGCTCCGTGCTGATAGCTCAGAGTCTGGCGCCTGCTTTGGATTCTGGGTCTCCCTCTCTCTCTCTTCCTCCCCTGCTCGCGCTCTCTCTCTCTTTCAAAAATAAATAAAGATTAAAAACTTTTTTAAAGTAAACTTTAAAAAATAAATAAAATAAAATAAATACAGTGAGTATTTCGAGTAAGGCTATTGTAATGTTTCCATAGGCCATGGTTGCTAAAGTGCCCACCAGAGACATGCCCAAATCTCAGGGAAGCCCAAAGCCATGGCTTCGTACAAGTTATTTTTTTGTTCACAGTTACATCTAATCCAGAAGCAAATGACCAATCGGGGTGATCGGATTCATAAGCAATGTGATCTAATAACACAACCGATATTCCAATTGTATCAAGAGCCCCACTGAGCAGAGCCAGAAAGTTAACCAAAGGCCACATTTCCCCTTAGAGGAGAAAGGGTCTTATTAGTTCCTTATCCACCCTTTTGCACTCCTCAACCAAAAACTGGGCTTCAAGGGAGAGAAGATTTGAATGTAATGACTTTTTGCAAAAAGGCCTCTGACACATGCAACTATAACAATTTCACCTACGGGGAGGGTCAAGTAGTAAGTGGTCTGGAAGGGAGACATTTCCTCAGAGGCTTTCTTACAGTGCTAGTCCTCAAGTTGAGGGCATTTACCAGCACTCAGAGATTTCTGGAAAGAATTGTATGTCATAAAGAGAAATGCTTTAAACTGGGAGAGTACCATGAATCACGTAGAAAGGATCCTAAGCCCAAGCCACAGAAGAGAAGCTGTAACAGCAGAAATTAGCCACAAATAGTAATTATTCAATTTCATACTAGTGTGTATCAGGCACCATCCAAAAGTGCTTCAGGTCTGTTTTATATAATTGCCCCAACGGCTCCGTGATCCCTACTCTTGCTCCCCATTTTACAAATTAGGAAACCAAGACTTAGAAAAAAATGTACATAAACTTCTACAGAGTGACCCAGCAGTAAAGTGTCAGAGACTTTTTAAACATCAGGTCAAGATGCCCGGGCCTCCATGACAGGATCTCCTCTTCCGGGACTGCGAGATCTCCAGCCCTGAGTCAAACCTTTGTTAATGCTGTGGGCAGATTGAAGGCGGGTATAAGCTATAATACCGTTGGAGAAGATAATTAAATTCTTGATATACCAGACACAACAAATCTTTCGACGGGCGCCAGCAGGTGACGTTAGCACTCAGGACGTGATGTTTGTGGAAGACAACCTGTCACTCTTCAGATCAAATGTTTTCTGAAGCTATTTCTGTTGATGACATCTTTCTTCCACAGCGTGATGGGGGGAGAGTTCTTGCAAGTGAGAGGCGCCCCACTGGCTGCTAGGGATGACTTTCTAATGATGCAGGTCATAAGCTTAATAAATGACACTCCAAACCAACTTTTACTACTTTTATGAAGTATCAACCTCATAAAATCATTGTGAGGTGGCTAAGTCCCGTCGCCAACCCAAAATTCCCTTAATGGCCAGGGACGTTAAAATATCTTTTCGTCTCTGTGACACCTGTGACAGAGGAATGGGACGTTCATTTTTCAGAGCGTCCACTGGTGTTCATCCCAGGACTGCAGGAGTGGAAACCGCTTTCTTCTGAGAATTCAGGGATACGTTAGATCTCGAGAATGTCACTGGGATTGGGAAAGTTTGGGGGACCGTCAACAGGAGTGGGGGTTTACAAATGCCTGTTTCTATCCCCAGTTCATCACCTCGGGCTCCATCAGCGTACAAGCACAGAAGCATCCTACAAAATGCAAGGTATGTTGAAATGCTTGGAACAATGCCGAAGATAAAAAGGTCACCTGGCACGAACTGGAGAGGAGCGATTACTTCTGAGCCACGTGTTTTTTTGGTTTTGATTGTTTGTTTGCTTTTTGTTTTTGTTGTTGTTTGTGGTTTTTGCTTTTTTGTTTTTTTGTTTTGTTTTGTTTTGTTTTGTTTTGTTTTGCTTTTGCGGGGGATGGGGGGCTTTTCCAAACGTTTGGATAGGAAAAAAAGTCATTTGATTTTTATAAGGACGCCCTCCAGTGTGTATTTTGAGTATGGGTGTTAAGGAGGGTGTAGCGTTGAGGAACCGGTTTTATAAGGCGTCTAGTGTGAGGATTTGGATGGAATAAATCATTTCGAGCTCTCTGAAGGGGTAGATAGAACCAAACAAAACTGACCTGGGAAGGGAGGCAAGGTGGGTCGGGCAAGCTCAGGAGATCAGTGTTTCATTAGGGAAGGACATAAGACAGAACGACGTGTGAAAAGAGAATTGCCTTCGGCGAACCCAGGTCCAGACACTATCATTGGAGTACAGATCAGGCATCATTAAAATATGCTTAAAGGAGTCACATTCGCCTTGAGAACTTCTTCCCCCCATGGCGGTTAGGATCACAGTTCTGGAGGTCGCCTGCCTGAATTCAGGCTCTGACTACCTTACCACGGACTGTGTGGGCAAGTTACTCTACTCTGTGCTCACACTCCTCATCTGAAAAAACATATGGCCACTAATACCACCTGCCTCAGAGGATTGTTTTGAGGGTTAAAAGTGAGTAAATGAGCACCAGTCCTTGGCGTGCAGCCAGTGCTTATTAGCTCTGCGAATCAGAACCTAGTGAGGAAACAAGGTGCTTTCAGGGACTGGTGAAAGAAGAAACTGAAAACTCTTGTTTCATCATTCAGGGAAAGGTCTGCCTGCCCTTTTAGCAGGTTTTGCCCCAAAAAGGATAAGGCCAAAGAGACACAGGAGGCTCCTTGGCTCAGCAGCCACTTAGTGGCTATAATATGGGCATTAAGCTTTTATATCTTTTTTTAACTTCTACCACTATTAACATAGTTTTCTATCGTAGCCCTTTTTCTAAGCTTTGCCGTGGATTTCCAGAGTGTACATGTGACCCAGGTGTTACCTGGCATTGCTTTTCCCCCGGGGATATAAGTACAGTGGACCTCAAAGCCCAGGAAGGCCCGATGAGATTTTGCAGATCCCTGAAACTGACACTCTCATGCTTCGGTTTCTCTGTTTGAGCATACAGTCCCAATTTTTTTTTTTAATTTTTTAATGTTTATTTTTGAGACAGAGTTCAAACGGGGGGAGGGGCAAAGAGAGAAGGAGAGACACAGAATCTGAAGCAGGCTCCAGGCTTTGAGCTGTCGGCACAGAGCCCGGTGTGGGGCTCGAACTCACGAGCCGCGAGATCATGACCTGAGCTGAAGTCAGATGCTTAACTGACTGAGCCACCCAGGCGCCCTGTATACTGCTCCAATTTTGCTTCACAACATCAAAAAACAAAATAACCCACAGAAAAAACAAACCCAGGCATGAATGAACTTGGCTAAACTTGGCCTCTTGCTCGGTTTTCACAAAAACTCACGAAAAGTTTTTTTTGTTTTGTTTTGTTTGTTTTTGCCTTGAGGGATGGTGGGGGAAGATCATGACTCTAGTTTCCCAAGGTCTAGCCATGATCCAGCTCCCCCTGTAACTCTCCCCCCAACCTCCAGCCTCGCTGTTTTCCGCTCTCCCTTTCCCTCTCCTCACTCCACCTCAAGAAGCAAAAATAGACTCTTCTTCGAGACTCACGCAGAGTAACTCTATTTCCTTCTCTGGAAACACTTAACATCACTCCTCACAGAAGTGCAGACACTCTTCTACCTCAGGGACACTTGCCCAGGAGTTTCCCAGACTAATGTGGCTCAACTTCATAAGAAGAAATCAAATAATGATTTATCAGGTCATGAAAAAATGCTGTGGAAAAAATTATCCTAATGGCAGCACAATATTCTGTTAGATACCATCATGCACGTGTGCTCAAATTCCAATATTCAATCAAAAATAGTTACTGAGTTTCAGGCCTGTTCTGTGTATGTAGCATGTATCCATGAGCAAACAAAGATTGATTGCCTCCATGGAGCTGAGACCCTAATAGCAGAATAAAGACAATAAACATGACAAGTAAGGAAACAATACAGTGTGCTAGAAGGTGATAGCTGCCATGGAAAAAAAAGAGACATGATAGGGGTTGTCACTGGGGGCTGTTTAAGTAAGATTATCCAAGTTAAGTCTTTTTTTTAATTTATTTAAATCCAAGTTAGTTACCATACAGTGGAGTATTGGTTTCAGGAGTAGAATTTAGTGATTCATCACTTCCATTAAACACCCAGTGCTCATCTCAACAAGTGCCCCCCTTAATGCCCATCACCCATTTAGCCCATCCCCTCCACCCCCCTCCCCTCCAGCAACCCTCAGTTTGTTCCCTGTCTTTAAAAATCTCTTATGGTTTGTCTCCCTCTCTGTTTTTATCTCATTTTTCCTTCCCTTCCCCTATGTCCATCTGTTTTGTTTCTTAAATTCCACATATGAGGGAAATCATATATTTGTCTTTCTCTAACTAACTTATTTCACTTAGCATAACACACTGTAGTTCCATCCATGCTGTTGCAAATGGCAAGATTTCATTCTTTTTGATTGCCAAGTAATATTCTTGTGTGTGTGTGTGTGTGTGTGTGCGCGCGCGCGTGTGTGTACCACATCTCCAAATTAGTCTTATTAAGTAGGTGGCAATGGGGCAGAGCTTGAAGGAGAAAGTTAGCCACACTGATGGCAGACAGGATAGCATCCCCAGCAAAGGGATCAGCCATTGGAAGAGCCACAGAGTGAAAGCATATCTGGCACCTTCTGGCAAGCAGGCCAGTGTGGCTGCAGCCAAGTAGCTTAGGTTATGGGAGCCAGATCCTGCAGGGCCTCTTTGATGAGCTCTTGCCCTGAGGAAAATAGGGAGAGACTGGAGTATTCTGAGGAGAGACTTGATGAGGGTGTGCCTTAAAAGGATCATTCTGACAGAAATTCGCTTGATGATTACATGCAAGAGGTGCCAGGTTAGAGGCAGGGAGGCCAGTTACAGGGCTACTGTCAGCCAGGGAAAAGATGGCAGTGGTTTGAACAGAATAGATGAAGCGGAGGAAATGATAAGTATTTGGCTACTGGATATATTTGAAGGTGATGCCAACAGGATTTCCTGATGGGTATAGGGTGTGAGAAACAGAGAGAAACCAGGAACTAAAGCAAAGTTTTTGTCTTGAGCAATTAATTGAAAGGATTGAATTGGGAATCTCAAGATATGAAATAATATTGAAAGCAATGAGACTTGCCAAGACCTCCAATGGAAGGGAAAAGCAAAGAAGAAAAGAGAAGGCTGAGCCCTAGGGCACTCCAAGATGACGACTAGGAAGAAGAGGGGGAAAATAATATTTTTAGTTGAAAAGTTTCTTAATTTACTGTCATTTCCTAAAGAGTACAATGTTACTTATATTTTATTCATGTGTATCCCTTCAAATTAAAGCCGAAAATGAATGTAGGGCATATGTCTTCTGCCCTAAAATTTAAAAAATTATTTTTTAAAAATAAAACCCATTAGGCTGCCCCTTAGTTGGGTATAGATATTTGAGTTCAACAACTGTTATTTTCTGAAAGCATACCAACTTATTTTCATGTTAACCTGGAAAAATCTTTAGCTGCCTAGGTAAACATATACCATCTTAATCAATTCTGGGGTTTTTTTAAGTGTACAATTCAATGATTTTTTTTTTTAGTGTATTCGCAGATGTGTGTGACTGCCGCCAGTCAATTTTAGAACATTTTCGATGCCCCAAAAACTAACCTTGTATCATTTAGCTATTTATTGTTCCCCATACCACAACCCCCCATTTTCCCTAGCCCTAGGAAACCACTAATCTGTGTTCTGTCTCTGTAGCTGTGACTAGTCTAAACATTTCATTAAAAAAGCAATCATATGGGAATGCAAGCTGGTGCAGCCACCCTGGAAAACAGTATGGAGGTGCCTTAAAAAACTAAAAATAGAACTACCCTACAACCCAGCAATTGCACTACTAGGCATTTATCCAAGGGATATAGGTGTGCTGTTTCGAAGGGACACATGCACCCCCATGTTTATAGCAACACTATCAACAAGAGCCAAAGTGTGGAAAGAGCCCAAATGCCCATCGACGGATGAATGGATAAAGAAGATGTGGTGTATAGATACAATGGAGTATTACTCGGCAGTCAAAAAGAATGAAATCTTGCCATTTGCAACTACGTAGATGGAACTGGAGGGTATTATGCTAAGTGAAATTAGTCAGAGAAAGAGAAAAGTCATATGACTTCACTCATATGAGGACTTTAAGAGACAAAACAGATGAACATAACAGAAGGGAAACAAAAAGAATATAAAAACAGGGAGGGGGACAAAACAGAAGAGACTCATAAATATGGAGAACAAACTGAGGGTTACTGGAGGGGTTGTGGGAGAGGGGATGGGCTAAATGGGTAAGGGGCATTAAAGAATCTACATCTGAAATCTTTGTTTCACTATATGCTAACTAATTTGGATGTCAATTTTAAAAAATAAAATTAACAATAAAATAAAATCTTTCAAAAATTTTTAAAAAGTAATCATAAAAAAAGCAATCATATAATATGTAATTTTTCATGAATGGCTTCTTTCACTTAGCATAATGCTTTCAAGGTCCATCCATGTTGTAGCATATGTGAATTAGTACTTCATCTTTTCTATGGCTAAATAATATTCCATGGGTGCTGCTACACTACATTTCATTTATTTTCATTTATCCATTCATCAGTTGCTGAACATCTGGGTTTATTCCACCAGGAGTAGTGCTGTTGTAAACACGTGTGTACAATATTGTATTTGAACATGTTTTTAATTCTTTTTAGTATATACCTACGAATAGAACTGCTGGGTTGTATGGTAACTCTGTTTAACCATTGAAGGAAATGACAGTCTATGGTTTCTAAGTGACGACACCATTCTCTACTTCACCAGCAGGATTCATATTTCTCTATATCCTCACCAACACTTATTATTACCTGACCTCAGACTTTAGCCATCCGAGTGGGTCTGAAGTAGCATTTCACTGTGGTATCGCTATGCATATCCCTGTTGACTACTGATGTCATGCATCTTTTCATATGCCATTGGCCGCTTCTGTGTCTTCTTTGCAGAAAGGTCTGTTCAAATCTTGTGCCCGTTTAAAATTAGTTATTTAGCGGGGCATCTGGGTGGCTCAGTCCGTTAAGCATCTGACTTCAGCTCAGGTCATGATCTCGCGGTCCGTGAATTCGAGCCCCACGTCGGGCTCTGTGCTGACAGCCCGGAGCCTGGAGCCTGCTTCGGATTCTGTGTCTCCCTCTCTCTCTGCCCCTCCCCTCTCGTTCTCTGTCTCTGTCTCAAAAATAAACATTTAAAAAAATAATGACAAAAGTAAAAATAAAATAAAATTAGTTATTAGCCTTTTATTATTATTCAGTTATAAGAGTTTTTATGTACTCTAGATACAACCCCTTATTAGATATATGATTTACAAATATTTTCCATTCCGTGGATTATATTTTCACTTTCTGAATAGTATCCTTTGAAGCATGGAAGTTTTAATTTTGTGGAAGCCCTAACTTATCAATTTTTCTTTTGATGTTCTTGTTTTTGGTGTCATGTTTAAGAATCCATTGCCACAACCAAAGACCCAAAGAGTTATGCCTGTTTTCTTCCAGGCATTTTATAGCTTTAGGTCTTATATTTAGGTCTTTGATCCGTTTTGAGTTAATTTTTGTTGATGATGTAACCTTAGGGCCCTATTTCATTTCTTGCATGTGAATGTCCAGTTGTCCCAGGATCATTTGTCGAGAAGACTATTTTTCCTTCATTAAATTGTCTTGGCACCTTTGTGGGTTTGTTTCTGGACTTCACATTCTATTTTATTGATCTATGTGTCTTTTCTTATGCAAGTACCATAAAGTCTTGATTACTGTAGCTTTGTGGTTCATTTTAAAATCAGGAAGTGTGAGTTCTTCCATTTTTCTCTTCTTTTTTCAAGGTTTTTATTTATCATTCCGAGGCTCTCAATGCCATACAAGTTTTAGGATCAGCCTACCAATTTCTGTAAGGAAAAACAGCTGGAATTCCGATAGGGATCTCACTGAATCTGCAAGTCAATTTGGGGAGTATTGATCTTAACAGTATTAAATCTTCACATCCGTGTGAACGTGGATATTTTTGCATGACTCTTTCAAAAATGTTTTTTCGTTCTCAGAATTTTGCACTTCCTTTGTTAAGGTTATTCCTAGATACTTTGTTCTTTTTGATGGTATTGTAAATGGAATTTTTTTTTAGTTTTATTTTCAGATGGTTCATTTCCAGTGTATAGAAATACCATTGATTTGTATGCATTAATCTTGTATCCTGTCCTTTTTGCTAAAGTTGTTTATTAGTTCTAATCATTTTTAGTGTATTCCTTAGGATATTCTGGATAGAACAGGTATCTGTGAATAGATCCTTGACAAATCTGGATGCCTTTTAGTTCTTTTTATTGCCTAACTGCCCTGGCTAGAACCTCTAATACAATGCTGAGTAGAAGCTGTGAAGGCAGACATTCTTGTCTTTTCCTGATCTTAGGAAGAAAGCATCCAGTGAGTGTGCAGGAAGTAAGCAAACCAGTAAGTTCGCTATGGGTTTTTCCTAAATACCCTTACCACATTAAGGAACATGCCAACTACTCTAGTTTCTTAAGTGTTTTAATCACGAAAGGGTCTTGGCTTTTTGTCAAATGCTTTTTCTGCATCTATTGAGATAGTCATATGGCTGTTTTTTATCTTATTGGTCTGATGTATTACATTGATTTTTGGAAATTAAACTGACCTTGCATTCATGGAATAAATCCCATTTGGTCATGGTGTATATAATGCTTTTTATATGTTGCTGGATTAGGGGGGTGTTTTTGCATTCCTGTTCATAAGAAATATTGGTCTATAGTTTTGTTATTGTGATGGCTTGGTCTGGTTATGGTATCAGGGTAATACTGGCCCCCTAGAGCGAGTTAGGAAGTGTCCCCTCCTATTCTATTTATGGAAGAGTTTGTGAAGCAATGGTATTAATTCTTTAAATATTTGGTAGAAGTCACCATTGAAGTCATCTGGAACTGGCTTTTTCTTCATGGAAGGTTTTTATTATTATTTCAGATTTGTTATAGCTTTGTTCGGATTTTCTGTTTCTTCTGGAGTCCATTTCAATAGTTTGTACATTGCAAGGAATTTGTCCATTTCATACAGGTTATATAATTTCTTGCCATATAATTGTCCATACTCAATGTCATCAGCAAATCTTGCTTTACTTGCTTAATCATTTACTTTAGTTCTCTGACCGTCTTTATAACTATTTTGAAGTCTTTGGCTAATGAAGACTACATCTGGCCACTCTCACAGACAGTTTCTGTTACCTGCTTTTTTTTTTTTTTTTCTGATGTGTAGGTCAAAGTGCACAGGTGTATATATACTTCTGTTTCTTTGCCTGTCTCATAAATTTCTTGTTGGAAACTGGGCATTTTATTTTTTTATGTTTATTTATTTATTTTGAGAGAAAGCATGCACCAGGGAGGGACAGAGAGAGAGAAAAGGAGAATCCCAAGCAGGCTCCATGCTGTCAGCACAGAACCCGATACACGGCTCAATCTCACAAACCGTTAAGATCATGACCCGAACCGAAATCAGGAGTCAGACACAACTGACTGAGCCACAGATGCTCTGGAAACTGGGCAAATACATTGTAGCAACTCTGGGCACTCAGAACTCAGAGTTCCCAGCCCGAGGGCTTATGATTGTTATTTGATGTGTTTTGTTTTGTTTGAAGGGCTGGCTGAAATAATTTCCTGCAGTCTGTTTCTCCCTCTCTGTGTTAAATTGCTCCTCAGGGGTGAGTGTAGCTTTAGGTATATCCACAGTCGCCCTAGGATGCTGTTCTCTATTCTGTAACCCACTTCTCCCCCAGGCAAAATCTCTGAGCCAAAGCTCTGCTCCTAGGATTGGGGGGTGGGGGTGGGGGGGTGCAGAGGGACAATGGAGTGCTTCTCTCTGAGTGACACCCCCACTGTAAGAGCTGAGGGCTTGCTGGAGGGGGACAGCTTGCCTCTCATGATGTGGAACCCCTACCCCATAAGTGAAGGCAAGAGTGATCAGGACCTGGTACCTCACTGGCACTGCCACCAAGAGAAGGCCCTCATGCCACAAGTAGGGGCTAGGCAAAAGGAGAGAGTCCACCTCTCCTGGCTACACTTGGACTTAGCCTCAGTAGCAAGTAGCTGGGAGCATGATTAGAAATGCTAAGTAGATGATCTGCTCCTGAGGGTGGGCGGGTGGGGGTGGGGGGGAGAGAGCGCTAGCTAGCACTCTGGGATTTGGGGGAAAAGGGACCTGCACCAACCCAGAGTGTTCTTGTGGAACCCGGAAGGGGGTGAGTGGGCGTGGCTCTTGGTTCAGATACCGCAGACTCCGACAGTTTTTTGACTTGTGGTAGGTTTTTTAAAAATTTTTTAAAGTTTATTTATTTATTTGAGAGAGACAGAGACCGTGTGAGTGGAGAAGGGGCAGAAAGAGAGGGAGAGAAAGAGAATCCCAAGCAGACTGCGCACTTCCAGCACAGAGCCTGATGCAGGGCTCGAGCTCATGAAAGCATGAGATCAGGACCTGAGCTGAAACCAAGAAGCGGATGCTTAACCAACAGAGCCACCCAGGCGCCCCTAGTAGATTGTCTTGGCTGACCGTTTCGTCATTTGTTGTAGGCCCTTAGGACTCCAGAGATTTTAAATATTGGGGTTCTTAGTAATTTTCACAAATTTGGCTGAGGAGTTGATCCATGGAGTCCCTCACACTCTTATGCTGGAAGCGGAATGCTTCAAAAATAATAATGTTGTATATTTAAATCAAATGTTTGATCAGGACTTGGGGGGAACATAAATATTTAATTTTTCAATTAAATTTATTTACTTTCAGAGAGACAGAGACAGCATGAGCAGGGGAGGGGTAGAGAGAGAGGGAGAAAGAGAGAGAATCCCAAGCTGGCATCTGTGCTGTGGGGCTCGAACTCACGAACCATGAGATCATGACCTGAGCTGAAATCAAGAGTTGGGCGCTTAACCGACGGAGCCACCCAGGCGCCCCTGGAACATAAATATCTCTCTATAGGTGATCCTGGCTCATAAGCCTTTCTGACCTCATATGTGGACACAGGGTAAGTGTGCAGAAGCATTGTAAGTGTGCATTTTCTGAAGCACACCACAACCTGGCTTCGTACTAAGGAAGGGTCTTTCTAGCTGACACGCCCTGAGTATAGGTCTACATTTCGAAAAGATGAATTGGAATCCTTAGCACAGCCTGCCAGATTCCTCATAATCCAGCCCTGCCCACTTCACCCACGTTGTATCCAACTTCCCTTCATGCCCCACGTTCCAGCCACACCAAACGATTCATTTTCCTGAAGACCTTCTTTCCCACGCGTCTGAAATTTTGTATACACCTTCTCTCTTCCGTAAGACATTTTCTCAATTTTGTCCACCACTCAATATTGTCCACCACTGTGAACTGAAACCTGGCTATAGCAAGGAAAGACAGGCTCTACTGGGAAGAAGCCAGGGTCCTAGCATCTGGGAAGTGAAGAACCAAACTTAGAAAATACACAGGATCTGAGGGGCACCTGAGTGTCTCAGTTGAGTGTCTGACTTCGGCTCAGGTCATGATCTTACGGTTCATGGGTTCAAGCCCCTCATCGGGCTCTCTGCTGTCAGTGCAGAGCCTGGAGCCTGTTTCGGATCCTCTGTCCCCCCTCTCTCTGCCCCTCCCCTGCTTGTTCTCTCTCTCTCAAAAATAAGATAAACACTAAAAGAAAGAAAGAAAGAAAGAAAGAAAGAAAGAAAGAAAGAAAGAAAGAAAAAACATAGGATCTGAGAAAGTTCCAGAAGCCAGAAACAGAAAACCCAGAAGTGCAAGCTATCTTTTAGCAAGGAGAATCTGGCCAGGTTGTTACCATCACTAGAGATCACAGCTTCTCTCTAGCACCCAAGTGCCCCACCATCCCCACCGTATAACATCTGAGCTGCCCATTCTAGGTATGAATTCCAGTCTTCTGTTCATCTTTAAGTTACTTGCTCAAGATTCACAATCCTTGGGAAGAGGACTGCATTGGCAATGCCCTGGCTCTGCCTCCTACAGATTGAAGTCGTAGCGAAGTTTGATAAACTTCTTTCATAAAGACTTAACAAGTGAGAGCTCCCAGAATGAAAGGACGGCTGCCTGCTGAACAATCAAAATTTAATATGCCCACTTAAGTTCTTTCTTTGGTTCATCAGTATCAAATCACCTCCTTCTTCCCACTATTTAAAAAAAAATCCTCTTTAAAATGTTAACGATCCCTTACACATTAAAAAATAAATAAAATCCCTTCTCAAAGGGGCAGAGTTTCTCTTCACAGGTCATGCAAGGCTCACAGTGCCATTCAAAAGAGAGCAGATACTGGGGCGCCTGGTGGCTCAGTCGGTTAAGCAGTGACTTCAGCCCAGGACGTGATCTCATGGTTCGTGAGTTTGAGCCCCACATTGCACGCTGGGCTGACAGCTCAGAGCCTGGAACCTGCTTCGGATTCTCTCTCTCTCTCTCTCTCTCTCTCTCTCTCTCTTTCTCTGCTTCTCCCCTGCTCATGCCCTATCTCTCAAAAATAAATGCTTGAATGTTCTAGAAAGGACAACAGACTGACTGACTGCTTCATCAAAACCTGTTTATGCTGCACATGACCAGTTTTCTTTGTATGTCTATTACAGCTTATTGCTAGCATGGTTATGAACATCTTAAGTGCCTGCTTTTCTGTACTTGGTATAATGATATTAAGTATTGCAAGTTTAACGTATTATCCAGACACCAGTGAATACCTGTGGTCACATGTAAGTACCAAGTTTAATAACAACTGGATTAAAATTTTACATATAAATGGAAAAACTATAGTAAATGATGTGTGTTGCAATGGTAAAGTATGGAAATGACAACCAAATTTGATGTCTTTGGTGTAGAAATATAAAAACAAACTGTATCTCCTCCAAATTTTTGCCATGGGAATATTAAAAAATCAATTTCAGTCCAACTAAGGAAACACTAGAAACTTCAGAGAGAGATCAAAATTGTCATTATGTGAAGATAAAGTGATAGGATCCCTAGAAAACCCCAAAGACTCAACTAAAAAAAATGATTTAGTAAAGAAAAATGTAGACAATACATTGTCTTTACACTAGAAATTACCACGTAAATATTGAAGTAGAAAAAATGAATAACCCAATCAAAATAACAATAAAAATATTAAAAACATGAGGGTTGTAATATAAGAACTGAATACTTTGAGAAACTACATTCTTTTTTATTTTAACATGTATTAACTTTTGAGACAGAGACAGAGCATGAGTGAAGGAGGGGCAGAGAGAGGGAGACATAGAATCCAAAGCAGGCTTCAGGCTCTGAGCTGTCAGCACAGAGCCAGACATGGGGCCGGAACTCACAAACTGTGAGATCATGACCTGAGCCAAAGTCAGACACGTAACTGACTGAGTCACCCAGGTGCCCCGAGAAACTACATTCTTGAATGCAAATTCACAATGTCATAGAATTACAAGATTCCATAAATTAATACATAGATGTGAGGTGATTCCATTTAGAATCCCAAAAATGTTTTGGGGAGAATGAAATAAAATTGCTCCAAAATGTGTATGGATGGAAAAAAAGATTGTGTGAAAAGTGCCAAGAAATTCTAGAAGCCACATAATGATTGGGGAGGGCCAGGCAACTTGTTACATCAAGAGATGATGCAGTATATTAAAAATGGTATTTACACACAAAAAGAAAAAGTAACCAAAGAACAGAGAGTTGAGAAATCAATCCTAATATAGGCAAAAACATCATTTTATGGGAGATCACTTTACCAGTCAAAATGGAAAAAGTGAAGTTTAATAAAATAATATTCAATCAATAAGCTCTCCATTTCCAAGAAAATAGTAATGGGCTCTACTTGGCAGTGTGTAACAAGAAATCACAGATTCAATGAATGAGCAATGAAAAAGAAATAAAAGAAAGAAATGAATGAACAAACCTAAAAGCCATTGGAAAATGGCATAAAGTATGGAATTAGTACATCTGTTACAAAAGCAAATGAGAAAACCAAGAATGGGGAAAAAGAAACACATTTCACGTCACAAATATTTACGTCTGTGATATGCTACGGGCTGAGACAGCAATAACCCAAGGAGTGGGACTCCCCACTGACCAGTAGGCTCCAGGGGTGGGGCCACCACCATGGTGAGCTAAAGAAGCAGGGCCACCTCCTCAGCAGCCGTGTGGACCAAGCATGGAGCCACACAGGATTATTCTCAAGCCTCGACATCTAAAGAATTGCCCTATTGGGTTTTGGGCTTGCTTGGGGCCCATTACCCCATTTTCCTTCTTTTTTTTAATTTTTTTAACATTTATTTATTATTGAGAGACAGAGAGAGACAGAGCATGAGCATGGGAGGGGCAGAGAGAGGAGGAGACACAGAATCTGAAGCAGGTTCCAGACTCCAAGCTGTCAGCACAGAGCCCAATGCGGGGCTTGAACTCAGAAACCGCGAGATCATGACCTGAGCCAAAGTCAGATGCCTAACCAACTGAGCCACCCAGGCACCCCAGCCCTATTTTCCTTCTTATATCTCCCTTTTGGAATGGCAATATCTATCCAATGCCTGTCCCACCGTTCTGTCTTAGATAACTGGTTTTCTGATTGCACAGGTCCACAGATGGAGAGGAATTTTACCCCAATATGGACCATTCTAGGAGTCTCATCCATAACTGATTTAGATAATTTAGATGATAGGATTTGAGGCTTTTTGATCTGATGATATTTAGGTCAGATTTTGGACTTGGAGTTGATGTTAAAATGGGTCAAAACTTTTGGAGATATTGGGATCAGGCAAATAGATTTGGTACGTGGGAGGGACATGAACTTAGAGGCAGAACAGAGACAAACTATTACGGGTTGAAATGTGTCCCCCCAAAAGATGTGTCCTAACCCACAGTACCTCAGAATGTGACGTTATTTGAGAACAAAGTCTTGCGGATGTAATTAGTTGAGATGAGGTCATACACAAATAGAGTGGGCCATTAATCCAATAGAACTCGTGTCCTTATAAGAAGAAAGAAATCTGGACACAGACCTGGAAAGAAGATGGCCATGTATACGTGAAGGCAGAGGTTGTAGTTATACTGATACAAGCCAAGGAACCCTTGGGGCTACCAGAAGCTGAAAGAGGTAAGGAAGAATACTCTCCTAAAGACTTTGGAATGAGCATTCTGTTGCCAATGCATGCTTTTTGGACTTTGACCCTCCAGAACGGTGAGACAATAAATTTCAGTTGTGTTAAGCCACCCAGCTGTGACGCTTTATTACAGGGCCCCTGGGACACTAGTATAGCAGGCCAGTAAATAGCCATCAACTTTTCTTCTCTCACATTCTGAACCAACTGAGATAAAATACGACAATCAAGCAGATGTAAATAAAAAGTATCAGCTTTATGATGATTATTATAGTTGGAGAACACATTTTAAATCTTTGAACTTGAACTTAAAGTGAGAACTTGCTGCAACCTCTCTCCATGAATTAAACTTATCTACCTAGATACAGGTAGACGACAGGTCTCCTTGTGCTGGGACCAGGCAGGTATCAGAGGTTGAGGAGAACTTGGGGTCATAAAGACAAAACGATTTTGAAGAAAAAAAAAGGGAAACAACCCAGAAGGGGCTGGGTTCCTTCTTGTGAAATCATGAGTTAGATAAATCTCTGCTTCTCAAATGGGGAATTGTAAATGAGGAGCGTTAAGAAACACTAGAAGCCACTCCTAGAGCAGAAAGTCCTACTATGGGCCATGGTAGAAATGTGGAAAGGGAGAGAGAATGGTTCCACCTACTACATGTAATAATGTTTATGGTACATAGGTTAAAAGAAAATAGAGCATGCAAATTATATGTGCATTAAATGGAAAAGCACGAAACACAAAGCACGCAATGAGTCTCACCGAAAGAGAAAGTATGAAGAGAGAAAAGATGGGCACTCAGTGCCAAACCCTGAAGAATTTCACCCAGCCCACGGTACTAAGGTGATCTCTCTGCTTTCCAGTCTGGTCACATGTAGAAGAGAAATAAAAGTATCCAACTTGTACAGTCATTACTAGAAGTAGGACTTGACATAATGCAAGGTGCATATAAGAGTACTTGATTAATTGAAAACATATTTTGTTCTTAGGAAAAATACACAAAAATCCTCATAGTTGTGTGAGACTGATAGGATGAATGATCTTCATTCCCTGCTTGTGAAGTGTTGTTCTTGTATAATTTTTAAATGGCTAATTAATATGAGGAATGTTTCTTTTCTTTCTAATTCAGATAGCTGGTAGTATGCTTTTACAATATGTACTCTTCACCACGATCGTGGAAGTGATCTGTGCATACGTGACTGTCAAGCGGATTGAAGCAGCAATGCGTCCTGTAGAATGCAGTGAGATAAGTGAGTAATTTTGTTTCTGGCTGGTCAGTCAGGAGAAAACAGCTTCTGTTAAGGATCTGCAGGGAAACCATCCAAATCCTAGGGGGGAACACGGGCTGTAACCTCTTTGCCATCAGCCAAAGCAACTTCTTACCAGAGGTGCCTCGGGAGGCAAGGGGAATAAAAGCAAAAATGGACTATTGGGACCTCATCAAGATAAAAAGCTTCTGCACGGCAAAGGGAACAATCAACAAAACTAAGAGGCAACTGTCAGAATGGGAGATGTTTGCAAAGGACGTATTTGATTAAGGGTTAGTATCCAAAACATCTAAAGAACTCAGCACCCAAAAAAACAAATGATCCAGTTTTTAAGAAATGGGCAGAAGACATGTGTAGACATTTTTTTTTCCAAAGAAGACATCCAGCTGGCCAACAGACACATGAAAAGATGCTCAACATCACTCATCATCGGGGAAATCAAAATCAAAATTACAGTGAGTTATCACATCACACCAGTCAGAATGGCCGAAATTAATAGCCCAGGAAACTACAGGTGTTGGTGAGGATATGAAGAAAGGGGAGCCCTCTTACGCTGTTGGCGGGAATGCAAACTGGTGCTGCCACTCTGGAAAACAGTATGGAGGTTCTTCAAGAAGCTAAAAATACAACTACCCTATGATCCAGCAATTGGACTACTAGGTATTTACCCAAAGGATACAAAAATCTGATTAGAAGGGATACATGCACCCTGAGGTCTTTTAGACTTGCATCACCTAGAAGATTACTAGAGGAAATAAATAGACTGAAAAGATTTTACATAGACTGAAAAGCAATATGGGGACACTGAATGTTCTAGACTGTGAAATTCAAATTTAGTTATAAACTTTTGTTGCCAAAGTTTGAGATCTCCCTGTCCCTTCAGAAAATTTAGAGGATTTTAGAGGACGCTGAAGAGACTGCTTCTGGAATAGAAGAACGAGGCTCTCTAAAAATCGATTCCTCCATAAAATAAATGAGAACACTGGGGAAAGTTGTCAGAATTAACATTTCTTACCTCTGGGAATTAATCAAAGACTTGTGACAATCCAGGGAACACTTATGCAAGAAACCATGGCTAAACCTTAGTAAGAACAGCGAGTTTTGTGGTTATCATTTGCCCGGTGCCCGTCCCCCTTGTCCCATCTCCACAGTAACCTTTAAATGAAATAACCTTGCGACCACACTACCTGTAAAAAAAACACCAGCCTAACAACCACAAGCAGAGGAAAACTGAGATTGGAGTTGCCCAAAAATAAAAAACAAAACAAAACAAAACAAAACAAAAAAAAAAAACACAAAAAAAAACATTCCCAGAGCATTGTTTCTGATTTGTCAGGCAGGTCCCTGGAAATCCCCACTGGCAAGGGTCTTTATTCACCTCTGAGCTCAATCACGGTGAGAAGTTTTCTGGGATGTTTGTCAGAACAATTAGTGGCCTTTAACACTGTGTTTGCCTGGAGCAGGGATAAAAGATGGGGAAAACAAAAGGCTTACCAAAAAAAAAAAAACATAATAGAAAAAAACTATGGCGCAAGATGTCTGCTGGGGACCTTGAAACGGTGGTAATACTTGGAAATCAAGACCTTGTGCATATGTGGAGATGTGTGTGTGCCCAGGGAAGACCTGTCAATATGCTAACCTCCCATCTCTGGCTGACCTGAAGCTGTCTGCAAACAGGAAGTGATAGCTAATATAGAGTTGCAACCTGTCTTCCAAACCTTTAAAGTCTTACCCCAACACACACACACACACACACACACGCACACACACACACACACACACACACAGCTTCTCAACAAAGCCTGGGCAATTTCTTGGTTCAAAGCAGTTAAGGAAATCAATGCCCAATCATCTAATGACACTAAGCTAACACAGGCATCAGTGCCCATACAGGACATGAATACTCTACACAATTAGTTCAGGAAAGGCAGCCCTAGAATAACAAAAACAACAACAAAAACCAGTCCCTGGGAGAATCTGCTTTCCAACATTGCTACATTATATTATTTTAAATATGCAATTTTTAACAAAAGAAATTATAAGATATGCAAAGAAACAGAAAACTATGACCTAAACACTGGGGAAAAAGCAATAGAAGTTGTATCAGAGGAAGCCTAGATATTGGACTTACTAGGGGAAAAAAAACTCTTTAAATCAGCTATTGTAAGTATGCTCTAAGAACTGAAAAACCATGTCTAAAAAGTCTAAAGGAAAGTAAGAAAGCAATGTTTCATGATAAAGAATATCGATAAAGACAGAAACTATTGAAAAGAATCGAGTAGAAATTCTAGAGCAGAAAAATATGTAACTAAAATGAAAACATCATTCAAGGGGCTCAACAGAGTATTTGATCTGACAGAAGAAATAATCCACCAACTTAAAGATAGATCAATTAAGGGGCACCTGGATGGCTCAGTTGGTTGAGCATCCGACTTTAGCTCAGGTCATGATCTCACAGTTTTTGAGTTTGAGCCCCGCAACAGGCTCTGTGCTGAGAGCCCAGAGCCTGGAGCCTGCTTTGGATTCTGTGTCTCCTTCTCTCTCTGCCCCTCCCTCTCTCATACCCTGTCTCTGTCTCTATATCTCAAAAATATATAAACATTTAAAAAAAATTTTAAAAAGGTCAATTAAAATCGTCTACTCTGTGGAACAAAATGATAACAGACGAAGAAAAATGAACAGACCTTCAGACACCTTTGAAACGCCATCAGTCATACCAAAATGTGCATAATGGAAGTTGGCATAATGGAAGGAGATAGTGAAAGAGAAAGCTACACAAAGAAGTCTTGAAAATATATTGGATGAAAACTTAAAAATTTGATGAAAAACATTACTCTACATATCCAAGGAGCTCAACAAACTCCAAAAAGGAGAAATTACAAAAGATCCAAACCTGGACACGTCACAACCAAGATGCTAATAGACAAAGACCAAGAGAAAATCTTGAAATCAGCAGAAGACAAGAATTCATCCTGTAAAGGGGATCTTTAATAAAATTCCTCATCAGAAACTATGGAAGCCAAAAGACAGTGAGTGGTATGACATCTTCAGAACACTGAAAGAAAAATACTGTCAATCAAGAATTAGATGTAATAAATATTACAACATTATTAATACAAAATAATATTGATAACAAACTAAAAATAATTCAAAAATAATAAAAGAAATAAAAATGTAATAAAGTGGTATAGAAGAATAAATAAAATGGTATGAAAGAAAACATTTATTTAACGTAAAAGAGAGCAGTCAGATAGAAGGACAGACAGAAGAACAAAGACATACAATATAGAAAACTGACCATGAAATAGCAGACATAAACCCTATCTTATCTGTAACTACATTAAATGTAAATGTATTGAACACTCTAATCACAAGGCAGAGACTGGCAAAATGGATTTTTAAAATGAACTCCAATTAAATGCTATATACAAGAGACACACCTTAGATTCAAAGACACATATTGGGAAATATGGTTGAGAAAGACATTAATTATCCGACCTTGACCTAAAGAGATACTGGCATTGGGCAAGACGCTCAATTTCACTGAACTCTAGTTTCTAAACCTCTATGGTCAGAATAGATGGGAGGATGCCAAGAATTCTACAAAGGAAAAAAGAAAAGACACAAATATGTCCAATATTAATATGGAAAATATATGCCATATAAACAGAAACCAAAAGAGAGCTAGAGCAGCTATAAAAATAATGTCAGATAAAATAGACATTAAGACAAAAAATTGTTAGTAGACATGAAGAAGGACATATTTATAATTATTTTTTTAAGTTAAATCTGTCAGGAACTCATAGCAATCATAAGCATATATGCACCAACAACAGAGTCCCGAAAACACATGAAGCAAAAACTGGCAGATTGGGCAGGAAAAATACAAAGTTTAAAAAACAACAGTTGGAAACTTCAATACCCCATATTCAACAATGTATAGGAAAACTCTGCAGAAGAGAAAAGGCAATAGGAGAATTGAACAGCACTATTAACCAACTGCCTAGACCTAATAGACATCTATACGACACTCCATCCAACAACTCAAAGTACACGTTCTTTTCAGGTGCGTGTAGAATATTCTCTGGGACAGACCATATTTTAGGCTATAAAACAAGTTTCAATAAGTTAGAAGGATGGAATTCATACAAAGTATTTTCTCTGATTATAATGGAATTAAATTAGAAATCAGTAAAAGAAGCGGGTGCCTGGGTGGCTCAGTCAGTTAAGTGTCTGACTCTGGCTCAGGTCATGATCTCACAGTTCATGAGTTCGAGTCCCACGTCAGGCTCTGTGCTGAGAGCTCAGAGCCTGGAACATGCTTCAGATTCTGTGTCTCGCTCTCTCTCTTCCTCTCCTCTGCTTGCGTGCTTGTGTGCTCACTCGCTCGCTCTCTCTCTCAAAAATAAACATTTAAAAAAAAAGAAACTGGTAAAAGAAGGACATTTGAACCTATCACCAATATGTGCAAATTAAACAATACATTCCTAAATTACCAAAAAGTCAAAGAAGAAATCAAAAAGAATAGAACACATTTTGAGATGAATAAAACAAACCACATACCACGGTTTATTTGATGCAGCTAAAGTAGTGCTTAGAGGGAAATTCATAGCTATAAATACTATATTTTTAAAAAGAGAAAAAAGTCTCAAATCAGAAACCTAACTTTCCACCTTTAGAAACTAGAATGGGAATGGGGGCTGGGAGAAACAGGTGAAGGGGATTAAGAGCACACCTATCATGATGAGCACCGAGTAACGTACTGAATTGTCGAATCACGATATTTCACACCTGAAACTGCTATAACACTGTATGTTCTGTAGGTTAACTCTACTGGAATTAAAGTTAAAAACTTAATAAATATTAAGAACATAAACTAGAAGAGAAAACTAAACATCAAAGTCAGAAGAAGAATGTAGATAATCAAGACTACAGTGGAAAAAATGAAATAGAGAATAGAAAAACAGACATAAAAGAGTAGGGGACACCTGGGTGGCTCAGTCAGTTAAGCATCTGACTCTTAATCTCAACTCAGGTACTGACCTCAGGGTTTAAGCCTAGCTTTGGGCTCCGTGTGGGTATGAAGCCTACTAAAATAAAAAGAGAGAGAGAGAGAGACTAAAAGGGGATACTATGAATAATGATATGCCAACAATTTAGTTCACCTACGTAAAATGGACAAATTCTTAGAAATATACAAACTATTGAAACTGTGTCAAGGAGTAATAAAAATCTAAATAGATCCATCATGTGAAGAGACTGAAATAATAATTGAAAATTTTTTGTAAAGAAACCCCAGTCCCAGGTGGTTACACTGCAAATACTCCTAAACATTTAAAGAATTAACACGAGTCTTTAACAAATTGTTCTAAAAATGAAGAGGAGAAAATACTTCCTGACTCATTCTATGAAGTTAGTATTACCCTGATACCAAAACCAGACAAATATATCAAACAAAAGGAAACTATAGACCATTATCCATTATTAATATAAATTTTTAAACCTCAAAGGAAAAAATGTTTCAAATACAATCCAGCAACATACCAAAAGTATCAAACATCATGACCAATTAAGATTTATCGTGGGAATTCAGAGCTGGTTTAACATTAAAATCAATCAGTGTAATAACCATGCTGATAACATAAAAACAAAAAATACATGACCATCTCAATAGACAGAGAAAAAACAATTTAATAAAATCTAACACCCTTTCATGATTAAAAAAAAAACCATTCAACAAACTAGGAATAGAAAGGAATTTCCTCAACCTGAAAAGCAGCAGTTAGGTGTGGGGAAAAAAATCTGCAATTAACATTATACTTGATGGACAGATACTGAATCCTTTTGCTCTAAGATCTGGAACAAGACAAGGATGTCTGCTTTTGCCACTTATTGTCCACATTGTACTGGAGGTTCTAGCCAGGAAAATTAGACAATAAAAAGAAATAAAAATATTCAGTTTGGTTGGTCAAGGAAGAAGTAACACGAACTCTCTTTGTAGCTGATAAGTTCTTGTGGCTATAAAATTCCAAGAAATCCACACACAAAAATCTAGTACAAATAAGTTCAACAAGTTGGAAGGGTATAAGATCAACATATTTTTCAAAAAATCAGTTGTTATTTCTATACGTGAGAACACAATTACAGTAACATCAAAAAATAAAATGTTTATGTAATTTATATTCAGGAAAAAAATTAACAAGATTAGTGTAAGACTTGTCTACCACAAATTAGAAAGCATTATTGAAAGAAATTAAAGAAGATTTAAATAAATGGAAAAAATTCATGTCCGTGGATCAGAAGATTTAATATTAAGATGGTAATAGTCGCCAAATTAATCTATAATTCAACCCAAGCCCTACCAAAATCTCCAGTGATTTTTATACAAGCTTATCCTACTATTCATATGAAAATGGAATGGATCCAAAATAGCCAAACCGATCTTTAAAAAAGAAAACAAACCATTACACACATATTACAAAGGCTAAAATCTGAACACTGATTTCACCAAATGCTGGTGAGAATAGAGAGCGACGTTGCATTGGTGGGAAAGCAAAATGGTACAATCACTTGGGAAAGCAGTGGCTTTGAGGATTTCTTACAACACTAAACATACTACCATACAATCTAGCCATCAGTCCCTTGGTGTTTACCCAAAGGAGCTGCAACCTTATGCTCTCACAGAAACCAGCACACGGGCTTTGATAGCAACTTTATTCATAGTTGCCAAAACTTGGAAGCAGCCTAGATGCCCATCAGTGAGTGAATGAACAAATAAACTGTGGTCCACCCATCCAATGAAATATCATTCAGTGCTAAAAATAAATCAGCTATCAAGCCAGGAAAAAGACATGGAGAAACCTCAAATGCGTATTACTAACTGAAAGAAGCCAATCTGAAAAGTACACACACTGTATGATTCCAACTATATGACATCTGGAAAAGGCAAAACTATGGGTACGTTTACTTTTTATGGAATAAAAAATCAGTGGTTGCCAAGGGGGGGGGGGCGGCATAAATAGGCAGAGCACAAAGATTTTTAGCACAGTGAAAATATTCTGTATGATATTATCTAATGATGGATGTTATACATGGATGTATACATATATAATGATGGTTGTCATTATACATTTTCCCAAGCCCTGCAGAATATACAACACCAAGAGTTAACTCTAAGGTAAAAAACTATGGACTTTGGGTGATTATGGTATGTCAGTGGTGGTTAATCCTTGGTAACAAATGTACCATTCTGGGGAGTGATGTCAATGATGAGGAGTCTATGTATGTGTGGGGACAAGGGATATATGGGAACTCTCTGTGCCTGTTTCTCAATTTTGTTGCAAATGTAAAACTGCTCTAAAAAATAAATAAACAAAGGGAGGTGGGGGAGAGGGGAAAATATGTGATGGGCACGGAGGAGGGCACTTATTGGGATGAACACTGGGTGTTGTATGTAAACAATGAACCACAGGAATCTATCCCAAAAACCAAGAGCGCACTTTGCACACTGTATGTTAGCCAACTTGACAATAAATTATATTTTTTAAAATTTAAAAATTATATTTAATAAATAAATATCTTTAATAATATTTATTTTAATAATAATATTTATTTAATGATAATAAATAAATGAAGTCTTTTAAAAAAAAGAAAGAAAAACAAAGTTGGAGGGCTCACGCTTCCCAATTTCAAAAGGAAGTACAAAACTATAGTTAACCAAGACATTGTGCTACTGGCATAAGGATAAATCGTAATTTTTACTGCACGTAAAAATTAGTGCAGTAGAATCAAGAGTCCAGAAATAAATCCTGAATAAATCTGAAAAGGAAATCACAAAAACAATTCCATTTATAATAGTGTCAAAAATAATAAAATACTTAGGAATTAACCAAGTAGCTGAAAGACTTACACACTGAAAACTACAAAACGCTACTGAAAAAAATTAAAGAAGATGTAAGTAAACAGAAACACATCCCAAGTTCACGATAGGAAGAATCAATGTTGTTAAGATGTCCATACTGCTCGAAGCAGTCTACAGATTCAATGCAATCCCTATCAAAATCTAAATGCCATTTATGCAGAAACAGAAACACCCATCCTGAAATTTATATGGAATCTCAAGGGATCCCAAATAGCAAAAACAACTTTGAAAAAGAAGAACAAAGCTGAAAGACTCACACTTCCTGATTTCAAAACTTACTACAGAGATACAATCATCAAAACCGCGTTAAGCACAGTCTTTTCAACAAACAGTACTGGGGAAACTGGTTACCCACCTGCAAAAGAATGAATTTGGACTTACCTAACTCCATGTACAAAAATTAACACAAAATGGATCAAAGACTTAAATGTAAGACCAAAAATAAAACTCTTAGAAGAAAACATGAGTCCAAAGCTTCATGACATTTGATTTGGCAGTGATGTTTTTGGATGTGACACCAAAAGCATAGGCAATGAAAGGAAAAACAGATAAATTGGACTTCATGAAAATTAAAAATGCTGTGCCTCAAAAGACAGAGTAAAAGGGGCGCCTGGGTGGCGCCTGGGTTAAGCACCGACTTCCGCTCGGGTCATGATCTCGCAGTTCATGAGTTCGAGCCCCACATCAGGCTCTGTGCTGACAGCTCAGGGCCTGGAACCTGCTTCAGATTCTGTGTCTCCCTCTCTCTCTGTTCCTCTCCTGCTTGATCGTTCGCATGCACTCTCTCTCTCAAAAATAAATAAACATTTAAAAAAAAGAGAGAGTAAAAAAGCAACACAATGAATAAGATAAACATTTGCAAATCACATATATAATGAGGGGTTAATATCAAGAATATATAGAGAACACCTCAAACTCAACAACAAAAATAAACAATTCAAAAATGGGCAAAGGACTCGAATCGAGATTTCTTCAGATAAAGTCTACAAATGGCCAATAAGCACACGGAAAAATGCTCAACATCACTGACCATTAGGGAAATACAAATCAAAACCACAATGAGGTATTACGGTATACCCATAAAGATGGCTATTATCGGGGCGCCTGGGTGGCGCAGTCGGTTAAGCGTCCGACTTCAGCCAGGTCACGATCTCACGCTCCGTGAGTTCGAGCCCCGCGTCGGGCTCTGTGCTGACTGCTCAGAGCCTGGAGCCTGTTTCCGATTCTGTGTCTCCCTCTCTCTCTGTCCCTCCCCCATTCATGCTCTGTCTCTCTCTGTCCCAAAAATAAAATAAACGTTGAAAAAAAAAAAAATTAAAAAAAAAAAAAGATGGCTATTATCAAAAAAATAAAAAACAGAAAAAACAGAAAATAGTGTTGGCTAGAATGTGAAAAAAAAACAGAACACTTGTGCACTTTTGGTGGGAACATAAAACGGTACAGCTGCTGTGGAAAACAATATGATTGTTCCTTGAAAATTTAAAAATAGGATTATCATAGGATCCAGCAATTCTATTTCTGCATATATACCCCGAAGAATTGAAAGCAGGGTCTCAGAGAGGTATTTATGTGTTCACCCATGTTTAGAGAAGCATTATTCACAATGGCTACAATGTGGCAACCCAAGTTTCCATCAACAGATGAGTGGATAAGCAAAATGTGGTCTACAACTGTAACAATACTATTCAGCCTTCAAAAGGAAGAAAATTCTGACGTGTGCTACATCGTGGATAAGCCTTGAGGACATTATGCGGAGTGAAATAAAGCAGTCACAAAAAGGCAGATGCTGTGTGATTCTACTCCATAGGAGATAGAGTGGTCAAAACTGTAGAGACAGAAAGGAGAATGAGGGTTGCCAAGGGCTGGGAGTGAGGAATTACTGTTTAATGGATGTAGAATTTCAGTTTTACAGGAAGTAAAGAACTATGAAGACGGATGGTGGTGATGTTTGCAACAACATCATATATGTATTTAATGCCACTGAACTGTGCATTTAAAAAATGGTTATGATAATAACTGTTATGTGTATTTTAACATAATTTATTTTAAATTGGAAAGAGTCAATATAATACACGCCATTAATAGAATAAAGGATAGAAACAATCACTAAATTGTGATAGAAGGAAATAGGTTGTAATGGCTGATAATCTTATCTCCTTACCTACAGAGTTTGTCTAAATTCTTTCAAGATAGGTCATTAAATCCCTCCCACCAAAACCTACATATTGGTAAATCAGCCTAAAACTCTGCCTGGAGCCAGCATGGCACATTCGAGGGATTCCTGTAGGCTAGTATTTAGAGGAAAGTGATAGAAAATGAAGCTGGAGAGGCAAATTGAGGCCAGATCCTAATAGAATCCAGCCACCCCTAGAAAAGAATTTGGAATTTAGCCTGTAAGTACCAGGATGCTATTGAAGCCTTTCTAGCAGCAGGGAGGGTTTCTCGATCAAACTTTGCGGTTATATACAGTAGTCCCTCCTTATCGGTGGTTTCACTTTCCAGGGTTTCAATTACCCTCAGTCCACCACTGCCAGAAGTGGGCGATCCTCCTGACAGATGGTCAGAAGCCTAAGGCTACCTCACCAGCCCACGTCGCTCATCCCATCACCATCTCGTGGGCTCTCCCCATCAGAATGCCTTCTGCGGTGATCCCGCCCCCCCAAATCCTATAGTCTAAGCCAGACAGCTCCCCCCTCCGTTGGTCGTTTCTCCTTCTGACCTAGAATATGAAGTAGAGCACCCCAGAGGATTCTTAGCACCCACCACAGGCCAGCCGAAGGTTAAAGTCATTTTCTGAAGACTTATTTTAGTTGAATGTGATGGTTGTAATTCAATGAAACCTCTGGTTTCTGACGGGCCACAGGTCTGTTGCATTTTTACCTCTCCCCCCCCAGACAGAGTGGGTGTTATCTTCTCAGTGTGGTTTCAACTGGTCACATTTTAGGTTTGCCTATGTGTTTGTTTGTCATTGCTGGGGTTTTTGTTTTGTTTTGTTTTTGTTTTGTTGTTTTTTGTCTTGTTTTGATTCAGTGGCTCGGGACTAAGCTCGTATCTTCTGGTGTCACGGTGTCACAATGATCAATCTGCTATCACCCACTCCCCCAGGTCCATAGCTGTCTCAGTGCAGTGTCTCTACATAACTCACAAAGAACCAGTGTGACTCCCATCAAGAACGAAAGATTAATCGTGAACTGGGGAAGAACTCCGCGATTGTTCTCAAGAGGCCTCATGGAAAATACAGGCTACTGAAGTCCTTCCCAGTGCGCCTTCTCCCTACTTCTTCAATAAAGGATGCAATCCGATCACAAGTCGACTCTACCCTTTTTAAAAACGATCTGAGGGGCGCCTGGGTGGCTCAGTCGGTTGAGCGTCCGACTTCGGCTCAGGTCACGATCTCGCGGTTCGTGAGTTCGAGCCCCGCGTCGGGCTCTGGGCTGATGGCTCAGAGCCTGGAGCCTGCTTCCGATTCTATGTCTCCCTCTCTCTCTGCCCCTCCCCCGTTCATGATCCGTCTCTCTCTGTCCCAAAAATAAATAAACGTTAAAAAAAAATTAAAAAAAAAAAAAAAACCGATCTGAGTGAGCATAGACAGATACAGCCGGTCCAGGGGCTATAGGAAAGTAAAGGTGAATGGCTACTTTACCTTAGGCTGGAGGAGATCGGTCTGAGCGAAGGGACGCCATCATCTGAGAACGGGAACTACTCTGACTTTGAAGGCAGGCATAATGTCAAGGTAGCGATGGCAAGACTTTTGATGTTACTGTGCTTTCATTTCGTCACCTGTAACACAGAAATCATAGTTCCTAGCCCACGGAGTAGATGCAAATATTAAATTATAATACATCATTAAAGGACTTAGAAGAGCTTCCGGTTTATTCTAATCCCTCAATAAATTATTATTGATTATCATTTATGAGCTCTTCTCATTATAGCTGTAGGACGAGGATATAGGAGGCTAGGTGGAATTGTTATTTTCCAAGAATTAGTGACCAGAGTCCCCCTCTGAAAACAGATGTGCTCAACATTCTAAGTCCATAAAAACCACTGGAGAGCTTCCGGGGGGGGGGGTGCTGTTGTGGTCAAATTGTGTCCCCCCAAAAAGATATGTTGGGGTCCCAGTCCCCCAGTACCTCAGAATGTGACCTTTTTGGGAATAGGGTCTTTATAGAGGTAATTACAATAAAGATGAGACCATTAGGGTGGGCCCCCATATTAATGACCGGTGCCCTCATGGAAAGGGGAAAGTGGACACAGAGGCACACACACACACACACACACACGAAAGAGTATGTAAAGACTCAGAGAAAACGTGAAGACAGAGGATGGGAGGGATACATCCATCTACCAGCCAAGAAACACCAGATTGCTGGGAAATCACCAGAAACGAGGGAGAAGCAAGGAAGGATCTTTTCCTAAAGGTTTCAGAGGGGGCATGACCCTGTCAACACCCTGATCTTGGATTTTGGACGTCAGGCCTCCGGAACAGTGAGACAATAAATTTCTATCATTCTAAACCACCCCGTTTGTGATACTTTGTTGCGGTAGCCTAGAAAGCAACCACAGGTGGCTTTTCACTGTAATGAGCACTGCATCCCCCCTCCTTAGAGAGTGTTAGGTTTATAGAGGGGGTGATCCTCACACCCCCACGTCCCACAGCATGGGGGATACGTATTTGATAGAACACGCAGCAAGGCACGTCTGCAAAATGCTGCTGCTGATGTCAGCCGGAAGATGGCGCCAGGTTACAAAAGAGGCCACCGCCACCCGAAAAAACTGCTCAGAACTGTCTACTTGATATTGTAGACAGTGGAAGCCTCCACGTACCCACCTAGAATGAAGGTAGAATCTACAGAAAGAGGACCGTATCCTGACATGGGGTTATATGCACAGGGAATAAGGCATGTAGTGAGCGAGGAAGACAGTCACCTCTCCACGAGCAGTCACGGCTCAGGTATCTCCTGGGTGCCCGCATTGCAAGTAAAGGAATCAGGTGGGGGTGGGGAGCGGTCCCCAGGCCTCCCACGAACCATCCTACAAGCCACTGGAGCCAAAAGACCGACCCACCCTTCTTTGTTAGGGGGCGGGGGGCAAAACTTGGACTCAGATGTGAAATGGAAGGCTTAAGATCGTCAACTCTGAGCCTTGAGAGCTTAAACGAGGATGTTGCAATCATCAGGACTGGAAGGACCATCCACTCACCTGCACTCACTAGGAGAAAACAGCGTCAGTTCCATTGCAGGAACCTGAGCGCCCCCAGGGCGGACACGCTACCCCGCACGGTCACGACCGTCAGCCCTTTTGGGAGTTCTCTCCCATGAACACGTATTCCTAAAACGTGGGATCCACTGGCACACGTAACTAATACTCTGTGATCTCTAACACAACATCTGCTAGCACATGAATTCCTGCCAGTGGCAGCTGCCAGAGGGGCGTCAGCAGTCCCACGGGCGGGCTCAGGAACATTTCAGGCGGCCAGAGTTCAAGTGTCGTGTTTACCACAGATCTCAAGTTCTTAAGAGAGTGGGGGGCAGAGCCTCTAGGCGGTTTAGCTCACATGCTGCTCAAACTCTGCCTAGTTAATTTTTTTTAACTCCGTTTGCATGCTTTACCGCCCCCATTGATCTCAGACGATGTGCACAGTCAAAGGCATTCATGAGTCTGTGGTTTTACAAGCTTCCTTTAGCATCTTGCCATAAAACGTGTGCCCCGCTCTCTGTTCAAACCTAGCCCAAACCTAGGACAGACTTTCAGAAGTACTCCGCGGCCTGTCATGTCGGTTCTTGCACGTGGGCATGCTTCCACTCATCCTGAAAAAGCACACCGCAGCAACTCTCGGGCAAAGGAAGGACCACCCCATCGTAGGATTTCTGGGGAAATTATGAGCACGTTCTTGTTTGTCACGGTGAGCGAAGCAGGTGACACGCCAACAGAAGCCTTTAGAGAAAGAGAGCCAGGAATGCTAGAACTTTCTGCAATGCTCAGGACAGTCCCAGACGATGATGAATTGTCTCTTGGGACTTTTGAGTGTCCCACCAGCCATTCATGAGGAAGATGAACTTATTTATGATTACCTAAGATCAGAACTTAATAACTTTCAGGAAATAGGGGCGCCTGGGTGGCTTGGTTGGTTAGGCGTCTGACTTCGGCTCAGGTCACGATCTCCCGGTCCGTGAGTTCGAGCCCTGCATCGGGCTCTGGGCTGATGGATCAGAGCCTGGAGCCTGCTTCCGATTCTGTGTCCCCCTCTCTCTCTGCCCCTCTCCCGTTCATGCTCTGTCTCTCTCTGTCTCAAAAATAAATAAACGTTAAAAAAAATAAAATAAAATAACTTTCGGGAATTATCCTATATCCAAGTTCCCAGGAAGGTAGCCGCCGTGTACTTTGTTTTTCACTTGGGACTTCCCCAAGAGGGATTAACCACATAAAATAATAGGGGAAAAGGTCATGCTACCCGTGGGATGTAAGTTACCCGTACAACACACTGTATCAGCCTGCATTTGTAACTGTCTCAGGCAAACATGTAACAGAAGAGATCTAAGACAGCTTTAAGGTAAAATGAATTACCAAATTGAAAAAAAAAAAAAAAAACGAGAAATACAGGGAGCTCATTTGATTTTTATTATCTTTTTAATGCTTATTTTTGAGGAGTGGGGAGGGCACAGAAAGAGGCAGGAGGACAGATATCTGAAGCAGGCTCTGTGCTGAGAACAGAGAGCTCAACGCGAGGCTCGAACTCATAAAACTGTGAGATCATTGACCTGAGCCAAAGTCTGACTCTTAACCAACTGAGCCACCCAGGTGGCTGTTCTAAACATGGTGCATATTATTGCCATCTGTGGTGGTTGATTTTCTGTGTCAGCTCGAGGGGCCGGCAAGATGCCAAATGATGTTTACCTGGTTAAGCATCATGGCTGTGTAAGGGTTAAATTGTAGTGTAGGGCTAATGCTCAGCTTGAAAAATAACAGCTTTGTGTTGACACTGAAGGTTAAGAGATAACAGCCTTGCTTTGCTCTGGTAAACTACGCCTCATACCCTTGTAAATTAGGCTTCACCAATTAAGGAAACAAAAGTTCAAAGAAAAGAGCATCAGAGGCAGGGTCAAGGAGACCCATTGGTTGCAACTTAGAGGCAGAAAGTCTAAAGTAAACACCTCATTAGGCAACTGTTTCTAACTCATCTGGAACCTGTTTCTTTGTTCTGTTCCCAGGTGATGATAAAACGATGTGATCGGTTATAAAAACTCTGTCCCCCGGCTGTTCGGGGCCGCACTCTTATCAAGAGTGTTGGTCCCGATCTCGGCCTTGCCTCTCATTGTAATAAACTTTGTTGTGACTGTCACTGGTGCCCGTAGCATTCTGTTTCAGGAGTCGTGTGGATGCAACAGCTGGGTGTTTCCAGAAGAGAATGGCATTGGAGTTGATGTACCGAGTAAGCGGACCAGTGTGGGTGGGCACCGTCCGATCCACTGAGGGCTTGCATAAAATGAGAAGGCAGAGGAAGATTGAACTTGCTCTCTGCCTGACCGATTGAGCTGGGACATCATACTTCTGCCTTTCTCAGGCCTTCAGACTGGCATCTACACCATCTGCCTCTGACTCTGAGGCTTTCAAACCACACCGCCAGCTTCCCTGGGGCTCCAGCTGGCAGAGGGCAGGTAACAGGACTTCTGGGCCTCCACAGTCATGTGAGCCAATACCTTATAATAAATCTCTTTATATAGACGTCTGAAATATAGAGAAAGATATACATATGTTCTATTTTTCTGGAGAACCCTAATACGTCACTCTACATGCATATTTTAATATTTTATAACACATGGTAAAAACTCTCTCCTCAACATCCCATACCGAAGTTACGCATCTGGGTTTTTCCCCGTTGTTTTTTTTAAACGTTTATTTATTTTTGAGACAGAGAGAGACAGAGCATGAACAGGGGAGGGGCGGAGAGAGAGGGAGACACAGAATCTGAAACAGGCTCCAGGCTCTGAGCTGTCAGCACAGAGCCCGACGCGGGGCTCGAACTCAAGGACCGTGAGATCATGGCCTGAGCCGAAGTCGGACGCTTACCCCACCAAGCCACCCAGGCGCCCCTCCCTGTTGTTTTTCAGTCATACTCGGATGCTAGCTTCAGCACTCTGAAATTGGCCTCAGCCCGGTCTGCCCACGTGGGTTAACATTTATCTTTCTTTCTGCTATCTTACTAAGAATTCTGTTCTTTTTTTTTTTAATTCTGTTCTTTATCGCTTACTGCAATAATTTCGCTCCCACCTCTGCTCCTTTTGTTTTTTTCGTTTTTGGGTTTGTTTGTTTGTTTGTTTGTTTTGCATTTCTTATACAGATGGCTTCTGATTTTCTTACCTCTCTTAAATATAAACTTATGATTATAAAAATGTTCAGGCACCTATTACG
This sequence comes from Panthera tigris, assembly GCF_018350195.1. Classification (NCBI taxonomy): domain Eukaryota; kingdom Metazoa; phylum Chordata; class Mammalia; order Carnivora; family Felidae; genus Panthera; species Panthera tigris. The sequence goes on from NC_056669.1 coordinate 104,078,463, forward strand.
TCTTCTAATATATTCAGCCTTGAAATTTTATACAATGAAATAGATATTTTATTATAATTTTAAAAAAATTTTTTTTAACTTTTATTTTTTATTTTTGAGACAGAGAGAGACAGCATGAACGGGGGAGGGCCAGAGAGAGAGGGAGACACAGAACCTGAAACAGGCTCCAGGCTCTGAGCTGTCAGCACAGAGCCCGATGCGGGGCTTGAACTCACGAACCGCGAGATCATGACCTGAGCCGAAGTCGGACGCTTAACGGACTGAGCCACCCAGGCGCCCCCATTATAATTTTTTTGTACCTTATATTACAGTGAAGGTCTTACGCTGGGCTGGAAGATAGGACAAGCCTGGTTTTGCCACTAACTGGTTGTGTCCTGGTAAGCAAGTGACTGCCTTTCTCTGCGTGTCAGTTACATCAGGTGTGAAATAAGAAAGCCAGACCAGAGACTTTCTAGGTTTTCTCCCAAATGTATCACTCAAAATTTCATATAAGAGAACATGGTGGATAAAGGACTTTACTTCTAAACCCATGCTATTCTTTTGCTTTTGACCTTTTTAGGAATTATTTTTATAAGTTTTGTCTGCAGTACTTGCTTTTCTATAGACTTGTCTTTTTTTTTTTTTTTTTTGAGAGAGAGAGAAACGAGTGGGGGAGGGGTAGAGAGAGAGGGGAACACAGAATACCAAGCAGGCTCCAGGCTCTGGGCTGTCAGCACAGAGCCCGATGTGGGCCTTGAACCCACGAACCACGAGATCATGACCTGAGCCAAAGTCAGATACCCAACTGACTCAGCCACCCAGGCACCTCTTCTGTGGCCTCATCTAAGCCTGTTTGCTAATACAGTGTTCTTAATAGCGTGTTCTTAATACACGGTACTGGTGAGCAGTCCCTGACCTTCAAAGAAGGGTTGTTTGTCATATTGGTTATGCCATAATTTCCCTCTCCTTAATACAAACACTCTGTTTCCTGGCTGTGGGTGAATCATTCCAGAAATGTTTGCTTATGAAGAATTCAATATAGATTGAGGTATTAGAAGCCACAGGAACACCTGGACTCCCCAGAGACCATGGAGCATCTAATAGTCGACATTTCTTGTACATATATACGAAGAAGGAATTGACCTACGGGAAGGGAAACACTCTAAATTAAGCACATCTTTGGGAATTAACAGGGCAAGAGAAAACCCATCCTTGTGTTCTAGAACACGAAAAATTGACTTAGCTTTATATCTCAATATTTGAGATTGAATTCATGCAATAAACCCATATTTAATAACTAAAAAAAAAAGAATATGCTGCAGTCACCTGTATAAGAATAGTTATATATAATTAAATTAAGTATAATTAAATATAATTATTTTTATGAGTACAGAGTGTCACCTGTTGTCAATTAGGCAGAGAACATGAGGCCTTCATGTACTAGATTGTCTCTTTTTCTCATTAAAAAACAAAATTGGGGTGGGGGGCGGTGCCCAGTGGCTCAGTCGGTTAAGCGTCCAACTTCAGCTCAGGTCATGAGCTCTTGGTTCATGAGGTCCAGCTCCACGTCAGGCTCTGTGCTGACAGCTCGGAGCCTGGCACTTGCTTCAGATTCTATGTCTCCCTCTCTCTCTCTCTCTCTGTCCCTCCCCAACTCGCACCCCGTCTCCCTCTCTCAAAAATAAATAAACATTAAAAAAAATTAATGGGTTATTTTTAGGCAAAGAAAGGTTAATGCTTTTAAAAACTGAATCCTATTTAAATTTTATTCCATGCGATATTTGTACATTATTTTGTTTTACAGTTTCCAAGTGTAATCTTTACTTTCAAACCACAGCTTTATTATTATTTAGTTTTTCACTTAGGAAGTTTTTTTTTTCTAATTAGAAAATCATTATAAGACTCCGTTGTCTGACAACAATATTTAGTGTATTTGTACAAATTGTGGATTGTAATTCACTATTTGGCTCTCTTTGTATACAATGACTACAAAGTATATAATTTAATTTTGTCACAGCCTGGAGAGATTTTCTTAACTATTTTTTTCTTTTACTTCTTAGACTTTTTTAGTATAGGTGCTGCCGAAGCAAGCACTTCTTAGAGTGTTTTTTTAAATCCTTTACCCTCTTTTGCATAGAAGGGCTAACCAATTTCTTGAAACCAATTGAAATGGAGCTCCAGTGTCTTGAGAGACTTTACAACCTGTATCCCATAATGCCCTCCAAGGATGGTCCATCAACCCAATTCAAAGGAAACCTAAAGGAGACGTTTCCTTCATTATCCTTCATAAATCTAACTTAATCTTGAAGAACAGGGAGCTTTTACAACTATATGGCTTCAGCATTTGAAACTCTTACATTTACTGGGTGGGGGGGGGGGGATTGGGCAGTAGAATCTAAGCCTTTCTTTAAATTTGAGAATTCTAGAAATCTACAAACCAATTCACCTCTGTACACTTTGACTCTCTCCAATGTTCTTTTCTTGGAAAATACATAGGTCCTGCAGATATGATGCCTTTGAACCAAAAAGACTGAAGCCCCCACTGGTATTCTAGCATCTTCCTGGATTTCCCTACTCCCAGCTCTCAATTCATAAGGGCTTTCACTAGAGGGAAAAGAATTTGCTCAAACGACGAGAAAACAATTTTTAATTCTTGGATGAGTGAGAAATCCATATGCATGAATTTTTATCCAAAGAGAACGTTGAAAAAATGTGTCCATTAAATTATTTTAAAAGTCATATTCACATAGTTGCCCTGAGCTTTCCATGACCCAGGCCTTCTCCAAGAGGAGACAAGGGGTAAGATTTGAGGGACATTTAATACAGCGGTTTTCTACAAAATGTGGACTGGGTGTAGAGAAACCACAAGTAACAGAATAATGTCCCAAAGCTGTTAAATCATAACCCTGGAAGCCTGCCTAGGCAAGTGGAAAGAGTGGCGCCCCAGACCCAGAAGAAGAGAGTTGCATGGAGAGGGCCACTTGGACAGTTGTGACCCATGGTCAAGAGACCCACCAGCCCTTGGCGAAAGCACAGGGAGGAAACTGAGGCAATAAACCATTTGCCCTTTTTTCCCCTCCAGTTTCCTAACAGGGTGTCCTGTTGTTGGAGACCAATCAGAAGCCAGAGAGCTAGGGAGCCTGTTGATGAAATCCATAAAAAGACTAGTCTCCAGGGACACAAGAGAACAGAGAAGGGTGGAGAGGAGATCTGGAGGGGCAGGTGAGACATAGCCAGCAGGACCTCTGCACTGCTCTGTACCCCGGGAAGGTGACCAGTGTGGACTGCGTCATCTGTACTCCCTATTCTTGTCCTTCTGGTGGTGTTCAGCCAATGAAATTGGAAGTCAGGAGGTAGGAGATGTCCAAGTTCACTCTCCCCTTTTCTGCTCAGTTTCGGCAGTAGCTGTGCGGAATAGGTAGCTGAATTGGCTACAACTCTTGTTACTACAGTGACACAGTTATTGCCTCTTGCCCCTTAAGGGCTTAGGAGAAGTAACAGCTTCCCTGTAACAGCTTCCCAGTGTGTGCCAAGGTGGTTCTCATGACCCCGCCCACACTTCTGTAAATAGTTCCTTCATTAATCTACAATGAAACACTTTTTTAAATGTTTATTTATGTTTGAGAGAGAGAGAGACAGAGACAGATTGTGAGCAGAGGAGGGGCAGAGAGAGAGAGAGGGACAGAGAAAATCCCACGAAGGCTCTGCACTGACAATGCAGGGCTTGAATTCACAAACTGTGAGATCGTGATCGGAGCCGAAATCAAGAGTCGGTCGCTCAACCAGCTGAGCCACCCAGGTGCCCCTACAATGAAACACTTAAGACTGCATTCTTGGGGTGCCTTGGGTGGCTCATTCGATTGAGCGTCCGTCTCTTGATTTTGGCTCAGGTCATGATCTCATGGGTTCATGAGTTCGGGCCCCACATCCAGCTGACAGTGTAGAGACTGCCGGGGATTCTCTCTCTCTCTCTCTCTCTCTCTCTCTCTCTCTCTCTCTCTCTTTTTCTCTGCCCCTCTTCTGCTCACACTGTCTCTCTCAAATAAAATAAACTTTAAAAAAAAACTGTATTCTGTTTTCTTTTGGGGCCCCATATAATACAACAATGCACAGAAATATGCACAAAGATATGCAAAAGCCATCAGCATACCTGGAATGGATGGGATCAGTGTAAAAAGACTAAAACTTATTTTTTTTAATTTTTTATGTTTATTTATTATTTTTGAGAGCGAGAGAGACCGAGCACAAGTGGGGGGGGGGGGGGCAGAGAGCAAGGGAGATACAGAATCCCAAGCAGGCTCCAGGCTCTGAGCTGTCAGCCCAGAGCCCGAAGCGGGGCTCGAACCCACGGAACGTGAGATCGTGACCTGAGCTGAAATGGGCCGCTTAACCCACTTACCCTCTGCCTATTTCACCCATCCCCACCTTCAGGCCACCTCCCTACTGGCAACCATAAGTTTGTTGTCTATATTTAAGAGTCTGTTTGTTTGTTTGTCTCTTTTCTTTGTTCATTTGTTTTGTTTCTTAAATTCCACATATAAGTGAAATCATATGGTAGTTGTCTTCCTCTGACTGGCTGATTTCACTTAGCATTATACCCTCTAGTTCCATCCATATTGTTACAAATGGCGAGATTCCATTCTTTTCTATGGCTGGATAATATTCCATTGTGTGTGTGTGTGTGTGTGTGTGTGTGTGTGTGTGTGTGTGTATCTTCTTTACCCATTCATCTATGGATGGATACTTGGGTCGTTTCCATATTTTGGCTATTATTAATAATGCTACGATATACATAGGGTGCACATATCTTTTTGAATTAACATTTTTATATTCTTTTTTTTTTAAGTTTATTTATTTTAGTAATCTCTACACTCAACCTGAGGCTTGAACTCACGTTCCTGAGACCAGGAATTGTATACTCTTCTAACTGAGCCAGCCAGGCTCCCCAGTGTTTGCATATTCTTTTTTTTTTTTTTTTTTTTTTTTGAGACAGAGACAGAGCACAAGCAGGGGAGAGGCAGAGAGACAGAGACAGAATCTGAAGCACAGATTGTCAACACAGAGCCCAACACAGGGCTCGAACTCACCAACCATGAGATCATGACCTGAGCCGAAGTTGGATGCTTAACCAACTGAGCCACCCAGGCGCCCCTCATATTCTTTAGGTAAATACCCAGTAGAGGAATTACGGCATGATATGCTAATCGTATTTTTAATTTTTTGAGGAACCCCCCCCCACTGGCTGCACCAGTTTGCATGTCCACCAACAGTGCACAAGGGGTCCTTTTTGTCCACATCCTCACCAACACTTAATGTTTCTTGTGTTTTTTATTTTAGTCATTTTGACAGGTGTGAGCTGATATCTCATTGTGATTTTGATTTGTCTTTCCCTAATGATTAGTGATGTTGAGCACCTTTTCCTATGTCTGGTGGCTATCTGGAGGTCATCTTTGGAGAAACGCCTATGTCTTCTGCCCATTTTTTAATCGGATTATTTGTGGTTTGGGTGTTGAGTTGTGCAAGTTCTTTATATATTTTGGATACTAACCCATTATTAGATATGTCATTGCAAATATCTTCTCCCATTCAGTAGGTTGTCTTTTAGTTTTGTTGATGGTTTCCTTTGTTGTGCAGAAGCTTTTTGTTTTGATGTCATCCCAACAGTTTATCTTTGCTTTTATTTCCCTTGCCTTAAGAGATATATATTTAGAAAGATGTCACTACAAACTATGTCAGAGAAGTTACTGTGTTCTCTCCTAGGATTTTTATGGTTTCAGGTCTCACATTTAGGTCTCTAATCCATTGTAAATTTATTTTTGTATATGGTGTTAAGAGATAGTCTAGATTTATTCTTTTGCATGTAGCCGTCCAGTTTTTCCAATACTATTTGTTGAAGAAACTGTCCTTTTCCCATTGCATGTTCTTGCCTTCTTTGTCGAAGATTTATTAACTATATAAACTTGGGTTTATTTCTGGGCTGTCTATTCTCTTCCAATGATCTATGTGTCTGTTTTTGTGCCAATACCATACTGAGTTGATTACTACAGCTTTGCAGTATATCTAGAAATCTTGGATTGTGATACCTCCAGTTTTCAGATTATTTGTTCTAGTTCCATGAAAAATACTGTTGATTTTTTGACAGGGATTGAATTAAGTCTGCAGATCGCTTTGGGTAGTGTAGACATTTTAACAATATTTGTTTTCCCAATCCATGAACATGGGATATGTTTCCATCTGTTTGGGTTTTCTTCCATTTCTTTCATAAGTATGTCATAGTTTTCAGAGCACAGGTCTTTCACCTCCTTGGTTAAGTTCATTCCTAGATTTATTATTTTTGGTGCAATGGTAAATGGAATTGTTTTCTTAATTTCTCTTTCTGTTACATCATTATTAGTATATAGAGATACAACAGATTTTTGTATATTGATTTTGTATCCTGTGAATTTACTGAATTCATCGATCAGTTCTAAGGTTTTCTATATATAGTTTTCTGCAAATAGTGTAAGTTTTACTTCTTCTTTACCAATTTAGATGTCTTTCATTCTTTTTTTTTTTTTTTTCTGATTGCTGTGGCTAGGACTTGCAGCACTATGTTGAATAAAAGTGGTGAGAATAGACATCCTTGTCTTGTTCCTGGCCTTAGGGGGAAAGCTCTCAGTTTTTCACCATCGAATGTGATGTTAGCTGTGATTTTTTCCTATATGGCTCTTATTATGCTGAGGTATATTCCCGCTGAACCAACTTCATTGAGGATTTTTATCATGAGTGGACATTGTACTTTGTCAAATGCTTTTTCTGCTCCATTGAAATAATCATACGGACCTTATCCTTTATTTTGATGTGATGTGTCACACTGATTGACTTGCACATGTTGAACTACCTTGCATCCTAGGAATAAATCCCATTTGATGGCGGGAATGACTTTTTTAATGTATTGTTGGATTCAGTTTGCTAATATTTTGTTGAGGATTTTTGAATCTACATTCATCAGAGATATTGGCCTGCAGTTCTCTTGTTTTGTTTGTTGTTGTTGTTGTTGTTGTTGTTTTGTTTTTGTTTATCAGTTTTTTTGTTTGTTTTTTTTTTACTCATTTTCTGTAGTATCTTTATCTGCTTTTGGTGTCAGGGTAACGCTGGCCTAAAGGGACAATCTTTTAAGGATATGCTGTTCTCTCTAGGTCAATAGGGGAAGGTGATTCATTCACTACCTTTCCTTACCCACTGCCTTCAGGTGAGCATCATTTGGGGGATGAGGAGGATTAAACTAGACATACAGCCTCCATAATCAATGTTAGTCTCTTTAGAGTCTCATATTCTCTTATTCTTGCAGTTATTTCAAAAATCAAGGCAGGGGGTGTCTTATTTTGGTTTCCCCCAAAGCAGACTCTGACATAAGGATTTGGATGTTAGCAGTTTATTCAGGAGGTGATCTCAGGACTTACTGTGAGATAACAGAAAAATGATATAGGAAGAGAGAAATCAGGGAAGTATGCATTCAGAAGTGGGTTACTGGTACAGGGAAGTAGGAGTCAGTCTTTCTGAGGACTCTCTAAAAGACAAATGAAATACATTTCAGGATTTTCCCTCTGGGGGTCAAAAAGCCAGAGTAATTATCCATCAATACCCACCTTTCCTTTGTTAAGAAAAAGTCCTGGGTTGTTAACTTCCCAGCACCTTCAGCCTTCCCTCTCAAGCATCCTCAGGAAGAGACGCAGGAATTACCTGTTGGTATGGGAACAGTCTGAAGATGACTTCCAGAATGGGCCATATCCAGAATGGGATGTGGATGGGACATCAGTAGCATTTGCTGCCATAGGTTTGAACAACAATCCTCTCTCCTGTATGTCTCCAGTTCCTTCCAGGAAGTTGATGCTATTTCTACAAACTCAATAAAAAGGTGGGCAATTCTGTCTTCTCCAGTGCCTGGTTAAGCCTGGTCCCCAAAAACTGAGGCTTAGTCACTGACATGTTCCTATTCAGATGCCTCTTAGTACTTCGTTCAATATGGATTGGTTCGTGTCATACCTCTTTACAAAAAGCTGTCGAGCTATTTTATGGAAGTACACAAATTAGTACTAAAGTTCACATGAAAAAAAAAGAAAAAACAAACCATAGAAAATAGCCAGAAAAATAATGAGAAAGAAAATACTATGGGGGGAAACTAGCCCGGTCAGATATTAAAACCTACTATGAAGCTTATAATTAAAACAATGCTTGAACTAACACATGTATAGATAAACGGACCAGTGGAATAGAAGAGAAAGGCCAGAATTAGGTCCAAATACATACAGAAATTTAACATGTGACAAGGTTGGCATTTCACATCCCCAGAGTAAAGATAGACTGTCTAATAAATGGTATTGGGACAACAAGGTAGCCTTTGGGGAAAATATAAAATCACATCCATACCTCACACTACACAGAAGCAAAACTTTACATGTATTAGGAATGAAAATGTAAAAAGCTAAATCACATACTGCATTATTCATAAAAAAAAAAAACTAACAGTTTGGGGGAAGGAAGCACTATGGTAGGAAAAAGGCACATTGACACCAAATACTAAACTGTCTGAGGGGAAAATAAAGCCTATTTGGATTATTTATGAATTGTTGTTGTTGTTGTTGTTTTCAATTAAACCATACCAGTTCTAGAAGAAAATACAAGTGGATTCCTATTTAATCTTAGTCTTGGGAAGGCTTTCTTTCTTTTTTTTTTTTTTTCTAAGTTTATCCATTTTGAGAGAGAGTGTGTGATTGCAAGCGGGGGAGGGGCAGAGGGAGAGAGAGAGAAAGAGAGAGAATCCCAAGCAGGCTCCTCACTGTTAACACAGAGCCCAACACGGGGCTCAAACCCACAAAAAGTGAGATCATGACAAGAACCGAAACCAAGAGTCAGATGCCTAGCCAACTGAGCCACCCAGGAGCCCCAAGAAAGGCTTTCTAACAAAGACTTAAACTCCATAGGTAGTTGTCTTGTTCTCTTTGGGATGCTGTAACAAAAATACCATAGACTGGGTGGCTTAACCAGTAAACATTTATTTCTCATGGTTCTGGAGCCTGGAAAGTCCAAGATTAAGGCATCTGTAGATTTAGTGTTTGGGAGAACCCACTTCCTGGTTCACAGATGGTCATCTCACTATGTCTTCACATGGCAGAAAGGGCTAGTGATTTCTCTGAGATTATAAAGGTACTAATCCCATACATGACAAGGACAGGAAGTACTAATCCCATTCATGAGGGCTCCTCCCCAATCATCCTCAAAGGCCCCATCTCCAAACACCATTGCATGAGGAATTATATTTCAACATACGAATTGCAGGGCTGAGTGGGGATACAGTCTATAGCAGTAGCAAAAGATTGATAAATTTTACTACAGAAATTTTTTAAGTTGTTTTTAATGTTTATTTATTTTGAAAGAGGGAGAGAGAGTGTCAGCTGGGGAGGGGCAGAGATTGGGAGACAGAGGACCTGAAACAGGCTCTGCCCTTTCAACCCACAGCCCGATGTGGGACCCAAACTCAAGAACCATGAGATCATGACCTGAGCCAAAGTCGGAGGCTTAACCAACTGAGCCACCCAGGTGTGCCACTACAGACTTTTTTTTTATTTAATATGAAATTTATTGTCAAATTGATTTCCATACAACACCCAGTGCTCATCCCAACAGGTGCCCTCCTCAGTACCCATCACCCACACCCCCTCCCTCCCACTCCCCATCAACCCTCAGTTTATTTTCAGTTTTTAAGAGTCTCTTATGGTTTAGCTCCCTCCCTCTCTTAGTTTTTTTTTCCTTCCCCTCTCCCATGGTCTTCTGTTAAGTTTCTCAGGATCCACATAAGAGTGAAACCATATGGTATCTGTCTTTCTCTGTATGACTTATTTCACTTAGCATAACACTCTCCAGTTCCATCCACGTTGCTACCAAGGACCAGATTTCATTCTTTCTCATTGCCATGTAGTATTCCATTGTGTATATAAACCACAATTCCTTTATCCATTCGTCAGTTGATGGACATTGAGGCTCTTTCCATAATTTGGCTATTGTTGAGAGTGCTGCTATAAACATTGGGGTACAAGTGCCCCTATGCATCAGCACTCCTGTATCCCTTGGGTCAATTCCTAGCAGTGCTATTGCTGGGTCATAGGGTAGATCTATTCTTAATTTTTTGAGGAACCTCCACACTGTTTTCCAGAGCGGCTGCACCAGTTTGCATTCCCACCAACAGGGCAAGAGGGTTCCCGTTTCTCCACATCCTCGCCAGCATCTATAGTCTCCTGATTTGTTCATTTTAGCCACTCTGACTGGCGTGAGGTGATATTTCAGTGTGGTTTTGATTTGTATTTCCCTGATGAGGAGTGACATTGAGCATTTTTTCATGTGCCGCTACGGAAATTTTTTAAGTGTACATAATTAAAAGCCACCATAAAAATCAAAAGATAGTAGTCAAATTTGGAGTAAAGATATCCCAGATGAAGTGTTAATATCCTGAAATATATACAGGACTCTTTTTTTTAATGTTTTATTTATTTTTGAACAAAGCTCAAGCAGGGGAGGGGCAGTGAGAGGGGGACAGAGGACCCGAAGCAGGCTCTGCAATGACAGCAGCAGGCCCAACATGGGGCTCGAGCTCACGAACCGTGAGATCACAACCCACGCCGAAGTCAGATGCTCAACTGACTGAGCCACCCAAGTGCCCCCATAAAGGACTCTTAAACACAGAAGGACAAGGGTCCAGAAATCTGATAGAAAAATGGGTAAAGACATGAAGTTTCGCTCTGTCTACCTTTTCATCCGCACGACTTTCAATGTCCTTTCTCCCACAAAATGTTTCTGCCACTCTCAGCCACCCCCAGAATCTGTCCTCCACCCCTCTCTTCCACGCCTTTGCCCTCCATGCTCCCTGTCTGCAATAGCGGCCTTTCTGTTGACCATTTTACAAAGTTCCAGCCATCTCATCGACCTCATTTGTTCATTTGTTCATTCAATAAGCATTTGCTGAGTCCCTATTATACGCCAGTAGGAAGACAAAGGTGAACACGATGAACTAACTATTCCATCAAGATACTCATTGCCTAGTACAGCAATTCTTGTACATTTACATTTCATGCAAGTCACACGATGTGCATCATGGATATACCCCAGGTGTTTTCTGATTTCCTGTAGGCTCTGGCTTAGATGAAAATAGACTGAAGTTCATTGCCATCCTCATTTCACATGCTGTGACTCCCCTTCTCTCATGCCATTTATCGATTTCAAAATTCCACCTTCTGTTTGGAGTCTTCCCTGCTTTCAAGTCCAGTAAATGAGTTTCTCCTCTGTTCTCCTTTGGGGACTCTTGTTTCTCCAACTGTAATTAACTGTAGCATCTATGTCATTCTGTCTTGTGGTACAGCCATGTACATGATCCCTGAGTGCCCAGCTCGCTCTGTGTTTCCCACAGCACCAAAAACAACCCTTTCTTCTCCGCACAGATACCATGTAAACACTTGGCCAGTTGAATTGCATTTAATTGGCTCCTTGACCGAAACCGGAAGCAAACACCGGGGGCGGGGGGGCTGAGCTCTAAGCAGCTGGTGACCTGGCCAGCACCTGGGAGAAAATTGAAAGGGACTTTCGATCTTTCTAAACATTATCACCCAACCGAGCCTCGTGTGTTCATTCTCTCGGGAAATCAGGTTGCCTACAGCAAAGAGTTGGGAACAGGAGCAAGAGAGACTTAGCCGCCAGCAGAGCAAAGTGAGTATGTGTCGTCCAATGGCTTTTATGGCTAATGGAGGGATGGTGATAAGATCTTTCTGCCAAACAAGACACGATGAATCTGGGTGTGGGGTGGAGCATGCAGCAGGGTTTATTGCACAAACATTTGGGGAGGGGGTGTCTGCTCCGAAAAAATTAAAGGAATTTTAAAAACCAGACCAGAATTTGTAAGTGGCCCAGAAAACTGAGCAGCATGGGACATGCAATGAATAGACACTGCACTGACAACAGGGCTTCCTCTGAGGAGGATGCTCTCCATTTAACCAATATTTATGTGACTGGGACCTTGGGGAATTCATGTCCACTCTCTCAGCCTCAGTATCCTTTTCCAGAAATTGAGAGAATTGGACTCAGTGTTCTCCAAGAGACTTTCCACCTCTAAAGTTTTGTAATCAGACGGTATTACTCCATGCTAAGCTTTATAAGAGATTCGAAAGCGAGAAAAACACAGCTCTCGCCTTCTGGCAGCATTTAGCTCCTTCGAGCCTTAGTTTTCTCACCTATAAAGCTGGTCTGGTGTTTTAAGGATAAAAGGAAATGTGTTTGGAAAGCGCTGACTGCCTGGCCATTTATGTAAGAGCCCCGTAACTGGTACCTGATATTATCTTTAAAGCAGGATTAATACATTCATCAGTGATTAAGATGTTCAAATGAGCTACTGGAGGCAAAAGTCCTTTTTTAATGCAAACATTAGTGCTTATGTGAAAGATGAGTCTAGGGGCGCCAGGGTGGCCCAGTCGGGTAAGCCTCCGACTTCGGCTCAGGTCATGATCTCATGGTTCGGGGGTTTGAGCCCCCACACCCTGCAACAGGCTCTGTGCTGACAGCTCAGAGCCTGGAGCCTGCTTCGGCTTCTGTGTGTCTCCCTCTTTCTCTGCCTCTCCTCCACTTGCACTCTGTCTCTCTCTCTCTCGCTCGCTCAAAAATAAATAAACATCTTTTTTAATTTTTTAAAAAGACGAGTCTATCACATGTATTCTTTTTAAGTTTATTATTTTGAGAGAGAGAGAGCACATGCATGCACAAATGGGGGAGGAGCGGGGGGGGGGGGAGAGAGAGAGAATCCCAACGCAGGGGTAGATGTGGAGCTCAAATTCACAGACCACGAGATCATGACCTGAGCCGAAGTCGGACGCTTAACCGACTGAGCCACCCGGGCGCCCCTATCACATTTATATTTATCACATTTCTTTAGCAGCAGGAACCTGATGGCTTCAGCAGGACCCATGGCCAATTCCATGTTTGTGGTGGCACCCCCCAACGGGTATCCTGAGATCCAAGGAGGCATGTGTCAGGTGCCCCCGTATCCCAGCAACCAGCCCCAAGTCCACCTCATTCCTGTGAACCCCCCTGGTTTGAAGTCATCTGTAACTGAGCAACCTGCCCAGAGAGCCTGGAAAGAGGGCAAAGTCTTAGGGGTAAGTGACATTTCACTCTGCAGGCCGGGGGTCCCTGGCTGGAGTCGGACAAAGTGGGAGGCTTGGAAATACGGAAACTTCAAATCCAGGAGGAGGGGTAGGAGCTGATCCGGCCTTGCCAAACCCAGATCTACTAGAAATCTCAGCTGTGCGACATCACCAGGGTCTCAGTGTGGGGCCTTGTAATTTCTGCTCTAGGCACTTTAAGAAAGAGGAAGCAAAGCAACAAAAAAGTGGTAAACTGGAATGTTGGTCCTGTTGCAAGAGTACATGTCGATCCACGTGGCCTCTGGAAGAAAGTGGGTGTATCAAGCCACTAGGTGGAGCCTAAACCCAGCTTTCGCGAACGGAATCTTTGGCCGTTAGGGGAGGAAAAATCAGGTTAGACAGCCAACAAAATAGCACTTCACAACGATTTTCCCCCTGCAAGGCCATCCTGGGCAGCACCAGCAGGGGCACATTTCATTGCACAGCTGAAAGATGACAACCACGGATTCCGACCCAGGCAGCCTGAGCTCAGGGTCTAATGCGAGGGTCAGTCGATTCAGCCTGTGTGGAGGGCAATTTGTAGCCTCCAAATTTACCAAATACCCGATAATTCCATTTCTGAGACTGTCCTGCAGATGCGCCCGTGCACGCAAGAACTGCGATGTGGATGAGCTTATTAACTGCAGCACGGTTTGTGTGGACAACAGAATGTGAAGAGCCAAAATATCCATCAATATATACCGGTTAAATCGATGTATTATTCAAAGAATGGAACGTACTACAGCTATAAAAAAGAACGAGGAAGGCTTTTGCATAATGAGATGGACCTAGCCCAGGATACATCCTTGAAGGAAAGAAAAAATAGTCTGTGTATAGTCTGTTACCATGTGTACAAATTTGAGGAAATAATATGTTTGTGTGTGCCGCCATATTTGTAGTGTATACACAGAGACATATACATACCTAATATATCTATGTATATGTCCAAATGCCACTTGTGCAGGAATATATCTATATTAGTTTCCTAGGGCTCCCGTAACAGAGTACCACAAACTGGGTGGCTTTGAACAACAGAAGCTGTCTCACGGTTGCGGAAGCCAAAAGTTCACGATCAAGTTGTCCCCAGGGCCATGCTCCCTGTGAAGGCACCAGGGGAAGGTCTCTCCCAGCCTCTCTCCCAGCTCCTGGTAGTTCCTTGGCTTGCGGAAGCACAGTGCCGATCTTGGCACACATGGAGTTCTCCTGTGTGCTTGCGTGTCTCTTCGTATCTGTCTTTCGAAAAGGACCCCAGTCACGTAGGATCAGGCGCCCACCCTACTCCAGTATACATCGGATTACCTAATTACATCCACAACCACCCTAATTCCAGATGAGGTCACATTCTCGGGTCCTGGGGGTTAGAATTCTAATATATTAATTTGGTGAGGGAGAGACGGACACAATTCAATCCCTAAAAACATCCTAAAGAAATAAGAGATGAACACAAAGACTTATCTACAAGGATGTTCATGATAGTATTATTTATAACAGGGAAAAAGGAGGAACAATCTTACCTGTTCAGTATCTCTGTTCCAACTACTCCCCAAAACATCCCAAGATGGAATCAGGCAGCCTTTTAAAAAATAGTTCGAAGAACGCTTACTGCCATGGGGATGTGTCCACGATAAGATGTTAAATGTACAGAGCCATTTTGTGTTCTCGGAATATATATTTGAAACGAATCACGGGAGGCTAGATACCAAAACGTAAGTGGGGTGTTTCCCCTGAGCGGAGGGTAATTGTGGGAAGTTTTCATTTCATTTTTATATTGTTTATATTACTTGTTAGACCAGGAAAACAAACGATTTATGAAAATAAAAAGGAGGCACAAAGGGAAGGCAGGATCCAGCCTCAGAAACGAGGGCTTCAGCTTGTGGCTCTCCTGACAGGCCATCCAGATCCTGCTTGGCCTGATCCACGTGGGCCTTGGCTCCATCATGGCCACCGTCCTCTCAGGGCACTACACAGCGATCTCGTTCTACGGAGGCTTTCCCTTCTGGGGAGGCGTCTGGGTAAGTAACGTGAGGTCACCCTGCAAATGAGCTCCCGGAAAGTGCCAGCACACCCGGGGCCACCTTGTCAAGCTGTGTGGCTTACACTCTGCAGCAGCTTCCCAGCCAAGGGAGCCAGCAGGGCGCGAATCTGGCTCAGGCCTCGCCTACCAAGCATGTCGGTTGGTCGGGTTGCTGTGACCAATGGGCACAGACCAGGTGGCTTCCACAACAGAAATGCGTTACCTCACAGTTCTGGAGGCTGGAAGGCCAAGATCGAGACGTCTGCAGGGTTGGTCTGAGGCCTCTCTCCTTGGCGTGCAGATGGCCGCCTTCTCCCCGTGTCTTCACGCGGCCTCAGTGTGTCTGTGCCCTAATCCCCTCCTCACATAAGAACACCAGTCACATTGGATTAGGGCCACCCTAGTGATCTCACTGAAACTTAGTCATCTCTTTAAAGGTCCCCTCTCCAAAGATAGTCACATTCTGCGGTACTGGGGGGGTTAGGACTTCAATAGGTGAATTTTGAGGGGACACGATTCAGCCATAACACCAAGTGACAGCCCTACAGGACGCCGTTCACCTGGAGTGGGCACCTTTTCTAATTGGCTCATGCCATGGGTCAGCGAATTTTCTTCTTATTCATCAACCCAGGGCTGGCACCTTTTTCCAATTCACACAACAATGCCCATGTGTAAAAAATGTATTGGTAATAGCCCTCGAGTGTTGCTCAACTTAGGCCCCCAGCCCTGAGCTCCAGGAGAAAAGACATTTCCACCCATGTTTGAGAGTGGCTACCCAGCCACAGAACGGTCATTAAGCAATGGGGACGCAACCTAGGTGCACGGATGGGCTTCAGAGTCCCCGTTGTGGCAAAATATTTGATATGCGAGTGTGTACTTTTTTTTTCCCGGAAAGGTCTATAGCTTTCATCAGATTCTCAGGGTGATCTATGACTCCATAAAAGTTAAGAACTACAAGCCCTTTATCTTCTCCACTTTACTGCCTTTTTGATTCTTTTGCATTCTCTCTAGTGTCCTCTTAGCTACACACACACACACACACACACACCTCCCTTCTCCCCGTCCTCCCTCCCACCTCCTTTTTCTCTCTGCTGTTACACAGCCTGCCGTCTCTGGACTCACACACCTATCTATGATTCAGATGCAACTTTTCTCATAAATAGCAGGATTCCCAAGTAACCTTAGATAATTAACCAAAGTCCTTCTTATCCCATGAGATTTAAATAAAATAGCCTAGTGTTATCATCCACCATAATCCCCCTACAACGCCTGCAACATGGTAGGGCTTATGTTCTCGGGAGCATCTTTCTGTGAGCACCTGCTCTGTTTTGTTTCCATCTGGGTCTCATTTCTTGAGGCTGAAGTCCTCTCTCTGCTTTGCATGGACCCAGACTTGGAACTCAGCCCCTGTTCCTCCCCCTCAAGCCCTGTGTCTGTACAACCAATTTTAATGGAGTTTGGGGCAGTGGAGAGGCTGACATCACAGCCAAAGAATGGCTTGCTCTTAAGCATTGGATGTTATTGAATCATCTTTTTTTTATATATGAAATTTATTGTCAAACTGGTTTCCATACAACACCCAGTGTTCATCCCAACAGGTGCCCTCCTCAATGCCCATCACCTACCCTCCCCTCCCTCCCACCCCCCATCAACCCCCAGTTTATTCTCAGTTTTTAAGAGTCTCTTATGGTTTGGCTCTCTCCCTCTCTAACTTTAGCCAAGGGATACAGGAGTGCTGATGCATAGGGGCACTTGTACCCCAATGTTTATAGCAGCACTTTCAACAGTAACCAAATTGTGGAAAGAGCCTCAATGTCCATCAACTGATGAATGGATAAAGAAATTGTGGCTTTTATATACACAATGGAATACTACTTGGCAATGAGAAAGAATGAAATCTGGCCCTTTGTAGCAACGTGGATGGAACTGGAGTGTTATGCTAAGTGAAGTCATACAGAGAAAGACAGATACCATATGTTTTCACTCTCATGTGGATCTGGAGAAACTTAACAGAAGACCATGGGGGAAGGGAGGAGAAAAAAAAAAGCTATTGAATAATCTTAAGTGCCTGGCAATTGCCCTGGCATCTCCCCTTCTGCCAGGTTGCTAAACTCTCTTGACTGCCCCCCTCCTTTTATCTGCAAAGCAGTTTTGTTCTTGGTTACCTTGTCCAGGACTATGTATTTCCTAAAGATCACTAATGTCCTCTCCCATAACAAAGGCCCATTTCCTCTGGCACCTTAAGAGGACCAGCAAGGCCCACAGAAGGCCAGCCTCTTGTTCTCTTCCCTTCCCATCAAGTCTCCATAACAGAAGGTTGTAAGACTGAGATTTATTTTTCCACGTATAGGAAAAATCACACTCCGTTTAAAAGGCGTAGGAAGCTAGAGTAACTTTTCATTGTAAAACCATTTCCACCCCAAGGTACACGCATCTACCCTGAGTGGTGGGAGGGTCTGTGTGGTAAAGGCGAAGGACATGGGGTCTGGATTCAACTATTTGGACCAGCCATCTGCTGGATGGTCTCGGGTCAGTTATTTAAACTCCACAAGCCTCAGCCTGCCCATCTGTAACAGGAGAATAATAATAGTTCTGGATGGGCCACCGTGCAGTTAAATAAGGCAAGGTTTGAAGAGCACCCCACGCAGTGAGTGCTCGGCGAAGCTGTTGTTCAACCACAGCCGATGCCCTCTCAGACCACCGTTGCCACCACACTGGGCTCATGACAGTGAGTAAGCCCACCGTCTACCATGCCTGCAGAATACCAGTGTCGAAATAAAGGCACACAACCCACCTCCCTGTCTTCATATTTGAGGTGGAGCGTCTTGGAGGTGCGACGCTACCTTTCGAGTCCTCACCCAGGTGACGCTGGGCTTCTAGCTCAAAGCAGTGAAGATGCTGGTGACCTTCCTCCTTCCCTCCAAAGCCCCCGTGCCTAACGAATCCCAAGGGAAGGATGGCAAACCAACAAGATGTGCCTGTGGGCAAATAAAAGACAAGGAAAGGAATGATACTTGCTGCACATCTCCTATGTGCAAGCTCCACTGCGTGGAAGATAATGAACGCCAGATGACCCACGCAAGGCATGGATCAGCTCCTGGCGGTCACCCTTAGGGGGACGGGTAGTTTTTCCCGCTGTTCGTGTGAGGAAACAAAGACCTCAAGAAATTAATCACTTACCCACATCACATGAGTTTCAAGCCAGAACTGAAAAACCAGGTCAGCTCAGTCCTAGAATCTGTATTTATCTCACTTTGCTGCCTTGTCATATGGTACAAGAGAGCTTGCTCTTCCTTCCTTTTACCCTCCCTGTCTCTCTCCCTCCCTCCCCTCTTTCTCTTCTTTCCTTTCCCTTCCCTTCCCTTCCCTTCCCTTCCTTTCCTTTCCTTTTCTGTTTCCTTTTCTTTCTTTCTTTCTTTCTTTCTTTCTTTCTTTCTTTCTTCCTCTTCCTCCCTCCCTCCCTCTTTCTTCCCTACCTTCCTCCCTCCCTCCCTCCCTCCCTCCTTCCCTCTTTCTTCCCTTCCTTCTACTTCCTTTCTTTCCTTCCCTCCTTCTTCCCTTCCTTCCTTCCTTCCGCCCTTCCTTCACATCCTTCCTTCCTTTCCCCCTGTTGAGTTGGAGGTCCCAGCAGAGGAACCTAGTGTGCATGAGAGAATACGTGTGACCAGAATCATGGAAACCTGGAGATGGGGCCTTAACCTCTGACCTCTTTCTAAACCCCCACTCTTCTGTGCCAGTTCATCATTTCAGGATCCCTCTCAGTGTCAGCCGAAAATCAGCCAAAATCCTCTTACCTGGTAAGTCACCTCCTGACCCGGGCTCTCCCAGCGGGACCTATGGGAGACACACACGGTGGGGAAAGGTTAGCGCACAATCCCCCCTCATCCTTGCACTTACTTCCTTTTATAAGGCTTTTTATTTTTAAGTTTATTTACATAGTTTGAGAGAGAGAGTGTGTGGGGGGAGGAGGGACAGAGAGAGAGGGAGAGAGAGAGAGGATCCCAAGCAGGCTCCACACTGCCAGCACAGAGCCCGATGTGGGGCTCCATCTGTGAGGTCATGACCTGAGCCGAAACCAAACGTCAGACACTCAACCGCCTGAGCCACCCAGACACCCCTCCTTGTGCTTACTTCTAACCAGACACAGACGCTGTCACATGTGCTCACTCATACTCACAGGCAGGACCACGTGAACCTGGCCAGAGTCATGGCAGGAAGGAGTCCAGAGGGTTCAAGGGAAGGAAGGACAACACAGCCCTGAGTGAAGGCATCAGGGTGTGGAGGCAGAGACAGAACAGCATCCGTCCCTCAGAGGCTCGTGCCGGAGGGGGCACAAAAGTCCCGGGGGCCCACGCTCCCCTGCAACAGAGCGGGCACTGCCAGTGGCCGTGGCACACAGAGCGGGCCTCTGGCCATTTCTGCAGGGAAGCCAGGGGAGGCCGAACCACCTGCTTCCCTCAGGAATCCCGCCAAGCGGTCTCTGCCAATCCCATGAACAAGACTCTGAGGTCCCCTAACAATGGGCCGAGAAAGCGCCTTCGTTCCCCTCGCGGCAGGTTGTCTAGGGTGAGGGGCCTCAGGATGGCCAGGTCCCTGTGCCTCATGAGATCTGGGCATGTCTTTCTGCACATGGCCCAGAATCATGGGACATCAGAGCCTGTCGCATCCCAAGACACCGGGTGGAGCTTCCTACCTATCCCCAGTGGGATAAGCAAGTCGAAGATGGGTAGGTAAACTCGGGGAAACCGCGATTGAGTAGTCCCCTCTCCGCAAGATCCGTGATCCTCGTTAAAGGCTCTGAGAAGTCCTACAGCAAAGGCCTGTTTCACTTTGTTCAGCCCAGCTTTTCTCAAAGCTAACTTACGCCCACACTTTTTTGCACAGAACATCACTTTACTTGCTACAGAACTGAGGTCCAGGGATTCACATTAAGAAGCTCGAGTCTCTGTTCATCCCAGCTACAATGATTTTCCTCTCCCACCCTGACCCTCTGTGTCTTCTTCAGCTGAATGGCAGTTTGGCCTTGAACATTGTCAGCGCAATCTGTTCTGTGGTTGGAATCACACTCTTCATCATGGATATGAGTCTCTCTCCCATCTATGCCCGCCCTGACTCTTATCCCTACTATGACACCTGGGGTGTGGTGAGTACCTTTCTGAGCCAACATCCCCCCACAGGCTCAGAATCGGCTACATTTAGAAAATTGTTAGAAGGCCCGAACACCAAGCTTCTTCACACAGCACTACAGCAGAAGGAAGTACCATCAAGAATCAGAAGAATGTTTAAAGTCCCCGACATGTCGCTTTACTGTTGTGTTACTTTAAGCACGTGACTTTTCTCAGTCTTAGTTTCTGCCTTTACAACAGAGTAATCTACCTTATGACATTGTGAGGAGAATTAAATGTGACAAGAACACACACGTGCCTCTACCTGAATCCTTGCTCACGTTCTCACCTTGCTGCCCATGACTATGGACAAGGGGTCAGCAAAGGTTTTCTGTGAAAGGCCAGAGAATAAATACTTAAGGCTTTGCAAGCCATCTGGTTTCTTTTTTTTTTTTTTTTTTTTTTTTAATGTTTGTTTGCTTGTTGAAAGAGGGAGACCCAAGCAGGCTCCAGCTGTCAGCACAGGGCCCAACGTGGGGCTCGATCTCAAGACCATGAGATCATGACCTGAGCCAAAATCGAGAGTCAGATGCTTAAAACCGACTGAGCCACCCAGGCGTCCCAGCCATTTGGTTTCTGCCCTGTAGTGGGAAAGCAGCCACAGAAAATCCATAAGCAATGAGCATGGCTGTGTTCCGATAAAACTTTACTTACAAAAGTAGGCAGCTTCCAGGAGTTGGCCCATGGATCGTAATTTGGCCCATGGACCAACTTGTGCTATGGAACAGGGCTGCCCAGTAGAAATATAATGTGAGCTGTGTGTGTGATTTTAAATTTTTTAGTTGCCGCCTTAAGAAAAAAGAAGAAGGTGGCACCTGGGTGGCTTGGTCGGTTAATCGTCCGACTTTGGCTCAGGTCATGATCTCACGGTCCGTGAGTTCGAGCCCCACGTCGGGCTCTGTGCTGACAGCTCAGAGCTTGGAGCCTGTTTCAGATTCTGTGTCTCCCTCTCTCTCTGCTCCTCCCCTGTTCATGCTCTCTCTCTGTCTCAAAAATAAATAAACGTTAAAAAAAATTAAAAAAAAAAAAAAACCAAAAAAGAAAAAAAGAAGAAGAAAACGAAACAAGTGAAAATATCTTAATAATATGTTTTATTTAACCCAATATATCCCAAATGTCATTTCAACATGTAATCCGTGCAAAATGAATATATATATATATTAATTTGCTATTTTGCATTTGGGCTACTCGGTCTTTGAAATCCTGGGTGTATTCTGCACTTAGAGCACCTGTCACTTTGGGACCAGCCACATCCCAAGTGCTCAGCAGCCACACGGGACTCGTGGCTACAGGGCTCGTGGCTGCCGGATTGGTGAGTGAGTGCAGCTACAGAGGGGCCCGCGTAGACACTGTCTCTGCGTCTGCACAGCGGCCCCTCCTCTCCCTCCCCGCTCACGTGATCCAGGTGTTTTCCTGAAGGCTGACCACCCTTCCCTCTAGAGGAGCCCTGGCAGTGAGTGTCAAAGGACCAGGTCTCGTCCACACACCCTTGACCCTCACACGAGCCTGGTGAGACGCTGTCCCCACAAGGCTGAGACGAGGTTAGGGGCCTTCCTCCAAGCCACAGGGACAGTCCACGGCAGAGCCACATTTGGAACGCCCCGGCCAGCACTCCTGACCTCCACCCGCTCTGGTTCCAGACCCCCGGAGTGGCGATTTCGGGCGTGCTGCTCATTTTCTGTCTCCTCGAGTTCGGCGTTGCCTGCGCATCTTCCCACCTGGGCTGCCAACTGGTCTGCTGTCAGCACAACGTGAGTCCCGAGGTTCCTGGGTGGGAGGGAAGACGCCCGGAAGGGGGCGGAGACCACAGGGTCGCCATGCTTCCCCTTCCGGCCCAGGAGCAGAGAAGTCTCCCAGGGCCTCAAGGCCTCCGCGCCTGCCTGGTCCCTCTTGCACCCCTCCCAGTGCCCCTCCTGTGCGCCTGTGTTTTCCAGGTGGGCGTGGTCCTCCCGAATGTCTATATGGCAAACCCAGTGGTCGTCCCAGAACCGGTGAACTTGCCACCGACTTATTCCAACGAGGCCCGGGGCTCCAGATAAGCAAAGCCACAGCTTCTAGAAGCATCTTGCGCTGAGACCAAAAGAAGACCTCCCCGTTCTGGGCTTCTGAAACCCAGGATCTTCCTTCCCTGACAATGTTAGGGAAATGTCTCTCTAACGGGCGCGCATCGTGACTTCGTTCCATTCGGCCTGGTAAATCGTGCAGGGACTCTATTAAAAAGGAGACAGAAATTGAAAGTGGATTTTAACAAAGAGATCCTTCCCCAGGGCGTCTACACCTGGGGCCTTGTGTGCTTACCTGTGTGAGCTCATGGTTGGAAAAGCAAATGTCTAGACAACCCAATATTCATTCTTTCAATCATTCATTTGGTGATTAAATATGTCCTGAGCATTTGGTATGTTCAAGGAAGTTTAACATTGGTGAACACAGCAAAGTCCGTGACCTCAGGGAACTTCTGGCCTCACGGAGAGGACAACGTGCAAGCAATTTTCCCTAACACGGGACAGAACGTGGGGACACACAGAGATACAACGGAGGGATATGATTTATTTTATTTTATTTTATTTTATTTTATTTTAGAGAGAGCACACATGAACAGGGGGAGAGGGGCAGAGGGAGAAGGAGAGAGCGTCTTTTTTTTAAGTTTATTTATTTATTTTGAGAGAGAGACAGAGAGACCGAGTGGGGGGTGGGGCAGAGAGAGAGAGAGGGGGAGAGAGAGAATCCCAGGCAGGCTCCACACTGATAGTGGGGCTCGAACTCACATACCGTGAGATCATGACCTGAGCTGAAACCAAGAGTCAGACACTAGACCGACTGAGTTACCCAGGTGCCCTGAGAGGGATATGATTTATTCTGGCAGTGACGGGGAAAGCAAAGAACAAGCCTGGTCGAGGAAGCAAATTTGAGGGGGGCATTAAAGGAGAGAGCAGGGGTTTTCAGCCACACCATTGGGAAGACCTTGGAAGAAAGTGAGCCATGGGAAAAAAAGCTCACAAAAGCTTGGAAAGAAAGCTCACAAAATGATCACTCCTTTTATATGCTGTTACCCCAGATGCAACAGTACTCATGAATAAACATTGTCTTCAGGCAATGTTAAGGTATCTTCCAAAGTTATGAGGCTCACACACCTTTATTTATAAAGGGAAAGAGAATAATCCAAAGAGAAATGGCTACATCTAGAACTTCTAGGTTTACGCACGTTAATTTAAATATTTATTTAACTATACATGATGGCAGTTGGCTTCGAAAAGGTAAGAACATGATTTTACTCTTGTAAATATAGTTAGCCTCTGGCTTTATCTAAAAAGTTTCTTCTCAGTGGCTTGTTCAGAATTCTTCTGCATCTTCTCTGACAGGGATCCTTGGGATGCCCATCGGCTAGTCAGGTTCCAAGGCCGGGGTGGGTTGTCATTTGCTAGAACTGACCAGGTCTCAGGAAATCATGGACAATCAAAATGTAATACGGGGCATGTAATATCCTGCTTCTAGACCAGCCCTTCACTCATCTGTTCTGTAAGCTGAGATGTTAGTACATTGGGCTCCCCAAAAGGGACTGGCCCAGTGAGACTACTCTTCGAGGTCTGGGTGAGCAGAGCAAGTCTGGCCTTCTTTCTGCCCTCTTCCTTACTGCTGCCTCGCACTGCCCTATCTCATCCCACACCTGCTCCCTCCACAGACCTCAAACCCTCAACCTTGATCTCCCACTCGGTCCTCAGAGTCTCTTTCCTGACTTGTCTGACCTGTGAGTTAACTTAGACACTCCTGACAAGCCTCACCTCCTACAGTGTGGGTCATCTTGGAGATCGAATCTTCTCGAGCACCTGGTGCATCTCAGGATACGTAGCACCTGCCACCTGCCACGTGCTGAAATCATTATGGAGCTTGTTGGAGCAGAGCCTTTTTCCCATCCCACCACCTGCCCTGATAATGTGCTGGGAGCTAGACCCCTCATCCCAGACGGCCTTCCACCTGAAGTGACAGCTCACAGCTTCCTGTGGGCAACAAATGTTTATCCTTGCTCTGCACCATGTCACAAGCGGTCCGTCTGCACAATGCCATTCACTCCCAGCCTCCCTAGAACAACGGAGCATAGAAAATGGAAGAGACCTTGGCCATCTAGCATCATCAGAGCAGCCAGGAGCCCAGACAGGACTGGAACCCAGACTCCGGATGGCCGGTCCAGGGCTCCCTGCAGAAACAGGGACACATCATAGGAAAACAAGGTGATGACAGTCAGAGACACCGTCTCTGCCTCCTCAGCTGGCACCTCCCCCCACTGGCTTTCTCCCCCAACTCCCCATCCAGTGACAATTTTGCTATCACCAAAGTCACCAATGCCCTCCAGTGGCTTTGTTCCTGTCCTTATCTTACTTGACCTCTGTAGGATTTGACCCAGCAAACCGCCCTCTCCTTAAAACACTAGGCTAGTTCCACTCCAGCTTCTCCAAATGCCCTCCTCATTCTCCTGCGTGAGCTCCTCTCTCTCCTCTTGGGCCTCCGGCATTGCTCTCCAATAAGGCACTGCCCTTGGCCCCTTTTCCCAGCCCAGGTACTCAAGCCTGTCTCCTGGGAACTTGAGATTCAGCTCTCGAGTGAGACTGGGGTTCAAATGTGCTCATCACTGCACAAAAGCTCTATAAAGTGTTTACACTGCTTTCTAGCCAGGTCTTGAATTGAGGGCTCATCATCCCCCAAAGTGGGATTTCTTATGGAAGAGATCATTCTGTTTCCTAGTTGATATGCCTGCCCCCATCTCCTCCACTGGTAAGTTCAAGTGCTACTTCCCCAGGGAAGCTGTCTTAGGTTCCTAAAGCCTGAAGCCTCCAAAGGAGAAGCAGGCATCTAGAGTGGGAGCAGCGGAGAGGTGCGCGATGTGACCTGTCAGTGATGACATCCAGGGCTTAACTTTGAGGGCTGTTGGTTTGGTTTGTTTTGTTTTGTTTTTTATCTTAACTGGAAAAAAAAAGCCTGATTTTTGTGTTGCAGTTGAAAAAATATGACTGTGGCTATGTGTCACAGTAGCTAATTCACACTTGCGACATTTATAGCCCCTCTCGACCTCCCTAAGAACTTTGCGACCTTCCATTGGGAAAGCGGGCTCGCTCTTTGGAAGATGCATTACAGTGTCAGTATCTGTGTGGGTGTCTAGGAAAGGCACCTGTTTCCCAAGACCCTAGCCCCTGTGTCGTGAGACAGCCCATACTTCCCTGACGTTTCCTTCCCAGGACTTGTACTGCCCACAGTTTATAGCATTCACGTGGATGTCTTCCTGGGTGCAGACCCAACATCTTCGACAGCTCCCTGCTGTCTTGCCAGGCTCAGGATAAGACATGGGACACAGCAGCTATCACCAGACACTCCCTAGAATGAAGAGTATCCTCTTGCTTCCAGGAAAGAATCCCTTACGTACCCACTCCCTCAGTCATTCAGTGACACGAAGTACCTATTGTATGCCGAGTGCTGGAGGGAGCAGAGATAGTTCCCGCCCTCCTGGAGAGCACACACCCCCCCCCCGCCCCCAGCGCTGGACTGGCAAGTCACGTGATCAGTTGAGTGCCGACAGTCATGGGGAAACAGAGTGCTTGTATAGGCATTACTGGAAATGGAGAGGAGGGCAGAATTTCTGCATGGAAGGCCCCTCCAAAGAGGAGATGTGAAGGCTAAGAATAACTAGCCACACAGAGAAGGCAGTAAAGACCATTCCAGGCAGGAAGAGGAAGCTGTGTGAAGCCGCTCCTGCGGAAAAGAGCTTGGAGTATCCAGGGAACTGGAAAGAAAGCCAGTGCAGCTGGAACCTAGTGAAGAAGATGGAGAATGTCTCGAGAAGGGGCTGGAAATGCTGGCAGGGGCCACAGAGGGCTTTGGATTTTATTCTAGGGCTAAAAGCCATGGGGTGGCTTTATGCAAGAGAGTGATGTAATTTGGTTTACAGTTTGAAAGACCACCCTGCCTGATTTGTAGGGAAAGGATAGGAGGAGGGTGAAGGAAGGAGGCAGGTGGACCTGAGAGATTTAGTGATAGTCCAGTACAGGGGCTGGCAAAGTAAGGCCTGTGGGAAGGCCAGATCTGGCCCACCAAATGTTTTTGTAAATAAAGTTTTATTGGGACACCAGCCAGGCCCATTGGTTGACTGGCTGCTTCCGTGCTACAACAGAGACCATACAACCTGCAAAGCCTAAAATATTTACTATTGGACCCTTTGCAGAAACATGTGCCCACCCTGGAGATAGATAATGACGATGAGGAGGAGGAGGAGGAGGATCATCCTTTGTGTGCCAGAATCATTATGTTCCAAGCTATTCTCATGGTGAGAAAGGATTAGCTGTGACCCACTCACCTTCTGTTGCCCTTGGTAATCAGACTGTTCTGGTGAAATCAATTCAGACAGAAGCTGTAGGCACGCAACCACAGTTCCGGGAAGTGCCTGGGGACACAGGTGCCCATTAACAATCTGCTGAATGCCTGAGCTAGGTAGTGACAGTGGAGACAAAGAGGTAGATTTGGGACATGGCTTGGAGGGGAGATCTCTAGGGTTCGTGGACTGCGGGGTGAGTGGAATCAGAGGGGGAAATTGGGAGCAATGCCAAGGTTTCTGTCTTAGGTAACTGCGTGAAGAGCCATTTACTGAAATGGGGAAGGCTGGAAAAAGTTTCAGGAAAAAACCCAAATTTCAGTAATATTCCCCTCAAAAGCTCATAGGCACATAGCATTCCAGAGGTGACCAAGAACTTAAAGATAATCTGCATTTGATGCTTGAATATCCTCTGTCATTGTCCCCATATGTATAATATCAGCATCACCTGGGAGCCTGTTGGCCCTACCCCAGACATGCTTACTTAGGAATTCTGAGGGTGGGGCCCGGCAGTCTGTGCTTCAGCAAACCTGCCAGATGATTCCAACGCTCACTCAGGTTTGAGACCCTTTGCCCAATAGCATCTTCTCAAATGACTGCTCCTTCTGATTTTGAGCCCCTTATATGGTGGCATATATCATGCTGGTGCCTCCAAAGGCAGCCCATACCATGCTTAGACAACTCCACTGAGAAGCTTTGCCAAAGAATAAACTATGTCTAAAATCAAGTAAGACACTCCCCGAGTTATCACCTGGAAGATAGAAGGATAACTCTCCCCTTTGGAGTTGAGCAACCGGAGTGCTGGATAAGACTCAGTCCCAGCCCATCTATTTCCCACCAAAGCTTCCAGAACACCCAAGTCCCTCACCTTCCCTCTGGCCTCCTCTTCTCCCCACTTCCTGCCCAGGTGAGGCCACTGCCAAGTACCCTTTTTTATGTCTCATAAAGCTAAATCAGCGACCAGGGGTCAATAGGGAGAGCCTAGACAGATGGAAGGGCAACGAAGGCAGGAACAACAAGTTTAGACTTTGCCCAGGTAAGACACCAATAAAACTCCATAAAGGACTCCCCGTGGGGCCAGTCCAAAGGCTGCCGGAAGTCTTTTACCATCAAAGAGTATCCCTCACCCACTACTACTGAACACGGCACGGGGATGTAGGTACCCAACAATATCTACGGATAGACTCAGTCTTCTGAAAAAGAAGGAATTGATGTCGAGTCCTTACTATCTACTAAACTGTTCTGCTCCATGCCCTTTCACCTGCATTATCTCATTTCACAAACGATACAGAGGGGCACTATGTTTTAAGAACAAGAAATCTGAAAATCTGGACCTCAGGAAGGGTCGTTTGCCCACGCCCACACCACTAGTAACTGGGGGAGGTGGATTTGAATCTATGTCCCCTGCCTACAAAGACGTTGCTCTTTGGCCACCTCATCCTGCCATGTCCGCAGTGCTGGCCCCGGAACAGAAGAGAAGCATGTGGTGATGGTGATGACAACAGTCACTGTCCTTTGTGTACTAGAATCATGAGGTCCCCAGCTACCCGCTCATGGTGGGAATGAATTAGTTCTGACCCACCCGTCCTCTTGTGCCCTTGATAATCAGAGCCCCCCCCCCCCCAGGGATGGGAGGCAATAAAAAGAGTGGAGTAAATAAATGTCAGCAGGGTGCATCCGCCAATCTCTAATGGGACTCTGTGATTGGTTTCAGCAAATATTAGTCAGCAAAATACGTCCAGGCAGGAAATAAGCCAGATGGCCATAAAGAGGATTTCCTCCACCAACCATCAGCCCCACACAAATGAGGGCAAACCCAATAAGGCAGAGGAGGAGAAGAGAAATATGTCTGCAAGACTCACCTCTCTGCAACCTCCCTTTCCACTGAGTACAAGGAAACTATGGGGTGTCTGGGAGGCCCAGTCCATTACGCATCCGACTCTTGATCTCAGCTCGGGTCTTGATCTGGGGGTCATGAGTTCAAGCCCCACGTTGGGCTCTGCACTGGGTGCGAAGCCTACTCAGAAAAGAAATGGAAACTAGTCCTCCTTCCCCTTGATAATGGCTTCTTCCACGCTGCCTCAGTCACCCACTCTCAGGGTCACACCTGAACCCGGTCACTACTGCCTACCTCCACCTCCTAGCTTTCCAGCTCACCGCCAAGCCCTGTAGTTCCTGCTCCCACGGGGCCTGCAGCCCATCAGGCTCCCACCCTCTCACCATCTCCACTCCGTGCTCCCCGTGGCTCAGCTCAGACTCCCCCCATGGCTCAACCATTACAACAGCTCCCAAGTCCCTTGCCCCTCCCACCCCAGTTTGCTCTGCAAAACCCCAACCCTGGTTCAGCCCAACCGGCTGCCTCCCTGGTGCCTGAAAACGCGTCTAGCAATTCTGTTTCCTTCCCTGGTCTGTACTCTCCCGACCTCTAGACGACAACCTTGTATCTTACCTTCTCTCTGCAAACCCCAAGACCTCCTCCCCACTTCTCTCCTAAAGAGCTTGCTTCCCGTTTCCACCAAGTAATGAATGCCTTCGGAAGAGAATTACAAGCCCTGACCAAAGCCCTCGCTGAAACCATGGCCTGCCTTCCCTCCATTTATTACAGAGAAAATGTCCCAGCCCCCCCCCCCCGGCACCTGCTACCACCTTCCCTTTCACTCTTATCCACATCATCACTTTTCACAAGCTACTCAATTACCCCCCCCCCAACAACCCCCAGACATGTCATTTCTCCCCTCTGCAAGATGAAACCCTCTTCTGATGCCAGAGCCAGCTAAAGACGCTGCCCTGTTTCTCCATTTCCCCTTACGGGGAAGATTTCAGAACAATTTCTGCAACTCTGTTGTCTGCAGAACAACATGTCTGCATGCCCTTCCCGTCCCTCATGAACTGACTCTAGTCGGGGTTTTCCGTCTCTTCACCAAAAGCCTCTCTTGTCAAAATCCCCGTGATGCCCACATGGCTAAATCTGAAGCAGGTTCTCAGCCCTCAGCCTCCCTGACTTATTAGCAGCATTTCATTCCCTCGGCCACGCCCTCCTTTCTCGAGCCTCTCTTCCCTTGGCGTTCAGGACACCACACTCGCCAAGTCTTCTGGGTTTTTCCCACGTGGCCATATGCTCTTTATTAGAATCCTTTTCTTTTCCTGTTTCTAATTGTTTTAATGTTTATTTTTGAGAGAGAGAGAGAGAGAGAGCAAGCATGAGCAGGGGAGGGGCAGAGACAGAGGGAGACACAGAACCCAAAGCAGGCTCCAGGCTCGGAGCTGTCAGCACGGAGCCCGACGCGGGACTCGAACTCATGAACCACGAGATCATGACCTGAGCCAAAGTCAGACGCTTAACTGAGTAAGCCACCCGGGAGCCCCTAGACACACCTCTCTTTAAGATCTACCCACATCAGGGCACCTGGGTGGCTCAGTCAGTTTCGCACCCAACTGTGGCTCAGGTCGTGATCTCACAGCTTGTGGGTTCGAGCCCCGCGTCCGGCTCTGTGGTGACAGCTTGGAGCCTGAAGCCTGCTTGGGATTCTGCATCTCCCTCTCTCTCTGCCCCTCCCCTGCCTGCTCTCTGTCTCTCAAAAATAAATACATGTAAAAAAAAAAAAATTCTCTTTTAAAGATCTACCCACATCTGTTTGGGGACTTGGTTTTGTCAGTCCGTGCACCCAAGATTCTTAGAAGCTTCTGAGTCTAGCTGAAGGGGCCCACTACCACTGTGCAAGTCTTCCAAAGACCCTAACAACAGCTGTATGGACCCCTCCTTGATGTGATCTTTGTTCTCAGGCCTAGTTTTACTTAGCGTATCATTTCTACATTGGGGACCCAGGAAACAAGAGATGATGTGATTTCCTGACCCACCAAATTCCAGGCCCTCTATATCCCTGTAACTGCCACTTGCAAACTGAATAATTCTCCGTCTGATCCCTTTCTTGCAGTACTTGGTCATACGCCTCCGGGAGCAACCGGCTGACGTTCCCAATGTTCTGCCTGATGGTCTCCTCAGCCAAATCCAAACGCTGTCACGTGCATTTCCTGTCTTCCAAAACGGGACAGTGTTCCACCACTGCCTACCGTGGGTAACCGTGGATCCAGCCTTCCACGGCAGGGCTCTCACTGCTTCTCCAGACCCCTCTTGCCACCTAGTCCCGAAGACAATGCGTGCATTCAATTTTTGTTACCCTACTTCCAGCTACCAACTTCTCTGTCAGTTGGCCCTTGCTACCTGCCAAACAACCCCAAAACTTATGTGGCTCATGATTCTCTGGGTCTGTTGGGCCGATCTCTGGCCTGGGCCAGCCCAGCTGATCCCTACTGTGAGCTCCATGACTAGCCGGTGGCTAGAGGATCTCAGATGGTCTTACTTGCAGGTCTGGCGGTTGGAAAGCTTGTCTGTCAACAGGGACAACTGGTCCGCTTGTCTCTCCTTGTCCAGCAGGCGAGCCCGGGTTTCTTTACAAGGCAGCCTCAGTAGTCCAAGGAGCAACAAGACAGAATGAGCCCCAACACGCAAACGCTTTCCAGGTCTCTGCTTGCATCACACTTTCACCACTGTTCCGTTGGCCAAAGAAGGTTACGTGTCCAAGCCCAGCATCCAGGAGGGAAGGTCCACCCAAAGACACGGAAACAGGGAAGGGAAGAATTTGTGGCCATTTTTACAATTTACACCAGAGGAAGGTGATGGCCTCAGATCCTTGCCTTTCAGACAATTCCAACCATATTCAGTGCCAACCCAGCCAACAACCCTACCACTGGCCTGGCCAACATTACAGGCCCTGCCAGCCCTTCCTTCCCCAATGACGCTCCAGTGGTAAAACACCCCGAAGGTGTAGCTCATTTTGTCCAGCAATAGATGACACAGGATGCCCATTTCAGCACCAAGGAGGAGCCATTGCAGCAGAAATCTCCCCTTCTCCCTGAAACCTCCGTGCCCATGGCCTTAACACCATTGCTGGGCCCAGATGAACAACCATTTTCTCCCTTCTTTATTCCTCAGCTTCATTTCTGTTTGTTATTGATGTCTTTGGGGTTTTTTTTTAATTCATAAAAATGTCCCCTGGGCTCTAGGCATCTTTTGACCTTGGCGAACTGCAGGGTGCATTTGCCCCCGAGCTCCTGGTGTGTACGCACCATAGAGATCACTGCTAAAGTGGTGCCTCGGCCACGGAGCGCTTGGAGGTCCAGCTCCGGCCCCTTCCCCAGGCACGCTGTCACCCCCAAGAAGCAGAGGGAGCAGCAGGGGGTGCGCACACTGCGGCCAGCACTCGTGGGGGGATGAGTGGAAGAGGGAAATGGACACACACGCCGCCTGCCGGAGCTCTGGAATCATGCCCCACCCCCACCCCAAAGGGCGAGCTATCCAATGTGCAAGACATACATGCTAATTTAAAGCACGACTCTTCCTTGACAAGAGGTACCTTTCCCCATTGGCACAAAGAAGCCCTATGGACTAACAGGGCCCCCGCATGTGCCTTTCACCCCATCGACAGTCAGCTGTGGGAGGCGCCCCTTCATCTCTACCCTCCTCCAGAGCCCTGGCTCTAGTCTACGAGCAGGGACAAGGTCAAGATGCTGGAAACTATATTCCTGGTGCCACGCAAGAGGGCAGCAGGGTTCCTTACAGACTCCAGGATGATTTGCAACTGACGCATCGAGGAGAGGACCCACAACCTTTCTCTTGCTAACGTGGTATCTTCTCCTCAAAGAACTTCAATCAATAATGATGCTCAGGCATTTCTTTTCTACCAGGAGTAAAGAAGAGTGGGCAGCGCAATGCATGGAGAGCTAAACCCCATCCTATCACACCTGAGAGCCTGGAGCCCCCCAGGCCAGGACTTCTGGGTGACACACTGTTGTCACCAATCACCAGAGGACCCTGTGACCGCCATGGACCCCTTCGAGTGTGTTTCCAGACACCATTCTAATCCAAGAGCTAGAGGGCTAGGAGGGCAAGGGGGATGGGCACCTAATATGTGTGCGGCACCTACGTTTCACAGAGCTTGGGTATTTAGTCCCCGACAATAATCCAGGTAGGTATTCTCAGCCCATTTCACAGGT
This sequence comes from Panthera tigris, assembly GCF_018350195.1. NCBI lineage: Eukaryota > Metazoa > Chordata > Mammalia > Carnivora > Felidae > Panthera > Panthera tigris. Next base: position 104,111,232 of record NC_056669.1, read on the forward strand.
GAGGAAACAGAGACTCAGGGAAAAATCCTTCTCTGAGCCTCAGCCACAGAGCAGTGGACACAAAACAGGCCCACACCCCAGAGCTCTTTTGAGCACCCCTGTTTTCCAGTTCCTTCTGCTTCCTTTCTTCTCTAAAGGGTTTCAGTTCCCATGTATACCCCACAGGTAGGGAAGCAGCACTGCTGGCCTGAGAGCAGTGCCTGGACATGGTGCTAGGGAGGGTGGGGGGAGGAACCCCTGGGGGAATCTATTCTCACTCCACCAGGGAGGAAAACTTGGAGGCGGGGATCCAAAATGCCAGCTCAAGGCTACACCTTCTTCGTCATCCTTACTCAAGACCTGCACCCCAAGCAGCCCCTGGGCTGCATCCCTGATTCAGACCACTGCCAGGACAGTGAAAGAGGAGGAGAGGGACACACGACCATGTGCTGGGCACCACGTAGATACTGTCATCTTGTATAGATAGGGGTTCAGTACTTGCTATATGCCAAGGGTACACCCAGGTGAAAATCCAAATATTTAACAACTGATACATCAATGGCACCAACAAATTTGGATAAGCAAAGGCCTCAGTGCTGGAACAGGGTTCTGGAGGTGCACGGCTCTGGCCAGGCATTAGTCCTTTAGTTGTTGGATCAAGAGGAAGTGAGAGGGCCTAACCACTGGACAGATGAGTCTGGAGGTCTCAGGGGCCCAGGGTGACAAGAATGAAAGCATTTCCTTATTACAGTAACCAGTATGCTGTGCATCAGTCTCCCCTGGTGCGGCATCATCCCGGGTACAAAATGGAACAGAACCAACATGGCCCCCATCCTCTTAGAGCTCACCATCCAGCAGGAAATCTTACAATAAAGGAACTCTCTACCCCTGCTGTCTTGTGGAATCCCCAAAACGTAACTTACAGATGAGGAAACGGAGGCGCAGAGAATAACTCACCCAGAGTCCCACCATGACAAAGTCAGTGGAACGAAGTACAAAGAGCTCCTGATGCTGTGTAGTTTCCTATCAATATAGCAATGTTTCAGAATATATAAAGGATTCTCCACACTCAATGGTAAGAAAACAAATACTCAATGGTAAAGAAAACAAATGGCAAGAAAACAAACCATCCACTTACAAAATGGACAAAACATTTGAACAGGCACTTAAAGAATATAGAATTGCAAATAAGCAGTTGAAGAGATGTTCAACACAGTCACCACGCCATGATGAGACACCACCACAAGCCTACTAGAATGGACGGAATAAAATATACTGATAATGCCCAGTGCTGATGAGAGTGAGGAGCAACTGGAAATCGCATGCGTTGCTGGTGGGAATATAAGTGGCATTGCCACTCTGGAAAACAGTTTGTTGGACTATTACGAAGTTCTGTATCATGCTTCCTCTGTGACTCAGCAGTCTCTGTCCTGGGTATTTATCCTAGAGAACGTGAGATTTATTTTCACACAAAATCCTGGACACACATGCTCATAGAAGCTCTATTCAAATAACCAAAAACTGCGAGTGATGCAAATGTGCTTCACTGGATGAATGCTGGAGCTACCTTACCCGTCCAGTGGAATACCTCTCAGCAACGAAAAGGAGCAAGCAGTGGATACACGCAGCTTGGATCTCAAAGGCATATCATGAGTTTTGAAAAAGCCCATCCCAAAGGATTGCAACTTGTATGAGCCCATGTATACGACACTCTCAAAGTGGTGAAATTACAGATGGAGAACAGATTAGTGGTTGCAGGGGTTATGGTTAGAAGGAGGCTGAGTGGGGTGCCTGGGTGGCTCAGTCAGTTAAGCGTCCGACTTCAGCTCAGGTCATGATCTCATGGTTTGTGGGTTCAAGGCCTGTGTCAGGCTCTGTGCTGACAGCTCAGGGCCTGGAGCCTGCTTCCATTCTGTCTCCCTCTCTCTCTGCTCCTCCCCCACACTCATACGCACGTTCTCTCTCTCTCTCTCTCTCTCTCAAAAATAAATAAAATTAAAACATTAAAAAAATTTTAGAAGGAGGCTGTAATAATGGCCCAAAAAAGGGAGCATCTTGGTGGCAATGGGACAGTTCTGCGTCCTGATTGTGGTGACAGGGACATGAATCCACACCTGTGACCAAATTACATAGAACTATACACCCAAAAAGTGAAGTTAAACACTGGGAAAACCTAAATATTCAAAAGTCAGGCACTTTCCTTCTAATATTAAACAAATTTTGAATTATAAATACAAAAGTAGGGACACCTGGGTGGCTCAGTTGGTTAACCGTCTGACTTCAGCTCAGGTCATGATCTCACTGCTCGTGGGTTTGAGCCCCACATCGGGCTCGGAGCCTGGAGCCTGCTTCAGATTATGTGTCTCCCTCTCTTTCTGCCCTCCCCCACTTCAGTCTGTCTCTCTCTCTCTCTCAAAAATAAACATTTAAAAGAATTTTTAAAAGAAAGCAATACAAAAGCATATTTTATTTCTCACCATGAAAAAATAGCTCTCCTCACTGAAAGCCCACTAGAAACAATAACAACTCAACTTGATAAATAACCTGATGTTCAGATTGTAGCCTCTAAATATCATTTCCTGCCAAAAAGCAGGGCTGGGGTTCCTGGGTGGCTCAGTCGGTTAAGCATCCGACTCTCGATTTCACCTCAGGTCTTGATCTCATGGTTCATGAGATCAAGCCTCACATTGGGCTCTGTGCTGACAGCGAGACACCTGCTTGGGATTCTCTCTCCCTCTCTGACCTCTCCCTCTCTCTCTGCCCCTTCCCCACTCATGCGTGTATGTGCTCTCTTTCTCTCTCTCTCTCTCAAAGTAAATAAACTTTTTAAAAATAATAAAATTAATAAGATAAAATAAAAAGAAGCAGGTCTCCTTGAAGAATGGACTAAAGTATAGGAATACGTTGGACCAGAAAGAGGAAACAGCCAGTGGCCACAGCGATCATCTCAGAAGGATGCCAGAGCCAGTTAGAAGGGGCTCCCACTGGCCAAAAAAGGAATAATCTGAAAATCAAGAATAATGACAACAGCAATAAGAATCACAAAACAATGCCTGTGATGAGCTGAAATACATGGCCTCCTAGTCGTGGTATTTTTAAAACTGGTCACCTTTATTCCTAGGTATTTTTACAGGGTTTGGTGCAATTGTAAATGGGATCGATTCCTTGATTTCTCTTTCTGCTGTCTCATTAGTGGTGTATAGAAATGCAACTGATTTCTGCACATTAATTTTATATCCTGTGACTTTGCCGAGTTCATGGATCAGTTCTAGCAGGTTTTTGAGAGGAGGCTTTGGGTTTTCCACATAGAATACCATGTCATCTGCGAAGAGTGAAAGTTTGACTTCCTCCTTGCTGATTTGGATGCCTTTTATTTCTTTGTGTTGTCTGATTGCTGAGGCTAGCACATCCAACATTATGTTGGGTATCTGTGGGGAGAGTGGACATCCCTGTCATGTTTCTGACCTTAGGGGAAAAGATCTCAGTTTTTTCCCTATCGAGGATGATATTGGCAGTGGGTCTTTCGTATATGGCTTTTAGGATCATGAGTATGATCCTTCTATCCCTACTTTCTTGGGGATGCTGTATTTTCTCAAGAAAATACAAGAAAGGATGCTGTATTTTCTCAAATGCTTTCTCTGCATCTATTGAGAGGATCATGTGGTTCTTATCATTTCTTTTATTAATGTGATGTATCATGTTGATTGATTTGTGGATATTGAACCATCCCTGTAGCCCAGGAATATATCCCACTTGATCGTGATGAATAATTCTTTTAAATATTTTTGGATCCAGTTTGCTAGTATCTTGTTGAGAACTTTTGCATCCATGTTCATCAAGGAAATTGGTCTATAGTTCTCTTTTTTAGTGGGGTCTGTCTGGTTTTAGAATCAAGGTAATGCTGGCCTCGTAGAATGAGTTTGGAAGTTTTCCTTCCATTTCTATTTTTTGGAACAGATTCAAAAGAATAGGTGTTAACTCTTCTTTAAATGTGTGGTACAGCAGCACTATCGACAATAGCCAAATTATGGAAAGAGCCCAAATGTCCATGAACCAATGAATGGGTAAAGAAGATGTGATATATATATACATATATATATATATATATATATATATGTATATATATACACATATATGTATATATATACACATATATATGTATATACATATACATATATATATATACACACATACATACATATACACACACACACACAATGGAATACTACTCAGCAGTCAAAGAGAATGAAAGCTCACCATTTGCAACAATGGGAATGGAACTAGAGTTATTATGCTAAGTGAAATAAGCCAGAGAAAAACAAATATATGATTTCACTCATATGTGGAATTTAAGATACAAAACAAATGAACATAAGGAAGGAAAGGAAAAATAACATAAAAACAGAGAGGGAGACAAACCATAAGAGACTCTTAGAGAATAAATTGAGGGTTGCTGGTGGGGTGTTGGGAGGGTGGATGGGCTAAAGGAGTGATGGACGTTAAGGAGGACACTTGTTGGGATGAGCACTGGGTGTTATATGTAAGTGATGAATCACTTAATTCTATTCCTGAAATCATTATTACACCACATGCTAACTAACTTGGGTTTAAATTTTTTTAAAAAAAGGGCACCTTTAGAGGTTTCCAAAGGCCATACCCTCTATTCTAAAAACTGGCAAATAACAGGAGAGAATGGAGCATTTCTAAAAGGAAAAGCAAGGGCAGGAATCACTCTGCTAGAGAGCAGGGCTGTCCACAGGTCATCAGCGGGGACAACAGCTCCAAGTGGTGGGTGAGGATGGGGTCGGGCTTCACACTGGGCTCAGTCTGGAGCTTCCATTTCTCTTGCTATTTCTAGTTCTTAGAGGGCCAATATAGCTTGTCTGATCCCTGGCCTATGGTCACTGATGTGGGAGATGAAAGGGCCACCATAAAGACAGGAATGGCTTCAGTTAGCTATCACCACAACAGGGCTGTGTAACAAACAACTATGAAACCTCATGGGCGTACCACAAGCAGCATCTATTTTTGCTCACGGGTCTAGAGGTCAGCGCATCAGTTCTCCTGATCTGATCCAGGCTTGGCAGGATTCCCAAGTGCGTTTGCATTCACCTGAGGGTCAGCTACATGGCCCTGCTGACCTTGGCAGCACTCTCTCACACGCATGGGGCCTCGGTGTGGACAACTGGGCAGACTGGCTTTGCAGCCCGGGTCTCATCCTCCAGCAGGCCAGCCTGGACATGTTCTGTGGCAAATGTAAATTTCCAGGACAGAACAGAAGGAGCCAAGGCCTCCTGAGGCCTCAGGTCAGAACCGGCACATGGCCGTGTCTGCCTCTTTCCATTGGCAAAGGATGCCTCAAGGCAGCCCAGATTCAAGGTTCTGGGAGAACAGACTCCAGTTCTAGCTGCAAGAGGTGTGGATACATGAAGCAGTAGAGAACTGGGGCCATTTTTTCAGTCAACTTGTCACACTTCTGTCCCTGGTTTGAGTGAGAGCTGGCCCAGGCTATGCCCTTCGACCATCTCCCGTGCCATCTTGATGCCATAGGTCCCGTGTGGTCCTCCTGACTTTGCAGAGGCCTCTAGGGTGATAGTGACATGAACCTGAATCCAGAAACCGATGCACAAATTCTCCGTGCCTGTGCTACTTGAAGACCACCCTGTCCGCACACACACACACACACACACACACACGCAAACACGCTCACACAACCTCACACACATCCTTATACACTCATAACATGTTCACACACCCATACATTCCCACACTCACGTGTACCCATGTTCAAATGCACACTTATGCCGATTCACTTACACACATCACATGTGCTCACACTCACATACACTCATGCATACTATACATGCTCACACGTACACATTCACACACACAGGTTGCAAACATACTCACACATCCATCCCCATGCCCCCACCAGCTCACATACTCGCCCCTCCACTCACACACGCTGCCCCCTGCCGCTGGAAAGCTGTGCACCTGGCCTCTCTGATCTAACCTGGGGCAAGTTCAGGGGAAGGAAGTCCGGCAGCCTCCTGGTGAGTCTCAGAGCGTCCCTCCTCGCTGCAGGAGGGTGAAGGCCAGTGTGGATCCCGCTCACGGCTCTGGTGCTAACAGTGGGACCCCAGCAGGCCACTTGCTTCTCTGGGCCTCGGTTTCCCCTTCTGTACACGGAAGGAAGGAACTAAGCGCTCTTCTGGGCGATTCCTCAGCTTCCTCAGCCCCTGCCAGGTGGGTGGAGGGCTCAGAGCCAGGAGGGGCTTGAGAACCTCCCAGAGGCAGCAACTCCCCCAGCGGAGCGGGTTTCCAAGCCCCACGCGAATAGGAAGCCTTTCACAGGAATATGTGTGAACTCAGAAGAGGCGAGCAGAGGCAGCAGGGAGCGAGCGGCGCGGGCAGAGCGGAGGAGGCAGCTCGGTGAGTACCCGAGGCACAGCGGCCAGCTGCCTGGTCCCGGGGGGAGGGGACGTATACTGGGAAGTGGCGCAGGGGCATCGGATCCCGCAGGGATTGAGGAAGAGACCACTGGGCCAAGAATGCTGTGACCGGGGTTCTTACCCCGCCTGGCAGTAAGAGGGGGCAGGACAGCTGCCTCCCGGGCCCCATCTGAACTACTGGCCTCCCGCTGACCGGCACCTGCCGGCTCAGGACCCCCAGTGGCGGGTGAAGGAGGGACATCTGTCTGCTCTCAAAGCCAGTCTGAGATGACTCAGGTATCCCCTGGAGACCCTAGGACCTTAATCATCCTTCTGGGGATATGGAGTCTTCCTCTCCACCCCAAGTGGGGCAGAAAGATGATTCTGACGCAGACATAGGCACCCTGCCCTTTTGCTTCTCCAAGGGAAAGAGAAGGACGTGCAGGGAAACTGAGCTGGAAAGGGGTTTAGGGCAAATATTGTCCGGACCCCCATTCATAGATGGGGGAAGGGAGGCCTACCCAAGGGAAGGGGCTGTCCCCGCCCACAGGTCTTCAGGGAGTGTGAGCCCCAGAGCAGAGCGGGACCCTGCTGAGGGGCCAAGGGGTGGGCGTGGGCCGGTCTGGAGGGTGGAGGCTGTGGGGAGCGGCGAGGCCCGCCCTCCTCCATCACGTGTTACGCATCTGCTGGCGTCCTTTGCAGGCCAGTGGGGCAGATCCCGGAGGGCTGGGATTGGAAGAGCCTGGTCAGGGACCCCCCCCTTCCCCCCACCCCCACCCCCCCAGCCCCACCCCGACCCCGGCAGCCCGATGCCACAGGGTCAGACTTAGAAGGCGCACATTCCTGCCTGGTCGACAGTGGCGGGGTCTGGAAGCAGGGATCTAGACAGGGGAAGCGGACGGGACATCCTTGGAAGCCTAGAGCACCTCCGTTGCCACCAACATCGTAGCCATGCATTTGACGGACGGGGAATCTGAGACCCGGGGAGGTTAAGCAACCAGGTCATGCAGCTGACTGAGCTCGTAGACTGGTCGGGTGGATTCTTCCCGGCTTAACCCTGGGCACTACGACCTTCACCACTAGGCAGAGAGGCCTCCTCCTAGTTGTGCAGCGCCCCCCCCCCCCCAGATGTGCTCCTGCACATTTTTACCCAAGTCTTCTTCCTCTCGAGCCTCTCTCCTCCAGCTGGTAACACCGCTCCATGCTGTTCCAACTGTGAATGAGCAAAGCTGCTTCTGGCTCCTCGTGAATAAAGATGATGTCCTGAGATGCTCACGAGACAAGTCCTGGCTGCAGGGGGGCGGGGAGGGTCAGTCTATGACTCTGGTTGCAGCCAAAGGCAGTGAGGTCCATGAGTTAGTGCGGTCGAAGACCAAGGACATTGGATCGATGCAGGGAAGCTGGTGCAGTCAGTGCCCTGGGGCTCGCTGAGGCCATCTGGGGCAACCCCTTGCCCCAACGGTATGACCCCTAGATCGAGGTGGGGGCCGCAGGGAGTTGGGGAAGAGCAGAGGGTAGAGTCAGAGGGCCTAGGTCTGTGCCCCCACTCGGTTCCCCTTCCAGACCAGATGACCCCGGGTAAGCCACCTGCTCATCTTCAAAGAGACAGGTAATGAGCCCCGCCTCCTGGGTGGAATGTGCTGGGCCGCTGGGCCCCTGCCTGTCCCGGAGGGTCCTGGAGAACAGTCCCCAGCCAGGGCACCGTTCACCTCACCCCAAGCTCCAGAGCCACAGAATCCGAGTGCTGGCAGGGGATTTAGGGACCCACCATCCCCTGGCCCCATTTTACAGATGGGGAAGCTAAGACTCATGAAGAAAAAGTGACTTGCCCCCGATCAGACACCTCACTTGATGTCTCTGAGCTCAGTTTCCTTACCAGCAAGATGGGAAGGAGGATAGTATCTAACTCAATAGGTCGTTAACAGCAGGAGAAGCTGGACCGGCCCTGTGCTGGGCGCCAGGTGGGGCACCCTGTCTTATAAAAACAGTGACTGTGTCGGGGGGAATCAGGGCAGCCCCGTGGCTTTTCTGGATGCTCTCAGAAGAGACGATCAGCCCCAATTTGCCCACCTGGGGGCGCCGGTCTTGTGTCACGTCATGGCTAGATTTAGGGCGCGTGGTCCTCAGCCCTGCACACCGCAGGTAACAAGGGGACTTGGTGCATCTTGCTTTTCCACCGGCTTCCCCTCCTTCCCCCTCCCCCCAGCTGGGGGACGGCAGGGTCTGGGTAATGGGAAGGAGAGGAGGGGGCAGGGAGACGGGTACCTGACCGCTGCTCTAGTCAGCTGGCTTCACCCTCCCTGAGACCGATTCTCTGCAGAGGGGTCTTATGGGATCTATGGAGACACCCCCGTCTCCTGGGAACCCCCCCCCAGCTCCCCCCTCCGGTCCAAATTGCAGGGGATGCCTATCAGTTTCTCCAAGCCTCCCTAAAACAGGCAGTCATTCTTGTCTCCAGGTGAACACACAGTGCCCAGATCACTCTAAATGTTCCCTCCCAAATCCTCTCCCAGTCTCCACTCCCCACCCTGCAGATGCAGGTATGACATCATCTAGCAGGTCCTCGGCCCCCTGCTTTTCAAGTCCCCCAACCCGGGCCATCCGTGGCATAGCTCGCCCCTAGCATGGTCCCAGCGGAGACCTCTGTTTTAACGTCCCTGACAAATATGCCCAAGGGCGAGGTCCACAGCCTGTCCCTCTCGACCACACCGCTATTTCTGACCCTCCGTGTACCGGTCTGCAAAATGGGCTGAGTAACAATTACCTCACAGGGCTATTGTAAAGGTCCATGGCTCCCATACAGATGACAGTTCTTTACAAACTGTAAAGGACAGTGCCTACGAGGGGCCAGCACTACCCCTGCTCATTCAGCCACTCGTAACTTGCCTATTGGTGATGTCTAGGTGTCTTCTGCGTCTGTCACAGGCAGTCATGTCCCCTGGTGGGCACCCTGTAAACTCCTGGAGGCAGGGGACCATGACTCTCCCTCTTTTCCACCTGCCTGACCTTGGCACACATGCACAGTGTTTAGGCGAGCTGGCTGATCGGTTGGCAAAGAAAGAAGAATTCTCTTTCTGGGTGTCACAGAGCTGGCAGCACGGCCCAGGTGCAGCAGAGGGGTGGCCCCCAGCCTGAGGGTGCCGAGGTGCTGGTCGAGGCTGCAAGGGTAGGTAGAGAGGAGAGATTGCAAGTCTCAGGAGCTATGTGACACATCCTGAGGGTGCCGAGGTGCTGGCCAAGGCTGCAGGGGTGGGTAGAGAGGGGAGATTGCAAGTCTCGGGAGCTATGTGATGTGTCCGTGCTCGGGCAGCCCCACCCCGCCCGCCTTAGCACCCGAGACCCTATTTCTGTAGGTGTTTTCTCTTCTCCGGAGGAGGGCGAGGTCTCACCTCCCGCCCCAGGGACGTGTTGTTAATTCCGACTGGCTCCCTTCCGGGGGCTGCTCAGCACCCAGGAGGAGCCCCAGGGAAGGCTCCTACACGAGCCACAACCTGCCCTGGGTGTCCGGACGGGTGTTCACCGTCCCCGTCCCCCGTGAAGCGACAGTTCCACAGACAAAGCGGTGAGGTTTGTTCCATTGAAACCTTGTGTCCTTCTACCCTAAGATCCTGTCCTTCTCTGCTCTTGGGTGTTCCGATCCTTTCTAGATGCTGGCGAGAACACGGGTGGTTTCCAGTGAACTGCCTTGGGGAGGCAGAAGGTTGGAGGCTCGCTCGCTCGGTTGTTTTGCACGCGCTTGCTGCTCTGCAGACTCTAAGCATTTTAGAAGCGTCACTCCAGGGAGTGGGGCTCCAGCGCTGGCCCCCTCCCTCTGACAAAGGCAGGGGCCAAACCCGGGAGTGAGCGAGTTCCTCAAAGTCAGAGCTCCTCCTCCAGGGAGGCAGGAGTCCAGGGCCCAGACCAGTTCTTCCACTGAGGTGCTGTGTGACCTTGGGAGACACCCTCACCCTCTCTGAACCTCCGTTTCCTCATCTCTAAAACAGCTAATAGCCCAGGACTGTCTCTCCCTTAGAGGAAGAAGAGGGCTCACTGTTCCTTGTTCACACACCACACGGCAAGGACCTGTGGGGCCGGCGGTCCCCCTCGCCCCAGACTCCCATCCTTCCGGGGCCAGATCCCTTCGACCTCCCTCCACCAACCTCTCCCGGCACTGGCCCTGCTCCCCACTGCGAGGTGCTGTGAGGGCAGGACGTCAGTCTTGACTCACCTCTGTATTCTCAGCCCCTATATTTGGTGCCCATGATAAATGCTCATTAGCCATCTGTGGGACTGAATGGCAAACTTCTCTTGCTTCTCCTCTTAGACGCTAGGCTCCTTGGAGGACGTGGGCTCTGCGTCTGACCCCCAGTTACATTCATTTCTCGAGAGTGTAACAGTCAGGAGAAGCTAGGTGATGCTGCTGTAACAAACAGCTCCATAAAGGTTTATCTCTGCCTCGTGTTCCTGTCCCCTGGGAGCTCTTCTCTCCGTCGTCCTCACTCAGGGACCCAGGCAGACAGAGAGCAGCCTCTGTCTGGGATACTGTTAGTCACTGTGACAAAGAGAAAAAGAGCCCTGTGGTGTCTTTCCCTGATACCTAAATGCCTCCACCCAGAAGCTGCGTGTGTGTGAATGTCCTTCCAACCACATTTATTTAGCAAAAACAAGTCATGTGGCCACACCAAATATATGGTGCCCAGATCGGAAAAGCTAGAACAACGAGCAAACGGTAACCATGGCTGCCACTGGGGCAGCAACAGGGGGACACGGGCAGCCTTTGGAGACGGGCTAACTTGGACTTGAACGCTGGCTTTGCCATTTAGCAACCTTGTCACCTGGGGCAATCCCTCTACTGCTCAGAGCCCCTGTTGTCTCATCTGTAGAATAAGCCTCCAACAATTATCAAAGCATCCTTCTGAGGATAAGAAATACCACTTATGAAGTGCCTAGAAAAGAGTAAGCCCTCAAAAAAAAAAAAAAAAATCTAAGGGCACCTGAGTGGTTCAGTTGCTTAAGCATCCGACTTGTGATTTCTGCTCAGATTATGATCTCACAGTTCGTGAGATCGAGTCCCACACTGGGCTCTGTGCTGACAGCATGGAGCCTGCTTGGGATTCTCTCCCTCCCTCTCTCTCTGCCCCTCCCTGCTCATGCTCTCTCTCTCTCTCTCTCTCAAATAAACATAAAAAAATTTTATTAAAAAATATATCTATTATAAGCTCTGGTTAACCTTGTAGCCAGCAGCGTGAAGCAGGATAGAGCTCCATCACTGTGAATTGGTTTAGAAAGTTCCAGAGACATTCACAATGAGATGGGATCGTACCAACATTGCTTTGAAACGGGAACCCGGAAGGGGCGCCTGACACCCCCACAGCACTTTGCCAATTTCCAAGACTCTCTTATCCATCCGTGTTCACATTTCAGCCTCACCATGAAACTCTGAGGCAGGTGCACACCCATCATTATGCCTGTTTCGTAGGCTCGTAGACTGGCTCGGAGCAGTTCAACATCTTGCGCCGACGCACAGCAAATGATCAATATCAACAATAGTTGAAGCAGTAGCCAAAATTTACTGAGCATTTCTTATGCCCGGCACCATGCCAGGCAGTGTTCTGAGAAAGGGTTGGCAACCTGGAGCCCACAGACGAGATCCGGCCCCGTTTGTCTTGGTAAATGGAGTCCGGGCATGTGTGGCCTGTGTCCGCTTGAAGCTACTGTGGAAGCCTCGAGATTGCAACAGAGGCCCTGGGGCCCCACGGAGCCCAAGATATTTACGGTCTGACTCCTTACAGACATTTGCCAGCCCCGTTCTAAGCAGTTTTCGTATCTAGTAATGATCATTTCAGTGTGAGTTTCTAGGGACGAGAGCCCCAGGAGAATGGGCGCTTTATGGGGAAGTCACAGCATAACCGGTGTGCAGCTCGGTCCTTGCCACCGCACATTGTCACTCCTCCCAGGGTGCGGGGAGCCAAGTTTGGAAGCCCTTTCGAAATGACAGATGACTTCCGTCACCCCCTAAACACCGGCAGACGTTTGCCCCGTGTTCCCGCATCTGAGTCCTTGGCGGGGTGCCTCCAGCCGTGGAAAACTTTGCGTAACAGCCTGTGGGTGCTCGTCACTCCGTTTTCTGTGCAGCAGGCCCTACGCCGTCCACCGATGTAGGTCGGACGCATCGCAAATAAGTGGCTCAGAGGCTCCCCAGGAGACACACACGTGTTTCGAACACGGTCACCCCAGGACAGGGAGGCTTGAGCCCTCGTCAGCTGAGCCTTTGCAGAACCACAGAGAATTTGCTGCTTGGTCTATGTGCTGGCTCTCCCCCAGAGAAAAGGGTGTGACAGCACTCAGAGCACAGGAAAATAAGGCACTACAAGTAACTTTTCAGGGCGTCTGGGTGGCTCAGTCAATTAAGCATCCAACTCTTGATATCGGCTCAGGTCATGATCTCACGCTTCGTGGGATCGAGCCCTGCATCGGGCTCTATGCTGACAGCATGCATCCTGCTTGGGATTCTCTCTCTCTCCCTCTCTCTCTGCCCCTCCCCTACTCGCTCTCTCTCTCTCTCTCTCTCTCTCAAAAATAAATGAATAAACATTTTTAAAACATTTTTTAAGAGGTAAAAAAAATTAACTGCTCATCGTGACCTGTTTACATCTATTTTTTTAAATGTGTTTTTTTTTTTTTGAGGGGTTGGAGGGGCAAGAAACAGAGAGAGAGGGAGACAGAGGATCCCAAGCAGGCTCTGAGCTGTCAACACAGAGCCTGACATGGGGCTCGAACCCCTGAACTGTGAGATCATGACCTGACCCAAGGTCAGATGCTTAACTAATGAAGCCACCCAGGTGCCCCCATACATAATATTAAAAAAACAACATTTTATGCAAACAGCATTATAACACATCAGTCTAAAAGACGGCTTTAATCAAGTTGGTGTGCATTATCTCATCTAATTCATGCCAAATCCTATGAGATTGGTCATAGTGGTATTATCCCCACTTTATAGATAAGCAAACGAGGCAAGGGGAGGTGGCCGTCTTGTCCCAGTTCTCAAGTAACAAGAGCAGCCAGGATTCAAACGCTGACTTCTGTCTCCTCAGCCTGCACTGAACCAACTGATCCAATGAGAAGGCTGACTTTTTAATGTCACTGTGTGATCTGGCAGATTCGCTGGTCGCTCTTCTGTGCCCGAGTAAGATCACCTTCTGACAGCCGGGTGCTTCTCCCCAAAGCGTTCACTCGGGTCAACCACACACAGCGCTTCCATAAGGCATGCATTTCTCAGCTACATAAATAGCAGTTGTTTGGGTGGCCAGAGAGAAAGCGTCCATGGCCAGAAATGACCCAGGGGCATTATTTACACAAGCTCATGAGCCGAGCTGAGGGACGGGAAATGGCGGGTGGGTAGATCAGCTCTGCCTCATACTAGCTGTGTGTCCTTGGGCAAGTCACTTGCCCTCTCTGGAGAAGAGAGGCGGTTTAAGTACACGGTCCTCCTAAAGGTCCTTTCCCTGTAACACAGCACAGAGACTGAGAGCGGGGCCTCTGGGGTCAGAGACAGGAATTCAAGTCTTGGCCCTGCCTCTCCTAGAGGCCTTGATCTAGGACATCCCTTCACTTCTTGGGGGGCGAAGCTTCACCAAGGACAGTCGGTGACTCGGGTGCCATCGTCAGGGACCGCGGTGAGCAGGCACGTTGTTTACACACGAAAAGGCTCTCCGCAAACGTGTAACCAGCAGCACCGTCATTCTCTCCAGAGCCCTCGTCGCCCAGGCCGTCCAGCACCATGTCCGCAGCTCCCGCCAGCAACGGCGTGTTCGTCGTCATCCCGCCCAGCGACGCCGGCGGCCTCCGCCCGCCTCCAGCCATCCTGCCCACCCCCTTGTGCCAGCCTCCCGGGGTGATGCAGTTTGAGGAGCCGCCGCTGGGGGCACAGACCCCAAGGGCCACCCAGCCGTCCGACCTGCGGCCCACGGAGACGGAGACGTTCCTGACGGGAGAGCCCAAAGCTTTAGGGGTAAGGAGACACCCCCCGCCCCCCACCCCCCTCCCAGGCCACCTGAGGCCTGTGCGCACAGGGCCGGGAGGGAGCGTCCCAGCACCGGAGCACTCACGGACACCTCGGAAAGGGGCAGGCGGTCCATCTATACTTAGTGAGGACTTGAAGATTCCCCTGTGCACCAGACAGACAGACCCATCCCCCCTGGAGCTCACAGAGACCACACCAGCCAAGAAATGGTGAACATGACTCCAAATAGGGTAATTCGGTAAAAAATGACGGATGTGGGAGGGACGACGCTAGTGATGGGGGACAGCCAGGTCTCCGTGGGGAGATGGCAGGGAGGCTACAACCTGGATGCCGAAGCCACGGGAACACAGGGAGCAAGGGGAAGGGCTCATCAGGTGGAGGGGGCAGCAGGTGCAAAGGCCCTGAGGTGGGAACACATGCGGCTCGTTCAAGATGAAATAGAAGGTTAACATGCTGGAATGAGAAGGGGGAGAGGAAGAAGGGAAAGGAGGTGGAAGCTGGAGAGGTAGGCAGGGGGCAGCTCCTGCGGGTCCATGAGAGATGTCCCATGAGGTCTTTGCCAATCTCAGATGGCCTTGAGTTGTTGGTCTCCGGGCGGGAAGAAAATATCAAATAGGTAGATAGACGGACAGGCAGAGAGGCAGACATATTCATCCTCATACATACATATATAGTGTCTTCAGTTTGTCCCTTGGCCTCAGTTCCCCCAAATGGAAGATGTAAACATAGCTGAGGCAATGGCGGTGGTGATGACGGCGGTGATGACAGCTGTCGTCTCCCGGGCACGCACTGAGCATGGAATTTGCAGGCCCTGGCTCCTTAGATTCCCATCACCACCTTGTGAGACGGTGACCATGGCTCCCGTCGGACAGATTAGGAAACAGAGGCTTATCAAGGCTAAGTCACTGGCCCGAGGCCACCCAGCTGCTAAGTGGCATCCTGTACCCCAGGATGGCCTGACCGTACAGTTCTGTTTTCAACCCCACCGCTCTGTAGCACGCAGGAGCTCTGGCTTGAACAAGCTGGAATTCGAGATTCTACGCTAAAGGCTGCACCACGTCCACTGGTGTGCAAAGGGACCAGACACCGTGCACGGAGACGGGGTCATCAGCCCCTGGAATCCCGAAGCCTCAGAGAGACCTGGGAACCCATGACCTCCAAAGGAATCCAACAAGACAAATCCACATTGCTGGAGAACCCAGAGAGTGGAAACTACGCATGGGTGTTTGGGAGTGTCACCAGTAGACGAACACCAGCTTTCGAGGTGGCTGGCCAGCCACTTCAGCGCTGGGAGACCCCAGGCAAGTCGCTGGACATCTCTGAGCCTCAGTGTCCTCATCTCCAAATTAGGATAATAACACCGACCTCACCGTGTTGGGATTCGAGGAGGCCACGTCTATAAAACACGCAGCACGTTGCTTAGTGAGGACGGGCACGGGGCCGGAGGTAGCTGGTGTTCCGTGAGCAGTAATGGCAGGGGTGGGAGTGTCCAGGAGCAGGAGAAGAGCCCACAGAGGACAGCCGGGCTGGCGGCGGGGACCCCGTGCCACATAAGGAAACTTCAAAGACGAAAGATGTGCAGCTGAAGAGAGAACAGGAGAGAATATCCAAGGGGGGGGGTGCCTATAAATATCCAAATCCTTGACACACGGAAAGACATGCCTATTCCACGTGATCCGAAGAAAACGTTCCCCAGTCATCTGCTCCCAGTCAGAACTGCCCGTAAACGGACCACAGTGGTTTGCGTGGTGGTGGGCACCTCCCCACTGAGGGTGCTATTAAGAAGCCAGGAGCTGGAAAGGGCTCCTGAGTTAGGCAGAGGTTGAATGGGGGCGGGGGGTGGCCTTCAACGTCCCTGCTCCGTTCTAGAACTCAATCGTTACCGAAAACGTATGGGGAAAAAAAAAATGTGGCAGAACTTACCAGAAGCCCACATGTCCCCTTCCTTGGGAAACCCGTCCTACTTCTGGGAATGGATCAGCTTCGAAAAACCCAAATCCGAGTCCAGATGTCAGCTCCCCGCACACAGCTGGAATGGATCGGTGACAGGCACTGAAATGAGAGAGATGCTCAAGGAGATATTCTCTGCAGGCTGCAGGGCGACGAGGAGGGAAAGGGTGAGGCATCCGGTGCAGGGAATGTTGTGCCATTGAAACGAGAGCTCAGAAAACCGGGTAGCAACCCAGCGGTTGCTGGGCAATCCGGTTGCTGTCCGGATGCCGGACATCCACGGGTCAGAGCACAAAGCAGATGCAGATCCGTAGAAACGCGGCAACAGGCGGGGGGGGGGGGGGGCCCTCAGATGTGGGAGCTGGCTTTCCTCCTTAAGACAGTCCTTGATGGTTGCTATAAGGATGTCTCCTCAAAAGAGCAGAATCGGAGTTTAGTTCCAAGCATCACGGTGGGGGGGGGGGGGGGGGGGGAGCGCAGGTTCTCCCCGCGGCCGGCAGGGGGCGGTGTGGAGCCCGCCCGGCTGAGCCGCGCCTGCTCCCGCAGACCGTCCAGATCCTCATCGGCCTCATCCACCTGGGCTTCGGCAGCGTGCTGCTCATGGTCCGCCGCGGCCACGTGGGGATGCTCTTCATCGAAGGCGGCGTCCCCTTCTGGGGAGGAGCCTGCGTGAGTGCCAGGGGGCCATCTGGGGCTCGCCTTTCACCTCCGCAGCCGCCCCCTCCCACATTCCCTGGGGCACAGCCGCCCCGGGAGGAAGGGGCCTGAATCTAAATCCAGCTCCTAACTGCAAACCCTACTCCAGGCGCCGCTCCTGCCTAGGAAAAGCTCCCAGCCAAGAGCCAAGAGGATGGGACGCAGGGCTAAAGGGCACTAACCACCTGGGTATTACCTGAATGCCAAGCCTCACCCCCAGAAACCCTTCTACTCCCCCTCATGGGTCCCAGCCCTGCAAGAGCTCCGTCCCCTGGGAGTCTGACCAGCTCCGAACCCCCCACCCCCCACCCCAGCCCATTCCTGTGCTCACAGCCCGCCAGGCCCGCCTGGCCGTCCACTCCTGCAGCAGAATCGGGGAGCACGTGGCCAGTGGGCAATCTCGAACGTCAAGAGAGCACTTCAGGGTTTACATAGCCCCATCTGAGACGGGAGTCTCCCAGGTGCCCCGGGGGGGGGGGGGGCGTGCAGACTTGGGAGTGAGGCCAGTGGGGTCTGAATCCTAGCACCACTGTGGGTCACCATGGAGTCAGTCACTCAGTCTCCAGGCCTGGCGTCCTCGTCCTCGTCTGAAAAGCATAGTCCTGGCCCTGCCTGTCCTCTAGTTTGAGGAAATCAAAAACTAACGCGAGTAGGAGCTAATTACCAGCAAATGGTGACCATCACTTTGCAACAATTCCCCCTTTAGAGAGAGCCAGATTTGCATGAGATGTGAATGATGTCCCTCGAAAACATTCACCTTGCCAGCTACCGCCCTATTTCCCGGGACAGGCCCCTAGTAACCAGGGGACACCCTTACAGAGAGATCCCAAGGTTGTTGGCCGGGAGGCAGGGAAGGTGACAGCCAAGGGGCCGCTGCCCTCGCCCTGGTGCCCACGGCCTTGACAGAGCCCAGGCATGGTGTGACCTGCCCCGTGTCCCGGCCGAAGCCTCACCGGGGTCCCCTCGTCTCCACACAGTTCGTCATCTCAGGGTCCCTCTCCGTGGCAGCCGAGAAGAACCACACCAGCTGCCTCGTAAGTCTGAATGGGGGACCCGGGGCCACGGCTGAGTCCTCTCCACTCTGCCCCTCCCGTCCATTCACTCACTCAACAAACATTCCCTGGGGGCCTGCTGAGTGCCCAGTGCCCGAGGACAGCCAGACAGCACAGACACAGGACAGGAGGAACCAAGCAAGATACACTTTCGACATACAATACAGGGCAGCAAGTGAGGGTCCACAGACGGAGTGCTCATGGCCCTTCAGAGAAAAGGTCTCTTGGAAGAGGAGGAGGCTAAGCGAGGCCTTGGTGGGCTGGGAGGACTTAGAAATCCGGCGGCGGGAAAAGCATGAGAAGACAAGGAGAAGGCCTGGACAGGGTTGCTATGGAAACCATGTGTGGCTCCACGAGACCGGGGCAGAGGTCTGGGGAGACAAGTGGAAAGAAATCAGACGGAGAGACACGTGGAAAGAAATCAGACAGAGAGACGCGCTTGGTCGTCATGGGTAGTGGCTGGGACCCCTCTGCGGGCAATGGGAGGCGATGTGGGCTTTGCAGGGGAGCGCATCCAGCCAGCAGGCTCCAGGCTCAGCACAGCAGGGAAGGCCAAGGCCCTGCCCTCCTGGGACTTACACTCCAGTGTCTGGTAACAGTTACAGACAGTCTGGTAACAGTTACAGATCTGTAAGTAGTTACAGATCGTGAAAAGCGCCACAAAGAAGCGGGGCAGGGGGGGCGGGGGGAGAAGGGGGAGGAATAACGGGTGTCATTCCGCTCAGCCCGGACAGTCTAGGGTCCTGGGGCAGGTGCCACCGAGCTCGCTGTTCAGAGGGAGATAGCCACAGAAGAGCCCGGGGACCAGTATCCCATGGGGAAGAGGCTGGCCGTGGGGACAGAAGCCAGGGCAGATTATAAGAGATGAAGGAGGCAGAGAGGGAGGACACAACAGAGAGGGTGAGGGGAGGGAGACGAATCAGGGCCTAAAGGAGACTGTGGGATTTATTTTAAGGGCCTTTATTTAAGGGAGGCCACTGCGAGCAGAAGCAGGGACCCATTGTCCTATTTGGACTCTCGGGAGCCGTCCGGTGCTGGGCCAGGTGGAGAATAGGTCACAACCGGGCAGGACTGGACTCGGGGACCCTCAGGCTGTGAAGTCCAGGAGCTCAGGGACCTGACTTGTCTCTGCGCTCACAGCGCCTCTGACAGCATCTGGCTGCAACACATACTCAACAGCACTTGGTTGGATTAATTGACCAATTCGTTGATTTCCCGTGAGGCCACTCAGGGCCCCATGACCTCCTCGATGGCATAAAAAAAAGAAAAGAAAAGCAAAAGAAGAGTCAGGGATCTTTGAACCTGAGTGGGTCCCACAGTTCCAATCCCCCGATGTAAGGCCAGGGCAATGCAGCCAGAAGGTTCCAGCTGCTGGGTCAAAAGAGCATCAGGTTTTGGCTGCCGAGGGAGGGTGAGCCCTGAGTGACCGTCTGGACCACCCAGACATCCCCTTGACCCGAAGCCCGGGGCCTCCCCGTGAGCGGTTGGCCTACCCTCACCTCAGCACCTGCCCCTAGACTCTCCCCTGCCCCCTGCGCCCTGGGGTCTGCAGTGTGGAATCTCACGGAAGCGACCCCATCACCCTCCCAGCTGGGCCTCGGTGTCCACAGCAGAGGGCCTCCCTGACTCTTGCTCCTGGGGCAGCTGCGCCCGCAGGGCACAGGCCTGGGGGGCGGGCACCGCGCGGGTAGGCAGGGACCCTGCTGGAGACCCCGCCCACAGTGAAAGCGCCAGGGCGACCCTGAGGCGTGGGAGGAGCACCGGAGAAGGGAGAGGGGTCAGAAACGCATGCGTGGCAGGGTGGCCACTGAGCCCTGGCCCAGGGAGGCGGGGGCGGGAGGGCTGTTGCCCCTTCCTCTGTCCCTTCTCCTCCTGGCCTCTTCCCTCTGCTCCTCTCCCTCCTGCAGGTGAGAAGCAGCCTGGGGACAAACATTCTCAGCGCCGTGGCGGCCTTTGCGGGGACAGCCATTCTGCTCATGGATTTCGGTGTCACTAACTGGGTGTGTTGTCAGACGCCCCCCCTCCCCCCCCCCCCCCCGCCCGGAGTGGAGAGCATGGGAGAGCCACATCCAGGAGGTGGGGGGAGGCGAGAGTGAGCCCTGGGCCTGGGCGGAGTTTGTCAGTCCCCACAGACCCCATGGGGGCATAGACCCCGTGACCCCATTCCCAGGCCTGGGGACACGGAGGGGCAGCCCCGCGGAGGGAAGGGGAGGGCACAGGACGCACGGCAGGAGGCCTGGCTCCAGCTCCAGCTCCAGCTCCAGCTCTGCCAGCCTGGCTGTGGGACCCCGGGCAAGTTACCGTCCCCCTGGGGCCCTTCCTCCCATAGAGCCCCGGGCTTGCCTTGACTGTGGGTGTGGTCCCCAGGATGTGGGCAGGGGCTATCTGGCCGTGCTTACCATCTTCACCATCCTGGAGTTCTTCATTGCGGTCATTGCCACCCACTTCGGGTGTCAAGCCACCCGCGCTCAAGCCAACACGGTGAGTACCCCACCCCCAGCCGCCCACCCCACCCGGGGCCTCTGAGGAGGGCTGTTGGCTGGGAAGGCTCTGCTTCCAGCCTCTTCCTTCTTCCTTCGGGAAAGCACTTGGGAGCGGCAACGAGTCCCTTTTCCTCCCCTCTGCGCCTCCCCGCCACCCCACTCTTGCACATCTGGGGACCCAGCGAAGTCTTTGGGCAGGATGGAACTATTCTCCTCGCGACCGCAAGGGGGCGCCAGGACCAAGGGACCAGCGGCTCTGGGAGCCTGGTTGCAGAGCCCGGGGAAGTCCTGGAGGGCAGTACTGTGCACAGAGACGTTCGCAGGCCGTGAGGCACAGACAGGGGCATCACAGAGGGCAGCGCGCTTCAGGGGGAAATTAGCTTAGCTTCCCCAAATCTGGAGGACAGTGAAGACAGGAAGGGGGGGGGGGGGCGGGTAGGGCGTTGGTGGAGTAAAGGCAGCCTCAGGCGGGAAAGGCAGGCCGTAGGGTCGGGGGTGCTGCTTGGGAGGTGGCTTTGTGCAAACTGGGAGGTGAGGCCACTGAAAGGCTTTGCGCGGAGGAGTGCGCGCTCACAGGGAGGGAAACTAATCCGGAGGGTCGGCCTTGAACCTTGAACACCCAAGGGAGGGAACCGGGGCAGGGGCCGCCCAGGGAGAAAGAACGCCAGAACTTTAGCTCCTAGAGAAAGGCGACTCTTGTCTCTTTTGTTCACTGCTGCACTCCCAACGCCTCATCGGCCCCCGTAAATATTTTTGAAATATTAGTGGAGCCGGTGAGTCAGCCTATTATTCCCTTACGGAATTCATTACTAGGGCGCTGTTCTCAGAATGACCACAGGGGGGCACTGCTGCAACACCGCCCGGAGGCACCAGAGCCCTCCAGGACCGTCGGGGGTTCTTTCTTTGCAGCCTGTGATTTTCCTGCCCAACGCCTTCAGCGCTGACTTCAACATCCCCAGCCCCGCAGCCTCTCCGCCCCCCGCCTACGACAATGTGGCATATGTGCCCAAGGAGTCATCCGAGTAGAGGTCACTCCGCCGGTTGGAGTCCAGCCTGTCCCCCGTGGGCCCAGCCTTTCCCCCACCCCCACCGCGTTAATCTGGGGGCAGCCCATCCCCCCACCCCATCCTCACACATCGCGGCACCCAGGTGAAGTGTTCCCCGGGGACGTCTGTCCCACACATCTCCCTCAGTGGCTTCTTTCCTTAAAGAGCTAGTTGATGTCAAGGGTGAGTGTCCCTCACTCAGCTCCCTGGGCCCTGTCACCCTTCTGGAACTGTCCCCATGTGCTGCTCTGCATTTCTCTCGGTTTCCTCGGGGGAATCCCTGGCCTCATTGGCAGACAGGTTCAAGGCTGCCCTCGGGTCTTGGGAAGACCGTTAAGCTCAGGAGCCCAGAATCCTCCAGAAAAGAGTCCAAGTGCTGAGGCCACACAGCTGACCGTGGCCTGACCTCAGGCCTCCAGGCCCCAGGACCAGCTCTCTGCTTTGCAATCATGGCAATGTCATGAGCCTCAGTTTTCCCACCTGGAAACTAACGCATTAACTACATGGCATTCAAGGCCCTTCCCAGGGCTCCCTGAAGTCTTGGTCTAAGTCAGGCGATGTCCCCCCACGCCCCCTGGAGAAGCTCATTTTCCTTATGTATTAAATGGAGTCAGGTTTGGGGAGGGTGCAGGGGAGGGCTGAGGCCAGCCCACTGCACCCCAGTCAGCATCCACAGGTGCACAGCCATGGCAGCCCCTCCCCCCCGGGGACCAGAGCTTCCCCTGAAGGTCACTGTGAGCTGAGCTGGGGTCTGAGGCAAAGGACACACCCCTACCAGATGTCAGAGGTCCTGGTGGGTGGCTCGTCTCATCCATACCACAGAGGGAAATAAACAGTGTGGCTTACTTACACTTTGAACTGGTCTCACCGCAATGACTTTTTCTTTTTAACCACAGGGGCTTCGAAGGCTTGTCCCATATTTATTAGAAGATCTGTGTCCCCTTGGCACAGAAAGGGGGCATCTGTGGGAGCTGGAGTCTGGGTGGTATGATCCCGGCACTTGGTCTGGCCCCACCTGAGCCCAGACGAGCAGGCATCCATATCCCCATTCTACAACTGAGCTTGAAGAGATCGAATCAAGTGCCCAAGGCCACTGGGCTAGCGAGAGGCAATGCTGGGATTTGAACCTAGCTCCCGCTAACGTCGGAGTCTGTGTGTCACCACCCGGCTCTCCAGGTCCAAAACCAAGTGCTTTCCACCAACCCCTTCCCCTCCTGCCTCCTGCTTTTTCATCCCAAAGACGGGTTGGCTGCGTTTTTCAGCATCCACACTTCTTCATCTAACAAGCTCCTGCTCCTGCCTCAAGACCCTATTTGACCGTTGCCCCTTCCGTGAGGTCTTCCCAAAGGCAGGCAGTTGGCTGGTGCCGTTCAGCCCTTTCAGGAAGCCCTGGTCCCCAGGTCCTGCGAGTGCAGAGTTGGGGTGGGGTTACAACCAGCTCTGGCTTTCAGAATCCCTAGACCAGATCGGAGGACTCACAGCGGGGAGTTTTGTGCGGTTTAATTTTCCCAGTGCGAAAATTGCAGCGTGTCCCTTCTCTCCCAGCTTGAAAGCCACCCACCTCAAAAGCCTTCAACTACGGGCTTCCTTTCTCTCTTTTTGATGGAGTCTGCTTCCTCCCTTCCCACTCGCTCTGCTGAAATTGTTCTCTCCAAGGCTGCTGCCATGCTTGGTGACCTCCTTGTCACCAAGATCAATGGGCTTTTAAAAAGCCTTGTTTTAATAACGACCGCTCCATCCATCCCTTAAAATTCACCTCCCCTGGACTCCTCTGGGCACTGCACGCTCTTCGGCAAGAGCTTCTTGAGCACCTGCTGTGTGTCCGGGCTCTGGGGACACCGGGAGTTGGCCGACGTCTCTGCCCTCGTGGCGCTTACGTTGGCTTCCAAATCCGCCTCCCACCCAGACCTCTCCTGTGAGCCAGCTCCAGCATTGGCTTTCCTCCCACTGACAAGGAATTTGCAGCCTCTGTTCCAGCTCAAACGATTTTCCCTCCTGGGTCTCCTGTGTCAGTCAGTGCCCAAGGCAGAATCTGAGAGCCAACTTGGTCCCCGCACACTCATCCCCACGTATGATCACCCACGCGATTCTCCTGGCTCTTACCAACTCGGACCCCTCCCTCCAGCCTCCTCCCAGCACCTTTGGACCACTGTCATCTCTCACCCACATTGTGACATCCGTCAGCTGACCTTATAGCCTGTGTCCCCTGCTCTCAGCTGGCTCTGCCCATTTCTAGGCTAGATAACAGCCAGAGGGAATTTTCTAAGGCACAAAAGCCATGGGGTTACTGCCCTGCCACTTGGGGCTCTCCTTTGCCCTGAGGCTAAAGTCCAGGAGTCCCAGGGAGGTTTACAAAGCCCTGGAGACAGAGCCTGCTCCCCTCTCTTGTCTCTCCCCATCCTCCTCCGGCGCGTGACCCGCAGCCATACTGAACCTGGGAGACCCTTCTGCCTGGAGAGCAGTCCCTGCTGGCCCCCGTTCTCCCATCTGTCCCACTGAGCTCCCACCCTCCTTCAGACCTCCGTGTAGGTGCCACTTCCTCCAGGAAGCCTTCCCTATCCCCATCCTTCTCTCCCCCGTCTAGGTGAGGTAGCCTCTGCTGGGCTGTTCACACAGCCACACATCCAGGGTCACATCTCGTCCCCGCCAGGCAGCTGCCTGCCTCCCTGACCCTCTTCCCCGCTGGGCTGTATCGGTTTCCTGCAGCTGCTGTAACTAATTTCTACAAACTCAGTGTTTTCAACAACACATTCATCCTCTGGAGGTCAGGAGTCCTGAGGTCAAGGTAATTGGCAAGGCCAAGTGCCTTCTGGAAGCTCTAGGGGAGAATCCGTTTTCCTTCCTTTTTCCAGCTTTCAGGGCCCTGCGGCAACCCTCGGCAGGTGACCCTGGCCTCCACCTTCAAAGCCAGCAGCCCTTCCGGTCGCTCTCACCGACTCAGCTCCTCCTGCCTCCCTCATGGAGGGCCCCTGTGATTATATGGGGTCCACCCGCTAGGCCAGGATGATGCCCCCTTCTCAGGACCCTTAACTCAATGGCATCTGCAAAGTCTTTCTACTGCAGCGGGTAACCAAGTCATAGGTTCCAGGATTAGGATGTGTACATTGCCAGGCGGGGGCGGGGGGGGGGGAGGGTCCCTATCCTGCCTGTCACGGCCCCCAAGCTCCTCAAGGGCAGGGCAGACTCCCCGCCCCTGCGGGACCTCCAGCCCAGAGCAGCGTGGCCGGCCCATCCTAAGCGCTCCTTAACGCTTCTGAGAGTGAGTCGGTTAACGCACGAGGGTGCGGGAAGGGGGGGGACGGGTGTCCCTGTGTGCGTGTGCGTCGCGTGTTGTTTGTGACTATGTGGCAAAGCAGAAACCTCTAACCCGGTGAAAAACCACAGCTTCCAGAAAAACATTCATCCCACAATCAAGGAACTAAAGGTGTGGGTGACGAATCGGTGCAAAGCGGGGACGCACAACACAGGAGGTCACGGGGCACCAACCAGCCTGCAGACGGTGGTGGGTGGGTGTCCCGACGGGAGAAATGGACCTTCCCGAGCCGCTGATGGCCCGGCCTCACCTCTCGAAGAAAGGCTGTCCAGTCCGGCAGGTCTGACAGGCAAGTGACCTTGCAGCGGGCGTGACGGCTGGGTGTGAGGGACCCCTGGGAGCGCACGGTGACTCTAATACTCATACACAGCCCCTGACATGGGGCAGGCACCGCTGGAAGCATTTTAATATTCTAACTCGTTGAACCCTCCAGCAACGCCTTCCAGAGGTATTGTGATCCCCACTTTGCAGAGGGAAAAACTGAGGCCCAGAGAGGTCAGATAATTCACCCGAGCTCTCACGGCTACAAAGTGGTAGAATCAGAGGTAACAAGACGCTCCTGACACGATCGGAGAAACCGGAACACTGACCAGACGTTTGACGCTCAGTAGGTAGCAAGGGCTGGGCCAGAGGAGCTCTCTCTGTGCCGCACGGGAGTCGTCGCAAAACCGTACGGCCCAGGGCTCCGCAGGGTCACCGCGCTGAGCTTCAGTGCAGCCCGCCGGGCACCAAAACCTCACATGCCTTGATTGTTTAGTTGTGACACAGGATCGTCGTCTTTTTAAATATTTTTTAGTGTTGCGGATTCTGTGTCTCCCTCTCTCTCTGCTCCTGCCCTGCTTGCATTCTGTCTCTGTCTCTCAAAAAGTGAATAAATGTTAAAAATATATATATATTTTTTTTAAAAAAACGGGGGGGGGGCGCCTGGGTGGCTCAGTCAGTTGGGCGTCCGACTTCGGCTCAAGTCATGATCTCACATTTCGTGAGTTTGAGCCCCACGTCGGGCTCTGTGCTGACAGCTCGGAGCCTGGCACCCCGGGATCATAATCTTTTTAAAGAGTCCTTATCTTTCAGAGATAAATCCTGCCATGTTTACACATGCAGCTGTGGGACCCCAGAGCACTGCTTCCCCGTGGGGAGGAGTGGGGGCAGATGGACAAGGTCAGCTACAAGCCCATGACCACTGCAACCCAGGCAATGGTATGTGGGCGTTCACTGGACCATTTTCTCTACTTTTGGAAATGTCTGAAATTTTCCAAAGCTGGAAAGTTGTTTTTTTTTTAACTTTGTTTATTTATTTATTGGGGGGGGGCAGAGAGAGAGGGAGAGAAAAGAATCCCAAGCAGGTTCTGCACGGTCAGCGCACAGCCGAATGAGGGACTCGAATGCACCAGCCATGAGATCATGACCTGAGCCGAAATCAAGAGTCAGGCACCTAAGCGACTGAGCCACCCAGGCCCCCAGAAAGATATTTTAAAAGGCTCAACCGTGACTCTATGAAGATTTACAATCTTCTTCACCCCATCTGTCCCGCATTGTAAACAGGTTGATTTGCCGAAGGAAATTTGCAGCTGTAAAGAGGGTGCAAGGATTTCTACCTGCCTGGGTTTGGGGGGTGGGGAAGATGCTGACAGCTCACAGGCTGCTGGGCATGAAGCAGAAGGCGGGGCCAGGAGGGAAAGATCCAAAGTCTAATGTCATAAAGATGTTCTGATCTTCTGGCATTGTCTCTGTGGGGCTGAGTCGGATCCAGAGGGCAGAGCATGGCCGGAAGCTCCCAGTGGAGGTCCCAGGGCCAGGTGAGTGGTCCCCTACAGCAGGAATAAGAAGGGGAGTGTCTTCAGTCAGATTCTATAGAGGCAGAGCCTGAGACAAGGATTTTGTGCGACTGGTTCATGAGGGAGTGCTCTGGGGAGAAGAGCAAAAAGCAGGACGGGCAGGTGAAACAATCCAGGGACAGATGCGGTTTCAGCTGATCACTGGCTTCAGCCTGATCCCACTCCAGGGGTGCTTGGGAGCACAGGCTTGGTCCTGCCCTGAGGCAAAGGGACTGTCCTCTTACACCCCGTGCCAGCCAGTCATTGACTGCAGATTGGGGGAGGGGTGTAACTAAACTCCCAGAAGGGAGCAGTTAGGAGCACTTAGCACCAGCGATTAGAGCCGCTGGCAATGGGTGCCCCACCCCCCGGTAAATGGGGAGCGGGGGGCACCAACAGCATCTGCCCCAAGGAGGAACCCACTGCCTAGAACCCATCTGCCACCAGTCATTGACCATTAGAGGTGGGAAGGGCTGTAGCTGTTTCCATTCCAATCCCAGAAACTCTCTCTCTCTCTCTCTCTCTCTCTCTCACACACACACACACACACACACACAAATTATGAGAAAACAGAGCTCCAAAGAGGGGAATGGATTTACCCAAGACCACACAGGGCCAGTACTAGAATCCAGGCCTCCTGACTCCACCCTAGAGTGGAGGCCTCCATTTCCTGCTGGCCCCTGGGCTCCTTGCTGGGGACTGTCCCCTTATACCAGCATTCCCCTGAAACAGCTTCCAGGAGCTGAAGGAACAAAGGGTACCTGGGCCCTGGCTGGCTTTCCTGGAACCGCCAGGTTGGCTGGGCCTTCGGGGCCTCAGCTGGCTGCGGGACAGGGGAGGGACCAAGGCCATCGCCCCCCTGGGTCTCTGGCTGCCCCCCACCCCCACCCCAATCAGCCCATCTCCACCCAAGCAGCTCTGTACCAGGTTCTGGAGGAATGGGACATGGGGCGGGGGCGCGGAGAGCGGGGGCAATTGTGTGTAAGCCCTCTAAGGGCTCGTAGCCCACGCCCTCCTCAGAAAGTGGGAACCTCACAGCAGACAGACTGTCCCTCTGGTTCCCCCAAGTCCCGCCCTCAGCACCCCTCCCTCCCGGTAGCAGGACATCCCTGCAGCAGACCCCTGTCCCGAGAGAGAGTTGTTTGAAATTGGAAGTGGCACCTAGGGATCGCAGTCCAATCCCCACCCCGACCACACACGATATGCGCAGGAGAAAACCAAAGCGGGGGCAAAGAAGGCCAAAATCCCCTAGAACCAAATGTTTGCCAGTTTAAGGCCTCTCGGCCCAAAAGCGTTCCACACAGAACAACTGTAGGGTCCATGGACTACGAGAAAAAAGGTTCCACGGCCAATTCAGTGTGGGAAATGTCCTTAGTGTTAAAATCGGGTGCTCCCCTACAAGAATTCTCAGGCCCTCCGCTCTGCTAAAGAGGGCGAAGTCGATAACCAGGATTTCCCAGAATTTCCCTTCTGCTCCTTTTCTGTCCTTGTCTGTGTTCCATGGAATACATCTTGAGAAGGGTTACTCTGCTTCCCTGAACACAACCCCCAAGTGGATATTTGAACCCTTCCCACTGCCACATTCTGGAAAGCGAAAGCCCAGGTACGAGGCGCACCTCCGGGGACCGAGGTCTCACGATCTCCCTGGACAACCCAGTCCGGCCGGGGCATCTTCCTTCTTTCTTGCTCCCCAGTGGCGTCCAGGCTCAGCTCTAAGTCCCGCCTTCCCCTGGTACACCAGAGAAGTCTAGTCGCAGTGGGTGGCTGACTGGATAGGCCTCTGCCACCTGCTGCGCCCCCCACCCCGTGCCCCCACCGGTCCAGCTGGCTCTGTCGGAGGGGCTCTGCCTGAAATGCTGGGAATCGAGAGAACAAATCTCCAGGCGTAGCTGGGTCAGGTCACTGAAGAGTCACATCATGATGTCGTGCATCATGGTGAATCTGGGCTCAGCTGCTGGGACCCCCAGCCTCTCCACTGAATCGGGAACCAGACCAAAGGAGACATTTGTCAGAGGGCCCAGCAGCCTGGGCAGAGCAGTGGCATCCAACCACACAGAGACCCAAACCTCAGGCGCTTTCTTGCTGTGTGACTTTGGCCAAGGCCTTGGACCTCCCTGAGGCTTCATGTCTTCGTTTACAGAATGGAGCCAACTTCCCGGGGACTGAGGCACGTCACGTAGCATGGAGCCCGTGCCCCTTGTCTGGCCCTTTGGCCCTTGGACACGGTCCCTTCCTTTCCTCCCCGTCTGGAATTTAGCTATCCGGGCCCCTTGTCCGTCCCAGCCTCCCCAAAGCTCTTTCCCCCTCCTGCTTTCCGCACCCCCACGGCAGGAAACCTGCAAAAATGGGGGTGCTCAAGCAGCACCTCCTGAACTCATTCAGTTGGGATTAAAATTGAGAATTAAAATCAAGGGGAAGGCGCCCCCCCCCCTTTCTTTTTACCAAAAAAGAGTAAGAACGGTCCACTTCCGTTACTTGTGAGTCCCCTCCCCGTGGACAACCGTCTCCTACCTCGATTTCCATAAACTGGCTCCCCTCCCCTCCGCACCCCACCTCACTTCCGTTCTCCTGGGAAAGACCAGCTTTTCTCACTAAGTCCCCAGGCAGCCCCCAAGCCCCACGTGCCCCAGCATCCATCAGTATACAACATCGTGACCGGGATCCTCAGCAAGTGGTGATTTCAGTCCCCCGCAAGGTTTTCCCTCAACCTCTCTCTCACGCCTCTTAAAACATCCAGAACGTTTCCTTTCATTCACTGAGGCAACAGTGTGTAAAGCATTTAAGCGCACGCACTCGGGAGCCAGTCTGCCAGGCTTTGAGTCCCAGTCCAGTCATTTCCCGACTGTGTGACCTTGGGCAAGTGGCTTAACCTCTCTGGGCCTCATCTGCAACAAGGAAACAAGCCACAGGACTTCCCCAGAGGTTTGGGACAAGGATAACATCGGATAATGCATGTAAAGTGCTTATCCCACTGCCAAGAATGGAGAAAATGTTTGTAAATGTTGACTCACTGTTAAATATTGACTTCCTGGCTCAGCAGAAGTTTCCTTCCATCCTCTTTCCCATCAAGAGGAACCACATCGCCAGTTTGGATGTGTTCTGTCTTGCAATGGCTGGGAAGTTTGACCCTTTCTTCTGCCCCAGAAGGAGCGGTGTCCCTGCAGTGCCACAGAGGCTATAAGCGGCCGGTCCTCCCCATTCCCAGAAGCCAGGTTATTCCAGGTCAAACCAAGTTCAGGGGTTACTGAGCAGGGCAGACTGTTCTGGAAGGCCCTGACCCAGAGAACAGAGGTGACACTGAGTCTGACCAGACATAAGCCCCAGAAATGAGATGCGTTCTGCCCCAGCCTCTCTCCCTCATCCGCAGCTCAGGTCCTTGGCCCAAGTCCTGGCAGCAGAAGGCTATGGAGTGGCCACAATTATTCCCAGAACGGAAGTGAGGGGGCTCCCGCCACAGCAGGCCCCCAGCCCAACCTGGCCCGGCCAGAGATGCCTGCCCCGGGAGCTGAGCCCACCGGGCTTCCTGCCTCCAGCCTGGCACCAGCAGAAGCCCAGGAAGAGGAGCAGCCTTCTCAAGGAGCTGGGCGTGAGTGCCCACTTCCTGGGGCCCTGGAAGTCGGGGAGGGGGGCACCCGGGGAGCCCCGAGGAGGGAGGGAGAGAGGAGAGCCTCCAGCTGGCCTCCTTCACACTCCTGCTCGGATTGAAAACTGAAAACGCCACCGAGGGGTGGGAGAGACTGTCTACACCTGCACCAGCACTGGCTCCGTGTCACTCACAGCAAGTCCTCAACAGAAGTCTCTCCCCTTCCCTTCTCTTCCGTCCCCTCCCCCCGCCCCCCTGCCCCCCCCCCTGCCCTGGGAGGCCCCAGCAGCACCACAGGCGGAGGGAGAATTACTGGATTCCCAGCCGCCTCTCCAAGGGGCCAGTCCTTCCCTGTAGACCCACCAGGATCCCTTAGAAGGTGGGCAGTGGGCTGGGATCAGCCAGCTGGCACAGGGCACCAGCGGGTCCCCCCAGCGGTGGCTGCCTGTTCCCTCCCGCCCCCAGGCCTTCCATGTTGTCATCGCTCTGCTGCACTTGTTCTTTGGGGCTTACCTGGTCTCTACTGTCACGGATCTTCACCTGGTGGTGCTGAAGTCTTGGTATCCGTTCTGGGGGGCTGCCTCTGTGAGTAGGTACCAAAACACGGGCCGGATGTGGGGGTCCGTGGGCAGGCCTGGGGGACCCCGGCATTGGGGGCTGGACGTAGGTGGGTCAGAATGAGCTACTGGGGGGGGGGGAGCGTGTGCCCACCCCTTTCTCCAGCCTCCCTGCCTCTGCTTCTGTCCTCTTGGCCCCTCCCAGGAGGCCCCTTCAGGCCTGCATCCCAGGGGAGCACTCCCGGGCTGTCTGCACACTCCCCTAACCCGACACGCGCATCGGCAGGAGGGCGAGCACGAGCTGGGGACTTGGGAGGGGTCGGGAGGCGCCGGGCACAGCTGCATCCCCGGTGTGGGGGCTCGGGTGCACAGGGGAGACCAGCATGGCCAGGGCAGGCCCAGGATGGGCCACGTGGTGGGCAGGGGGAGCTCCTTGCCACCAGAGCTCGGCTTTCTCAGAGAGTAGCCAGAAGAGAGCGAATTTGTGGGTTTCAGGGGACCCCGACCTCCCTCATGACTGTTGCCAATCTGGCCTGCAGTTTCTCATTTCAGGGATCTTGGTGATAACGACGGACATAGTCTTGAAGACTTATCTGGTGAGTGGAAACAGTGAGGTCACTCCCTCCTGTCCCAGTCCCCAGTCCTCCCCGGGTCAGCTCTGTGAAGGGCGTCCGTGTGGAGTGCAGATTCGGGAAACCGTTCTCTGGGATTCGCTGGGAGCAGGCACGAGTCTTCCCGACAGCAGAAAGGGCCCCGGGGCCCCGAGGTCTGCCCCTCCCCCACTGCCCTTCCTGGGCCCCAGTTCTGTCCTCACGTCTGGCCCGTCTGGCCTCGTGTCTGCACACCGCGGCCCGACCCGTTGTTCCGCGGTGCAAGTCTGACCCTACTCCTCCGTGGCTGTCCACCTCCTTGGTGCCCAGGAGCCCCTGCTTGCCCCCAATAGCAGCAACTCCACGAGGCCTGCGGGCCTTGGCCCGCTTTCTATCTGCTTCTCATCTCTCAGAGACACCACCGGCCAGACAGGACTCTGTCCTCCTCTGTGCCGCCCTGTCCGAGGCCTGAGAACTTTGCCCGCTCCGGGTGGCACATTCTCGCCCCGCTTTGGCTCACTCCTGATCATTCTTCAAAACTCAGCCTCCGTGCCCCGTCCTCCTGGTAGTCCTTCCCCACCCGCTATGGCTGGCTTCTGTATCCCCACAGCTTGTTGGACTTACCTGTCTTCTCATCTCTCTGCGGTACACTAAGCCGTGGGGTGTCTGAGCACCTTTCTAGCACAGGTGGGCTGGAGCAGCCCGGGGTGGCCCGAGTGGGCCCAGAGTAAACACCGACACAAGACTGGCAAGATGGATGGACATCGGTGACAGAAGGACCCTTCCTACCCCCTCCTACTTCATGGCCACAGCCCACCTTCTGCCCCACAAGCCCTGGCCTGGCCCACATTTGTGCCCTTCCGGCTGGGCTGGGCTGGGGCCATCCCCCTGCCTTCTCAAGAGGCATAGATAACAGGACAGTGTGGTGCCATTTACCCACAGAGGCAGGGGATGCATGGCAAAAACCTGCCATTCCTCCTGGGCTGGGCCCCTTTCGGAACCAGAAGGCTCCCCCTTCCTACACCTGGGCAGAGGGAGGCTTTACTGCAGGGACGTCCGTCCTGGTACAGGTTGGAGTTTCCATATGTTCACACTCTGTCCATTACAAGGGTCTGCTCTTGATAAGAGGCTCTTGGAATCGTGTTCAACCCAAGACGGTGAGGAAAGGGGACATTTCAGGGACTGTGCCGGGTGGGGAAGGAGGCAGACCCAGAGTGTGTGAGTGTGGGGCACCGTTGGGGCTCCTCCTGCTCTAGCCTATGGAGCGGGGAGGATGGGTAAGGGGCCATTTGGACGTCCAGTGCCCTGACCAGGCGACATATTTGATGCCGGGATGGTCAAAACCAGCTTTGAGAAGGAGACAGTGGTGGGAACATCCCTCTTCGGTACAAAGTCTGTGGGTCGGGAAGCAGCCCTTGGGTTCCCCCAATCCTGTCCCATAGAAGGTGAAAGCCACCTGGGGCCTCCCCGGTGGTCAGCTATCTCAGAAAGTCACATTTAAATGAGGAACCTCGGGTCCAGAGACAGGCAGAGTCTTTCCTGAGGCCACGGAGCAAGCACCTGGCAGGCCTAGACACAGGGCCTAGATCTGGGTCTCTAACTTTCGGGCGATGGTTGTGACTTTTGCTTGTAGAAGATACTTTGCCTGACAGCACACGGCGTCAGCTTCTTCTGCGTGCTAGCGGGCCTCTTTGTCATTGCCAAAGATCTCTTTCTGGAGAGGACGTTTGATTTCCCGATCTGGACCCCGTACCCCAACAGCACAGTGAGTGCCCCGCCCCCGAGGGTCCCCTGACTCCCAGGAAGGTGCGGCCTTGGGCTTGGCCAGGAGGATGCTTCTGGCTCTCAGGAAACCTTCCAGAGCCCAGGCACCGGAGCTGAAGCCCTCAGCCAATCTGTTCCCACCCCGTCCCTCCTGAGGCACGGGGCAAAGGGGGATGCTGGCTCCTCACTGGTCAGCGTCAGGGAGCTGCGGGAGGCCTCGGGTCACTGAGTCCGAGCCCACTGTTGCAGGTAGGGGACCTGAGGCCCAGAAGGGAGAGGGGCCCATGTGAGGCTGAGCAGCAAATTCAGGACCCCCTTCTAGAACGGCCAATTCCCTGGTCAAGGCTCTGTAAAAGACATAGCCCCAGTGACCCCACTATGGGTGAGCCTCTCAGCAGCCCTGCAGAGCAGGCTGAGTCTACTTCATTACCCCCGTTTTAAGGGAGTGAACACTGAGGTCCAGAGAGGTTAAATTCGTAGACCGAGGCCACACAGCAAGTGTCAGGGGTGCAGCGAGGCCTCAAACCTGGGCCTACAACTCGGAGCCCAGGGCCCTTTCAGCACAGCGTGGGGCCCCTGGAGCAGAAGGTGGGCCCGACACTGCACGTGGTGGCTGCTGGCCTCTGGGCCAGGTCCCTGACCACGGTGGTGGGGGGCTGTTCCTTATCGAGCTCCCCCATGCACACGCATGTGCAGGCACACAGGCAGGCCTACTCACACACACACACACACACACACACACACTCCCCATCCACACGCTCGTGCCCTGTGAGATGTCCCAGCTGCTTGGTGGTCCTAAGCCCAGCTCCCCCCCAACAATAAAAGGCGCTCCTTCTCTCTGAGCCTCAGTGTCCCCATCTAAGTGGGGCTGGATGAGATGGCACTTAAGGCCACCTGCGGTGCCACCAGAGGCCCACAAGATTCTCCAGCCTTCCAACATCAGACAAATAAATGCTCGCTGAGGACCCACGGGTGCCGGGAGGTGGGCGTAGAGCAGCGCCTAAGAAGGACCCTGTCCCGGCCCCGCGGAGCCCCCCCCCCCCCCCCCCCCGCCCTCCCCCAGGCACACCTGGCGGCGGAAGCCCTTGCTGCCCCCTGTTGGCTGGGTCTGACCCCGCCTGCGCCAGCCTGAGGGGTGCAGATACCCAGGAGGCCTCTCTCCGGCTCCCTCTCCCCCCCTCCCCTCCAGGTCCACATCCAGAGGCTGGAGCTGGCTCTGCTCTGCTTCTCCTTCCTGGAGTTCTTCCTGCTGAGCTACACGGCCGTCACAGTCTGCAGGGCTGGCCGCCGGCCTGCAAAGGTGAGGCCCTCCAGAGACGGGTGGGGACGCGAGGTTCGGGAAGGGGAGGGGGCAGGCAGGGGTGTTGCTGAGCATTTACTCAGTGGGGGCCACAGACAGAGGCGGGACCACAGTCCAGCCCGGGAGACAAGTCAGGGGGGAGCAAAGGCTGACTGAAGGTGAAAATTGCAGAGTCACTGAAGAGAAAACATCTGTGGGCCAGGGAGCTGTCACAGGGAGATGGCTGGAGGCTGAGCGGGATCCCGACTTGCAGGCAGGGTGGGAGCAGGGGCCTCCAGCAGAGAGAATGTCATGGACACTGGCTTGGGGCCAGGAAGGGGAAGGCCAGGAGAGCTATAGCATGTTGTGGGGTTTGGCTGTGGAGGGAGTAACTGAGGTGGGATGGGGGGGGTGGTCCTAGGAGACTGAGCATTTCAAGCTACAGGCAATCCCGTTATGAGCACTTTAGAAAAACATGACTTGAAGATTAAACACACACACACACACACACACACAAAACCAAAAACCCATACCGTGACTTAGCTTAATCTTCTCAACAGCCCTTGGAGGTAGGTAGTTACTTCCCCATTCTTAAGATCAATAAACTGAGGCTTAGAGAGTTTCCTTCACTTCCTAAGGTCAGTCAGCCCGTAAGGAAATCCAGGAATCAGTCTGAGGTGTGTCCACCCCATGGCCAAGTGCTGGTCTGCCTGGGGTTGGGGGGGGGGGCGGGGACGGCAGAACGGCAGGCTGGGGCCAGGTACATTCTGGAATAGATTAGCTTCGCCCTACGCCGGTGACCCTGACCCTGACCAGAGGTGATTTTCCTAGGCTCATTTCTTTAAAGGAAAAAAGTTCCCATTATAATCTGAACTTTCCGAACACTAAAAACATGTGATCCCGGCGATCCTTCGAGTTCGACACTCAGAGCGTTTTCTCGTTAGTGCCATCCGTTTTTGGGGTTTTCACCTGGCACAGATAGGATCGTGTGGCCCTGAGCTTTACCAAACCCCCTCCGGTTGTCCCAGTTACTGCCTGGCTGGCTGGCAGGAAGTCTTCTCGTTAAGACATCAGAGAGCTGGAAGGGGCCTTGAGTCACTGAGGCCAACCCCGCCCTACAGGGTGGGGACACTGAGGCCCCCTCCCCAGCTGGGGGAATTCACAGTCACCGCTCCCGGATGTCAGCATCTGCCAAGTGCTGGGCACTGTGCTAAACACTGCAGGCGACTCTCTTGGTTGCCCATTGCCGTGGCCACAAATTATCACTAATTCTGCTTATGCATATGGAAGAGGAAGCAGGAGGCTCAGCAGGGTTAAGTGACTCCCCACTGTCACACGCGGTGAGTGGCCAAGCTGGCCCTCCCCCACACGCCTCCGTGCCCTCCTCTGTCTGAGAGAATGGCTCCGGGCACAGGCTTTGCAGCACCCTCGTCACAAACGAGTGGTGAGGACAGGACAGCAGTCACCGGGGACATTGCCAGCGTGGCCCCTGGAACGTGTTCTGGCGAGGAGGGACCCTGGCAAATCAGCTGGTTCAGTCCCATCAGGGAAGCTGACGGGGCAAGTGATTTGCCCAAGGTCACCTGCACACGAGTAACAGGCTCAGAACCAGGGGCCAGTCCCCCTCTCCCTGCTCCCTCCTCGACCACAGGAAGGCGGGGAGAGGCACACACTGGCCTTCTGGAAGTCCCTCCGTCGTCTCTCAAGCCTCGGTTTCCCCATCTTTGGGGGAACCTTGAGCACGTAAGCCCGTGGATAAGTGCTCTGTGAATGGCCACTCACTCCCCAACTGTAGCAGCAGGGACGGTGGCTTCTCTTTTGCAGGAAGGTGACTTATCCTTTGCTCCGGACACATCATCGTGGGGGCTCAGGGGGCCACCGATGAGTCCTCCACCAACCTATGAGGATGTGACTTGGCGTGACATGTAAGACGAGCCAGAGCAGAGGTGAGGAGGCCCTGGGCTCCCCAAACTGTCAGAATTCACCGGGTCCCTTCTCCCTGCACAGTTCCGAAGAGGCGGTCGCCAGAAAGGGGCAAACGGTGCTATTGCTAGAAATGTCTGCCCCGTGCTGGTGGCCGAGGTAGAGGCGGCCCCCATGCCCGCAGGCCCAGAAGGGACCCCCGGGCCCTACCCCCTGTAACATGTCAGTTCCTCAGCTGGACCAGAGCACGGCCAGGTCCTACCCACCCAGGAACAGACCCCAGCCCCCACTCCACCCCTCTACCCTCCCTGTCCGCTGCCCTCCAGTCACTGGCAGACACATGGGGAGCTCGTCCATGGGGGGGCCATGGGGCGAGTCACAAGGGAGCCTCAGAGCCCAGGGAGGCCTGGCCTCCAGACTCAACCCACCGTGAGGTCTCTGGGGGAGCGTGGGTCTGAATCCCTGGATCGGGGATGGGCGCAGCCGGGGCCTCGAGTCGGATGGAAACGGGGCCCAGTTCTCCCCCACAAACGGTTAACGCATCTCCCTGCCTCCCTGGGCCTCAGTGTCTCCACCTGTACTCCGAGGGAGAGGTAGATGATGGGACCTGGGCCTCGAAGCTGGAAAGCTCAGAGATAGGAGTCAGGTCCGGGATTCCAGCTGTGATACCCAAGGCTGTGAGTGAGGCTTCAGGTCCCGGGTCCACACCGGCTGGCGCCGCGGAGTAAGCCAAGCGAGGGAGAACCGCCTTCTCCGTTCCTGAATGTAGCCTTCCCGGGACAGTCTGTGATTCCTGCGATTTCCGGACTGTATTCTATTCCCCTCATGTTTCCATAAAGTGATTTTTCTTCTCGCCGCGCATTATCGTCGAGGGGAACTCTGTGTCAGCAACACACAGGAAGCCGATACCTTTCCACAAAAAGAAGCAAAGCACAAAAATGATGGAAACGCTGCAAACATACGACGAAACTCGCTTGCCACCCCACGCGGTGATCTCAGCACCTGCTTCTCTGCCTCTTGCCACCCCGGCGTCCCTGAGGCTCCACAGACACTGAGCCACCCCCTTGCCCTTCCTCTGCCTGGACTCTCTTCCCTGGAGAATCAGGCCCTCGCTCTGCCCAGTAGAGACGGGGCTTCTGACTCTGGGCCACAGCCCGTGTCATTTGCCCCTCCCATCAATCTGTGATGTAGGTTCTGTCACTATCCCCGTGACACGCAGGCTCGGAGATGTTAAACAGGCTTCCCGAAGGCACCCAGCTGGTAAGCAGTAGAGCCCAGATTCGGACCCGAGCACCCTGACTCCACGCTGACGGCGCCCAGATGTGGCGACAGGATGGCCCCTGCTCTCCAGGAGCGCTACTCTCACTGGTCAGATGAGACGTGCCCGTATGACAGCCACCACAGTCCACACGGCAAAGTCAGCCCTCAAAGTTCACGGGAACCCCGTCTTCCCAGATGGGTCGTTTGCCGTGTGGTAGCCCAGGTTTGCAGCTGTCCGGGATCGCAGTCCTACAAAACCCCAGGGTGCAGCGATGCCCTCGGGGTCCCCGAGCCTCGCACTGAATATTCCCGGGGTTCAAGGTTGTCTGAATTCTGTCGTCACTGCACTGAATATTCCCAGGGTTCAAGGTTGTCTGAATTCTGTCGTCACTTCCCTTGTTGCCACTCCTGGCTGTCACCTCTGGTCTCAGTTAGTGACTTGCCGGTAACCTCTGGTCTCTGCTTCTGTTCTGCTGCTTCTGCGGGTCACAGCTGGCTTTGGAGCAGAATGTCAAGCGTAAGTCCCTGGCCTTGGACGGAGCATCAGAGGGCCCAAAGCCATGCCGATGTGTGGGACAAACGGTTAGGACAAAGAATCCGAAGAAAAGAACCTCAAAGCCTGGCTGTCTGGAGATCCCGGGTGCAAATTTCCGCTCGGGCGGTCGCTTCCTCTGTGACCTTGACCCGGCCCCATCCCCTTACAGGGCCTCAGTTTCCTCATCTGTAAAATGGGATGTTGTACTGGACCGGTGGTTTCGTTTCAACCAATCTATGAAAAGGAGAGTAGAGCGACTCAACTGGGGTGTCAGGTTAGCACGCCTGCTTCCTCTTTCTCCATGTGTATCCGTCTCGGGCATGCACGTCCACACCCAGGCACCCTTGCATCTCCATGTAAGCTTTTGTGTGGAACCATCCGGAAGTGGCAGACACCAGGACCCTCCGTCCCCAGATTCTTCTGCCTGCATTTCTTCCTGAGAATGTGAGCATTCTGCATAATCACAATAGTATTATCACAGTAAGAACATTAAAGATGATTCCAGGGTGGGGCACCTGGCTGGCTCAGTCAGTTAAGCATCCGACTCTTGACCTTGGCCCACGTCTCGGCCTCGCAGCTCGTGACTTTAGACACCACGTCGGGCTCTGCACTGGTGGCCAGGAGCCTGCTTGGAAATCTGTCTCTCCTTCTCTCTGTCCTTCCCCATCTTGTTTTTTCTCTCTCTCTCCCTCTCTCTCTCTCTCTCTCTCTCTCTCACTCCCTTTCTCAAAATGAATAAATAAACATAATTTTTTTTTCTTTTAATTCCAGGGCGCCTACGTGGCTCAGTCAGTTGAGCGTCTGACTTCGGGCCAGGTCGTGATCTCACGGTTTGTGGGTTCAAACCCCGCATCAGGCTCTCTGCTGTCAGCTCAGAACCTGCTTCAGATCCTCTGTGCCCCCCCTCCCCTGCCCCTCCCCCCTCTCAAAAA
Organism: Panthera tigris; assembly: GCF_018350195.1. Classification (NCBI taxonomy): domain Eukaryota; kingdom Metazoa; phylum Chordata; class Mammalia; order Carnivora; family Felidae; genus Panthera; species Panthera tigris. Next base: position 104,150,427 of record NC_056669.1, read on the forward strand.
TAAATAAACATTAAAAAAAATTGGGGGGGCGCCTGGGAGGCTCAGTCAGTTAAGCGTCTGACTTCAGCTCAGGTCATGATCTCGCGGTTCATGGGTTCAAGGCCCGCATAGGGCTCTGTGCTGACAGCTCGGAGCCTGGAGCCTATTTCGGATTCTGTGACTCCCTCTCTCTCTGCCCCTCCCCTGCTCGTGTTCTGTCGTTCTCTGTCTCTCAATAATAAATAAATGTTAAAAAAAAATTTTTTTTAATTTTTTTTTACAGAGACCCTGTCCATATTTGAATTCCCCCCATGGTGCCAAAAATGTCCTTTACTGTACTTCAGGTTAAACCTGGACCCAGTCAAGTTTCATGCATTATATTTGTCACATCACTTTTTTTTTTTTCATCTAGAACAATCCTCCCACGTTTTTCTCATGACAGGGGCTTTTTGAAAAGAACAGCTGTCTGTGGAGCGTCTGTTTTTTTCCTCACGGTGTCCTTCCCTTGCCCTCCATCCTCCCTTTTCTTGTCACCTGGCAGCGACCCGGAGGCCTGGGTCGATGCAGGGTGAACGTTGAACGTTGGGGAGAACTCCCCAGGGGTGGTGCGGGGCCTTCTCGCTGCGTCATGTCCCGAACCCGGGAACCTGCTTGTCCCTCGGTTAGTAATCCCGGGCATGGGGGTCACTGTCATAGCTCGCCACTGCCACTGTCATTTTTTTAACATTTTTTTTTTAACGTTTATTCACTTTTTGAGAGACAGAGAGAGAGTATGAGCAGGGCAGGAGCAGAGAGAGAGAGGGAGACACAGAATCCGAAGCAGGCTTCAGGCTCCGAGCTGCCAGCCCAGAGCCCGAGGTGGGGCTCGAACCCACGAACCGTGAGATCATGACCTGAGCCGAAGTCGGACGCTTAACTGACGGAGCCACCCAGGCGCCCCAACCACTGTCATTTTCTATACCTGCTTTTCCTACAGAGTTGTTGTTGTTGTTTTTAAGGAAGCAAAACAGCTCGCATCCCTTATCAGAGAGGAAAATGTCGAAGTTGGTCTTTCTGTAAGAGCTGAGTGTCTAATATACAAAACTCTCAAATGTCGTAAACACTAACTCGACAGTCTTATATCGAGTACAGTGATGTAAACTCATTCTTTCTTCTTAAAATTTCTTCATTATCATATATACCATGTGTAAATGAAGAGAAATTGGAAATGCTCCCAGGGCTCATACGATTACCAAACCCTGAAAGGGATTCATGAGCCTAGCGGCCGGGGGAGGGGGGGCGCAGTGGCCTCGATGACCCTCAGGGCCTCAGCGAGCTCTAGAACTTTAGATTTCCGCGACAGTGAGCCAGCAGAAAAGGTGTCACGGCCCACAGCTGGCCTCAAGATGCCGCTGCTTAGAGATGTCAGTTCAGTGGTCTTGGGGCAAATAAACCAGAGTGCTCTGTCCCCTGGGTCCCCATGGGGAGTGAGGCCTTCCCCTCCCCAGTGAGGACACCGCCGACCACCCCTGTGCCTGGGGAGGGACCAGCTTTGTGAGCGGTGGGTTCCTGAGAAATGAGCACACACAGAGTCGCGCATGTCCTGGTCAGGGCAGGGGAGATCACGGCGCTCAGGGGGGATAGAAAGTCACTGCAGTAAGAACTTCCTGTACCACTGACTCCTCATGGAACTGAGCCTCCATTTTCTCATCTGTAGAATGGGAATGGCGCTTCCTCCCCCCACCGAGTGGTAGTGAGGGTCAGAGAAGACTGTGGATGTGAAAGTACCAACTCAGTGTTCCCCGAAGCGTGAGACACGGGGGGGAACGGTGTGGGAGACAAGACCATGGTGATAAAGGACATCAGTGCGCGTGTGGAGGGAGGAGTCCCCTTTTCAATCTCCTTCAATCTCTTGGATTTCTTTTGGGAGAAAGTCTCCGTTTGGGACTGCTGTGTCATTAACTAACACCAGCTAATGTCCCTTCACGGGGAGACAGCAGACCTCGGGCAGCGAGCATCATCGCATTGGAAAAAAAATTATAAAAAGGAAGTCCACCCGAAGAGGCCCGTTAAATCATGGTACAAGGCACAGAGAGATCCATAAAAATTGCGAAGGTAGAGCTTGAATGACCGACGTCTGAGAAGCAAGGAAAGCGGACCTGCCCTCCCCACCCCGTTCACAAGAAGGAAGCTGGTTTGCACCCTGCGGCGGAGCTGAGAAGCTTACTCGGACCCTCGAACCTGATTCGACCTCCCGGTCTCGTGGAACTTTTGCACTGGATGAATCTTCATGGGTGATCTCACTAACCCCTCGCGTGGAGAAACTGAGGCCCGGGTGTCTACCCATGACGTGCCCCCCACCCCCACCCCCAGCCCCACCTTCCCTGGGAGTCTGGGGAATGAGTCCAGCAACGACAGCCCCCGGCCTCTCTGGGGTGGAGACAGGCACGAACGATCGCACAAAGAAATGTGCAGCTGCTGTAAGGGAAAAGGTGTGGTGAGGACTGTGCTAGGGACCCGATCCGGAACACCTCCGGGGTGAGGCAGAGAAGGCATGAGCGGACCTGCCTTTCTTCCGGGCCACAGCCTGGAGCTTACCCGCTGGGCTCCACCCCCCGCCCCGCCCCCAGGGCTGCGACCAGACCACCTCCCCCGCTGCCTCCCCACTGCTTCCAGCCCTCCTGCTGCCTTGCATGCATTCGGTAGCAGACGGCCTACTGTGCGCCAGGCCCCTGCCCACCCGGGCCTGTCAGCCCTCTGCCAGAGTCAGAACCAGGGGGAGTCACACACTGAGATTTGCCGCAAGGCATCGGCTGCCGTGGTTGTGGGGGCCGGGCAGGTAGGTGTACCCTGGGCGCAGCAGACACGGGGGGGGGGGGGGGGGGGTGGCCGTGCTGGATCTCGGGGGGCACCGCCCGAAGCCGCCCTCCACCACGAGAGTCTCTCCTTCCTAAGGGAAGCTCCACTTCTATTCTCTGAGCCTTCCACTGATTGAATCAGGCCCACCCAGGTTACCTAGGAAACTCTCCCTCACATAAAGCTGGTTAATTGATTATGGATCCAATCACATCTACAAAATACTTTCACAGAAACCCCTAGACTGGTGTTTGAATACGTGGGAACTTAAAAGAGAGGCAAAAAGGCCCCTCTGCCGGGTGGCTCCCGGGAATGGAAGTAAACACAGGACCAGCAGGACAGGGTGTCAGGGGAACGTGGGGACGGGGCGCTCAGGGAATCCCTGCAGGAGGGTTGGGTGCCTGAGCTGGGCCTCCAAGGCAGGAACAGTGCCCTAATATGGGGAACAGCATGGGCAAAGGCACGGGATGAGGGAAGCAGGAAACAGTTATAAAATTACAAATGGAGGGGGGTTGGGGTGCCTAGGTGGCTCAGTCGGTTGAGCATCCAACTTCGGTTCAGGTCATGATCTCACGGTCCGTGAGTTCGAGCTCAGAGTCGGGCTCTGTGCTGACAGCTCAGATCCCAGATCCTGCTTCGGATTCCGTGTCTCCCTCTCTCTCTGACCCTCCCCCATTCATGCTCTATCTCTCTGTGTCTCAAAAATAAATAAACATTAAAAATTTTTTTTTACAAATGGAGGGGGCGCCTGGGTGGCTCAGCCAGCCAAGCGTCCGACTCTCGGTTTCCACTCAGGTCACGATCTCTAGGTTTCGTGAGTTCGAGCCCCGAGTCAGGCTCTGCGCTGGCAACACGGAGCCCGCCTGGGGTTCTCTCTCTCTTTCCCTCTCTCTCTGTTCTCCCCTACTCGTGCTGCCTCTGTCTCTCTCAAAATAAATAAATAAACTTGAAAAAAAGAAAAAGAAATTACAAATGGAATTTCCAAATACAGAAAAGAACCTCTCCACATGGGAGTTAAGCATCCACAGACAGCAGGTAAGATAAAAAGCGTTGCAGTGGGCTGAAGGTCTGCGCCCCCCCCGCCCCCGCCCCAGACTCCTATGTGGAAACCCCAGTCTCCCATGTGGCGGTGTTAGGAGGTGGGGCCTTCGGGAGGAAGTTAGGTCACGAGGGTGGGGTCCTCGTGACTGGGATTAGTGCCCTCGGAAGAGGCAGGGGAGAGCTCGCTCCCGTCTCTGCTCTCTGCCATGAGAAGATTCGGTGAGAAGCGGCCACCGGCAGGCCAGGAAGAGGGTGCTCCCCAGAACCACCTGGATCAGAACCACCTGGGAGCCTTTAAATTGTGCAGACCTCTCCCCCCCACCCCGCCACGCCCTACCTCCAGCGACTCACGCTTAACTGGGCCAGAGCAGTGGTTCTCATGGGCAATGTCTGGAGACATTTTTGGTTGTGGAGGATGCTACCAGCTCTAGTGAGCGGAGGCGGGGGTAATGCCCGGGGACGGCCCCACCTCCCCCAGCAAGGACCAGCCCCCCAGGCCCATATTGCCAAAGCTGGGAAACCGTGTTCGAATGAGGCCAGCACTTTGAGAGTGTGCTGTCGGCCATAGGGAGCCATCGATTTATGTTCTGGAGAGATCTCTCTGAGACCGTGGTGTGCAAAGTCGGGAGAATTTCTCACCTCATTGGGGGCCAGCACTTACACTTACATCTGGCTCATCGGCTCAGGGGCAAGCCCCTGTGCCCGAGGCACTCGAGGCTTGGTAATCAGGAGTTTCTTGCCTGTTTAATCCTGCAGAAGGGTAAGTAAAGACCCTCTTCACAGTCAGTCTCCCGCCGTGCTCTGGCCGGTACCTCAAGCCCTCAGAGAGGTTAAGTGACTTGTCCGAGGTGACACAGCAGGTGTGAGGCAGGGTGGGGTCGGGGCCGCGTGTGGCCCTGAGGAGGGTGAGACCTCAGACACAGCACAGGGCCCCTCTCTGCCCCGGAGCTCCATTGGCCAGCAAAGCTGGGCCAGCCCACCTCAACAGGTGGGAGCCTGGGGCTTCGTGAGGACACAGGAAGGTGACGGACATGGTGAAGGGAGGGCTGAGGAAAGAACAGTAACGCAGGAGGGTGGGGGGCGGGGCGTACGAAGTGCACAGAGGGGGAAGGTGCACCCGAGGGAAGCAAAAGCAGCCATGGGACAAAGATTCCAACATCGGGAAGGTGAAAGTGGCCCAAGAATGTGTGTGTGTGTGTGTGTGTGTGTGTGTGTGTGTGTGTGCACGCATGCGCGCACGGGTGCAGGTGTGGACGTCTGGCCTCACTACCTCCCCTCCGTATCCCAGTGATGTGGGTGCAGCGCCCACTCAGACACAGTGACTTTCTCGGAGAAGGATTTCAGGGAAACGTGGACAAGCGCTGGGGGACCATGATCAAAAAAGACATGACCGCCAATTGCCCTGCGAGCTAGACCCGGGCACTCACCGCCCCCCCCCCATCCTTGGAATGTGGCTTCCCTCCGACTTTCCCACTCCCAGAGGCTGCTCCAGGGACACAGCCTCCAGATGTGACGTGATGTTGAAAGCACTGGGGCACCTGGTGGCTCAGTGGGTGAAGCGTCTGACTTCGGCTCAGGTCATGATCTCGCGGTTCTCGTGTTCGAGCCCCGAGTCCGGCTCTGTGCCGACAGCTCGGAGCCCGGAGCCTGCTTCGGATTCTGCGTTTCCCTCTTTCTCTGCCCCTCCCCTGCTCACGCTGTCTTGCTCTCTCTCAAAATAAATAAATTAATTCCTAATAAATAAATATATAAATTAACGCAAACAAAGATGCTCTTACTGTCCCCTGTTCTCTCTGGACCTCAGACAGGCCTCAGAAGACATGTGTACCCTTCCCAGGAGGCAGAACAAATGAGGCTACAGACTGGAGGAGAGGAGGGGAAAGGCACGGTTCATTTCTCCAGCAGGTCCTTCTGCCGCCCTCCACCCAGCATGAGAAGCAGTCCCCTTGCTGGCCGGGGGGAAGTCCAGGCTCCAGCTCCTGGCCTTTAACCAGCAGAGGTGCAGGGTCAGGGCGGACAGACAGCCCTGCAGGGTCAGGGCGGACAGCCCTGCATTTAGCCATTGTTCCCCTGCTACAGAGCAGAAACCGAGGCCCACGAGTGTGAGGGGCCTGCACCAGGTCCCCGTCTGGCGGGCGTAGGGCAGAGCGACACCATCCGGCCCCAACCCCACACTCCTCCCCCCTGCTGTCCCTGCTCTGTGTCCTGTGGCCACCGCTGCTCCCTTTCTGTCCCGGCCTCCCGCTTCCACTCCAAATCCTGGAAAAGACTCTTTCTGAGGAGTTCCCAGGGCCGGACCCTTTGTCTCATCTGGCAGAACGTGGCTGAGGGGGCTCTGAGGAGAGGGAAGGGAGGAGGGTGGGAGCAGAGGGCTCCCCAACAGCCACCCTTATCTGGGACCCTCTCACCTGTGATTCCAGAGGACAGGTGAACAGCCCCAGGGACTGCTTTCTGGAGGGGGAAAGCCTGGAGGAGTATGTCTCACCCACCCTACCCTCACTGGTTGTCTTTGTGGCCGTGGCCGTGGCCTTTAGAGAATCCCTCCAGCCTCCTCTCCTTTCCAGAACCGTCTTTCTCCAGAACCGTCTTTCTCCAGCCCCATCAGGTTGCGTCTCCACTCCCCCATCTGGCTCTTTTGCCTGGAAAGTTCCCGGGCTCACCTACTCCTCCATGGAGCCAACCCCCCTCCTCCCCACCAACACACTCCTCGCCCGCCACCGCACGCTGGCTCTCACAGTGGGCCCTTCATGGTTAAGGGTCTCAAAGTCCCAGCCCTCCAGGAGCCAAGTAAGCCGCATAAACGAATAAAGAAAGTGAGTGTTAAGTCAAGAGGAACTGGCCGCCAGCAAGAAGGCTTCCCTCCTAAAGCCACTTATTTCCAAGCACTTCATACCCTGTCGGTGACACAAGGCCCAGGAATCAGGGAGTTCCGTCCAGGGCCCCAAATACTTGCCCTTGGTCCGTGCACGTCTTCCCCGCCCGCCCACGAGCTCCTGCCTCGCACGGTGTCTTTCATCGTCTGTATAACAACGCAGATGATGAGAACAACAGTGGGCAACCCACAGTGGGTCTCCGCCGTGCTCTGGGTACAAATTAGAAGCCCTGGAGGGTGACAGAGCATGGTCGGCAGAGTTACTGAATTTCCAAACTGGCGTCTCAGCTCTCCCGGGAGTCTCTGCTCCGCGGCCTTCCTGGGCACCAGGGTCCCGTGCCCTGCAGTGACCTGGCCGGGCTCCCTGCTCCCTGGGTGTCCCCAGCCGCATCTCAAACCGCAGGGGCAGGAGGACTTTATTCTCTGTTTCCATGGCAACAGGAGCCAGAGAGGTGCTCGCTTCCCCCCCCCCCCGCAAGAAACATGCATGGGGTTGACAGCCTCACTCAGAACTCTGACGATACTAATCACTCCAGCTCATCCCCATTATCTTACAAATGGGGAAACTGAGTCCCGGGGAAGGGATTAACTGACCCGTCGTCACCCCACAGAACATTAGTGGCACAGCTGACTTGAACTTTGTGATTAGACTTGAACCCATTATTGTTCCTCCAACAAGCTCTTGGGGCCCAGACACTGGGGCTTATGTGTCCGTGTTTCTTCCTGAGATGACCCAGGAAGGAATTCCCAACAAATTCGTATTCTTTGTGAGCCTTTGTCCCCCTCCCTCAGGTTCCAAACACTCTGTCTTTGTCCATTTCCTCATGGGGGATGCGTGGCCCTCACACGGTGGCTTCTCCTGCCCTGAGACCCTCCCACGTCCTCTACCCCATTTATGAACTACCTTCGGGGGCTAATCCTTTCCTAAGATGTCCGTGCTTGGCCAATCTCTCCCTTTTAAACTGAATCTGGTCAGCTGCTCTTCGGTAGGTGTTAGCCCGGCCAGACGGGGGAGGCTGCTGGGATTTTTCCGGCTTTGTATCCCCGGGCGTGTGCTGACTTTGTCCTCCTCTCCGGATGTGTCTGGGGAAGGCTGAAGGAGGGCAGAGCTACGTGGCTGGGGTTCGGCTCAGACCCCTCCCCAGCTTGGACGGGCAGAGGGGAGACAGAAGGAATTGATCTGGCACCCACGGGGCCCCGGGCATGAGGATACACCCCCCCCCCCACCGCCCCGTACATAGATGAGGAGGCCGAGCATCAGAGGGGTGACACTCCCGGTCACAAAGCAGCATATTTAATGGAACCCCAGTGCAGCCCTTACAACAATCACTGCTTAACTCAGGCGAGCCCCGGAGCCTGGCTAAAAGCTTCCGTCTTAATTCAGCTGCTGCGTCAAAAACACTGTAGACTGGGTGGCTTAAACTACAGACATTTCTCAGTTCTGGAGGCTGGAAGTCCAAGATCAAGGCGCTGGCAAATTTGGTGTCCTGTGAGAGCCCCCTCCCAGGTTCACAGACTGTCTTCTCACTGTGTCCTCCCATGGCAGAAGGAATAAGGGAGTTTTCTGGGGCCTCTTTCGTAAGGACACTAAACCCATTCGTGAGGGCAGACCACCTCTCAAAGACCCCACTCCCAAATACCATCACATTGGGGGTCAGGGTCCAACATACGAATTTTGGGATACAGTCGATGGAAGGTAAATTCTGCGGAAATACAGGCAGAGTCCAGGCAGGACCCCACAAATGGCAGGCATGGAAGTCACACCCACCTGGACGATGGATGCATTTTTTTCCCTGCGCCACTAACAATTATGCTAGGAATGTCTACTTGATCTCAACCTGAGACTAAGAATGTCAGTTAGAGTTGGAAGTGGCCTTGGGGCTCGTCAGCTGGTCCAACATCTCCATTTTACAGATGAGAAAACTGAGGCCCATGAGGGGAAGGGTCTTGCCAAAGTCACACAGCAAGTCAGTACCTTTACAGGAAGAAGCTACGTTTCCCCCCACCCCCCGCCCTCCAAACTGTTCCTTCTACCGTCACCAGCCAACTCCCACTGAACTCAGGAGACATTCCCTTCCGCCAGCTCCAACGCCTGCCTTCCACCCCACGCTGGCACCGCCCACAGCTCCTCCACGGTCATGGCCCCCAGAAGTGGCGAAGGAAGCCTAGGAAAATAATCCTTGCGAAAATAAGAGAGTGAAGGTGGCCATGAGCTTGGAGGAAGGAGAACCCAGGCCTGACCTTTGAGGGGCAACAGCGGCGCCCACGGTAAGCTTGGGGAGGCAGTGAACGTGGGGCTCTGGATGCTTCCAGCAGAAGGAGGGATGGGGATGCCGGCCTGACCAGCACCTGCCTAGGTCCAGACATGGCCCTGAGCTGATGTGAGACTGGCGAGCGATCGGCAGGCACCCATTTATAAAAGGAGGCCCCCTGAGGCAGGTCTACTGGACCCAAGTGGGGACCACACTTTCAAGCCTCAGGAAGGCCCCCCTGGTCCATGCTTCCTGCACATGGTTTGCGTCTAGCAGAAAAAAAGCAGCTAACACGTATGCAGCCAGACCTCATTGGTGCCGCAGAGACACGGCAGGGGCCGAGGGCCCGAGGGGTGGATGCGTGGATGCGACCCGCAAGCTGGCCTGAGTGGAAGGATCACCCGAGGGGGTGCTCAAAGCCGGGATTCCCAGGCGCCTCACCTGGAGATGCTGAGGCCCAAGTGTTGGTTATTTTTAGCAGGCACCCAGCCGAGGGTGGCGATCAAGCAAGACTGGGCCACAGGGGATGGGAGAAGGGAGAAGGTGGCAGGTTGTGGATGCGGTTGGAGCAGGGGCCGGGCAGCGGGACTGAGCGGGGCCCTTTTTGGAGCAGGGAGAGGCTGCAGGCTCGGTAAGAGAAGGAGCCATGCGGCGGGAGGGGAGGAGGCCCCCAGGCTGCCGACGGAGGCCCCCACGGTCAGAGGAAGGCTCCAAGTCACAGGCCTCCGACTCTGGGGGCCTCCCAGCTCTCCGGTCCTGAGCTCACTCATAATTTGAGGTGTTTGGGGTTTCTGTTGTTTATTTTTAAGGTCCCCCATTTTTGCAAAGGGAGGCAGCGTGAGCCAGTGGACTGAACACACGATGTGGGGGTCAGAAGGCATGGGTGCTAGCGTGGGCCCACCCATTTCTGTCCGTCTGACCTGTGATACTCCCAGCCCTTCACAACTCGGGGGGGGGGGGATGGGTAGTAATTAAGCAGGGGCACCCACCTGAGGGAACTAGAGACGTGGTTAAGGAGCCGCAGAGACAGGTGTGGGTTATTAACTAGCCTGGCAGAGCAGGAGGGGGAGGGGGAGAAGAAGGGGGAGGGGTGGGGGTGGGAGGGAAGCCCCAAAGCAGGAACAACTGGGGTTCCGTGGCCAGCTGTCCTGCCTCGGAGGCCAGCTCCGGTCTCTATGAACGGTGTGACCCAGGCAAGCTAGTACTGTTTCCCGTGAGTGCGACGGAGATGGGGGTTATGGAATTGTAAATGCTTGTCGGTAAGCCTGAGCCTAAGGCAGGTGGTCCCAACCCGGCCCCCACCTGCTTCAACTGGTCCCTGTACCCGCCCTCCCGGCTCTCATCCTCCAGCCCCAGGCAGCGCCCTCGGTATGTTTTGGCACGCGCGCGCGTGTGTTTGTTCGGGGAATCGTCCGGTGTGCAAGGATTTAATTTACACGAACGGCATTGTGACGTCTCGCTCCGTTTCTGGCTTTAATTTCCTACTCAGCCCTGTTTAAGATGCATACGTATCGCTCTCTGCAGACAGCCAGACCTCCGCTTTTAACGGCTGCAAGTTGCACACGCGTAAACACCCACGTCTTACCAATGTCCTCTCCTGGCAATGCAGATGGGGAAACTGGGACCCGGGACATGGGGATCCGCTTGGGAATGTTTTACCGCATCCTTGGATGACATAGGGGTGTGCCCAGGAGCTCCACGGAGAGGATGTCTGAGGCGGCAGGCTCCGAGACCCCAGCTCTAGCTCCCTCCCACGAGCTTGAGGCAGCCCGGCCCCCCGGCCCAGCTGCCCTTGGAAGTCAGCGCATCAGGGGTGACAAGCCAGGAGCAATAGCCAGTGATGCCCCCTCCTCCCGAAACCCCAAGTGTGTCAAGGCAGAGCCCGGAGGAGCCTCCCCTGCAGCCTCAGACCCAGGAGACCCCCCCCACCCACCGCCCCGGCAGGAAGGACCTCTTCTTCCGGGGACGGCCAGCCACCTCGGGGGTAAGTGGACCACTCAGTCCCCACAGACCCTCCTCCCTCCAAGGTAGACACGAAACAGCCACTGCCAGTCCCAGCAGCTACGGAGTGGGCAGGAGTTGCAGGGCCAAGGGCATGTTCCATCAGGAAAGTTAGAGCAGCAGGAAAACAAGCCAAAGCTGCAAGGCTTTCCCTGCATGGCCTCCAGCTTGGGAAAATAACAGGAAGCCTGGGGCTGCCACCGCATCCCGGAGGGTGGCTGCTTGAACCCAGAGCCAGCGGGGTGACCTGCTCCTGGGGCCACTCTGGGGTAAGCAGTCAGCTTCCCTCTGGTTCCCCTTGACTGTCCTTTGCTGATGTCCCACACCTGCAGGCCGTTCTCCCCACCAGGCCTGAGTGGGTCTTGGCCCGTGGTCAGCAAGTGAGGGCTGAGGATGTTTGTCCGGCACTGAGGTCACAGTAGCAGTTGAACCGCACGTTTGAATCCTACATCATCCGGTCACCAGCCGGGAGCTCTGAGCCTCTTTCCAGAATGGAGGCTCCCTCACCTTGTCCGTGGGCAGAGAAGGATAGAAAGAGCGGAGAGAGCCTAGGAGAAGCTACGTCTCTTGGGTGACACTCAGGGATGCAGCATGTCAAGGGCAAGGTCACGGTGCTGCTCCCGGGGTCAAAGAAGCCGAGAACAAGGTCACACCTTGGAACAAACGACCACAAATTTGGGGCAATCAGCCGAGGCAACCCAGCATTCTGGAAGGCGAGGTCGAAACCATCAGGATGCTTACACGGAATGCGGGACACAGCGTGCAAGGAACACGGGCTTTGTGCTTGGGCACAGACAAGGGTGCCTGTCTCCCCGGGTTCTGACAGCTCAGTGAGTTGACGCACACAAAGTGCTTAGCACGCTCAGAGCCTGGTCCCTTGGAGGCAACCCACTTACTAACTGCTAATCCCCCGCGAAGGAGGACCGGGCTGAATGCCCAAAATGGACCTACCCCAAGGCTTCCAAGAGTTCTACAGACCAGTGGTGCCCGGCTGGGGGTGGGGGGCCCTGGGTCTGCCTCTAACTGGCTGTGTGACCCTTGGCCAGGCATTCCAGGCCTCTGTTTCCCTCACTGCCAAGTCAGGAGGTGGATGAAGAGGTTTGCCTAAGATCCCTTTTGGCAAGTGACATCCGGACAGACGTCTGCTCAGCTCCAGCCACTTAAGTGCTTGAAAGACGAAGCCCCCCCCAGAGACCACCGGGGTTTAGCTCACCCCCACCCCCACCCCACAGGCCCTGCAGATCCTTATTGGCTTTCTTCACGTCAGCTGTCGGGTTATCCTGGCTGCGGCCCCAAACGTCGTGGCGCCTCCCACCACTTACTGGTACCTGCTGGCCGGCGGACTGGTGGTAAATACCCTGGAGATGCTGCCCGGTGGTGGTCAGAGGCAGGCTTTCTGCCGAGTCAGGGAGGGTTACGGGGACCTGGGAATCCTCCTCCCTCCCTGGGCCCTCGGGGGAGAGAGTTTGAGTCTGAAATGGGGGTAAGGATTCAGGATGCGGAGCTGTCCTGAGCTCCAGAGGAAGATCTCATTCACCCCACCTCACACCCTCCCCTGCAGGGCTGGGTGCTCCCAGGTTGGGAGCTGGGCTTCTGGGTGGTCAGCCAGAGGCTGCCGTTCCCTTGCACGTGGGGTGGCGGGGGAGGGAGCAGGGGACAAGGGTCTCCTGGCCCAGTAGGTTCGGCCCAAGGAAGAAGGAAGGTGAGGTTCCTGAGGTGGGGTGGGGTGGGGGTCCCACATTTGGCACACAAGTCAAGAAATAACAGCCTCTGCGGTGGAAACCCTCCCCCTCCCCAGGACGTAGAGTCAGACGCCTGATTTCTAGACCCAGATCTATCACTTGCCAGCCCTGTGACTTAGGCGGAGACAAGGGAACAATCCGCCCTAGTCTCTTCATCTTCCTATTAAGAGACTGGTCCTTCCTTAAAGTGTGATCTACAGACCAGCAGCGCTGGCCATCCCCTTGGGAGTGTGTTAGAGATGCAGAATTTCAGCCCCCACCCCCACCCTCCCACGACCAACTGAATCAGTCTGCATTTTAAGGAGTGCCTAGGCTACTTGTATGCTCATATAGTTGGAGAAGTAGTGGGCGAGGCACCTAGGAGTCTTTAGTGGTCACCTTCTAGAATTCTGTCCTACCAAGTTCTGCAGAGCCCGGTGGGAGACCTCCTGCCCTTCTCTGTAGCCATAGCCCTGTTCCTCCCTGTTAATTGGCCACATTGTGATGAGCCATAGACCTCCACCCCCAGGCTAAATCCTTCACAGATGGCAAAGTTTCCAGCAAACTTTCCAGAGCAGGGGTTTTACCGGGAGGCAGAGCCACCGGGACTCCCTGGGACCCTGAATCTTCCCGCCCCTCTCTGCAGGTCTTTATCACAGGAGCGGCCACCCTGATGGCCATGGCAAATTGCACGACTCCTAGGGTGAGTTTCTCAGCCACCGTCTCTACCTCCGGGTACAAGGCATCCTGGGAAAGCTCACAGGATCCTTGTGGGAACCTTTCCACAGGATGGCGGGAAGGGTGCAGAGGGGGCTTGGTTCTCAAAGCTGCCTGCCTGCCGTGGGACACCTGATTACCCTCCTCCCCTGTGGGGGCCTCCCGCATCTGTGCCTGTCAGTAAATGCCCCAGTCCTCCACGCCTTCGTACAGCAGAGCCCTTCCCGCGGCCGCCATGTTGCCCCTGCTGGGCCAGAACTTCAGAGGACACCACAACGATGATTTCGAATCTAGGGAAGCGAGATGATGTGTTCATCTCCGGCTGCCAGAATGTATTAGCACAGACCAGGGGTGCTTCAAACAACAGAAATTCATAGCCTCACAATTCTGGAGGCCAGAACCCCCAAATCAAGATGGCGGCAGGATCACGTTCTCTCTGAAGGCTCTGGGGGAGAATCCTTCCTTGCTTCTCCTGAGCTTCTGGGGGTTGTTGGCAGTCCCTGCCCTTCCCCCGCTTATGGCTGCAACCCTTCGCCCCCTGCCCCCTTCATCACATGACGTACGTCTCTTCCTTTCTGATAAGGACATTAGTCATATTGGACTAAGGGTCCACCCTAATCTAGGAAGACCTCATTTTAACCTGATTACGGCTGCAAAGGCCCTATTTCCAAATAGGTCCCATTCACGTCCATAGGAATTCAACCTATCTTTTTGGAGGACACAAACCCACAGCAGACGGCGGGCGGCTCTTATACTGATGCCTGCTCTGGTGGATTACCAGGATTGATGCGTGCTGTCTGCCGTGGCACAGGAAGGAAGGACCATATGTGCGTCACCTGTGCCATTGGCACCAGAGCAGTCAGGACCAGCAGCAGCTCTTGGGGTCTGTGGCCCATGGGGTCCACGGTCAAAGCAGAAATGTCTTTCCTACCTCTGGTAATCAGCTCCTAGTCCCCCGGGGAAGGTCAACAATTCTCCCCCGATCAAGAGCCCATGGAGGAAGCCTGTGACTCCCAAAGCGTGTGAGGCCAGCACACTCCCTTGCTGGCTGGGCCGTGACAGATGCTCTCTGATCTCCTGGGCAGGTGAAGGTCAGCACAGGGCTGAACCTGGTCAGCTTGCCGTGCGCCAGCCTCGGGATGTGCGCCTTGGTGGTGCAGCTGGCTGCCAGGAGCAGGTACCCCCAGGTGAGTGCCCCGGGCCCAAAAGGTAGAGCAAGTGGAGGGGCCAGGGAACCAGCACCTGCCCTTTTGCACACCTTCGAACCCCGGAAACGACTCCCCGGAGCTGTCTTCTTATTCCGCACTTACCGAAGTGGGAGCCAGGGGATGCGACTGAATTGCTTTCTCAATGAGCTCGAAGTCACGTACCTACAGAGGGACTGCGGCGGAACCCGACCCCAGATCTGCCTCCTCCAGACTTACCACTAGACCTGCTCTTTTGCTTCGAGTGGTATAAAGAATGCTTGCACGGAGCGAGAGGCTCCAGCCCGTCACCTCCTACGCAGGGCGCCCTCCAGAGAGCATACAGAGCTGGGAAGACGGTGAGGCTAAAGGTAACTGGGCTTCACCAGTGAGTGTCACCCTCTCCTGACCGGGGTCCAGGTCCAATCTGCAGGACGATGCACAAACACATCGTGCGGTCACTACCGTGGCCCCCGATGTGACAAGAACAGGGAGCGAGGACACTGGTCGGAGTCCTTTCTGCTTACGTCCCGGGGGAAGGCCAGGAGGGGCCAGTGCCACTCTTCCCAATGGGGTCCAACACCCCACGTGGGCACGGGAGGGCGGACACACACCGTCCCGTCCACTGCCACTCTGTCCTGACCACCTCAGCAGCCCTACTGCCCATGACTCCAGACCTTCCCCCAAACCCCCAAGACTCCACTTCCTGCCCGTGACCTCACGTGCACCTGAATCTTCACATGGCCCCCCTCCGAGCTGTCCTTACCAGTAGAGCCCAAATTGTTCCTCCTACCTCCCACCCCGACCCTTGTTCACTGCTCCCGCCTTCCGTCTTCCTGAGTGCTGAGACCATGGTCCTCCCTCTCTCCCCTTTCACGGCCAGGCATCTCTTCCCGTCTCTACCTCCTCACCTCCCACCTGCCCCCAGCTCTCCTGTGCTCCAACGCCAAATAATCCTAGACGCTCTCCTGTGTATTTTCTTACTTGACCTCTCTATACTTTTTGCTGTGGGAAGTCTGTCTGAGTGGCTGATCTTGTGGAATTTGGAACTGGATGGCTTTAGCTCCCCCACTGTGTGGCTATGTTTTTCTGAACCTCAGTTTCATCCTCTGTGAAATGGGGCTAATAATATTACCGACCTGATAAAGGGATTAGCAGGTGCTCAATGGATGGCTGATGACTGCCACCTCCTTGGAAGCTTGTCTTCCTTTCCCCGTCCCTGTACCAATCTTCAGCCCAGTACCCAGTGCGTGCCCTCCTGGTCAGATCTGCTGGACTGACTCCCAGGACCCGAGCAGGGGTGCAGAAGGGAGGAGGGACAACAAGAACATTGGGGTGGGGGAGGGGACAGAAGCCTCTCCCCTACACCCAACATGCAGTGGCCAGGGTGAGCCCCACTGGTCTACACTGGGGGGCTCCTGTGCAGCGGCCAGGGTGAGCCCCTCTGGGTCCATGCTCGGGGATGCTGCTCTGGGGAGCCCCTGAGAATGGAGAAGAGGGCTGGGGAAGAAGATGTCTACAGGAGCTTAAAGGCCAGGGCCACTGTAAAACTGACAGGGGTAGGTAGAGGGGCGAGAGCGTGTGGCAAGGCCAGACAGATTGGGGCAGCAGATGCGACGGGGAGAAAGGGCAGAGGGGTGACACCTCCGGGTCCTGGCTCGTGCCTGAAGCTGAGCCTGCCCTGTAGAGGTTGGTGATAAGCTCGTTGCCCTGGTCCCTCACGACAGGCCTTCCAGGGCTCAGGAAAGGGATTCTGTACCATGTCACAGAAGAAAGTGAGGCTCAGAGAGTTGACATAACCTGGCTGAGGTCACAGCCAGCTCCAGAACCCAGATATAACTTGTGGGCAACCTTCTTTCCAGGGGATACCGGGGCTATAAGAGGAACTCGGCCCCGAGCCCGTGGTCTGGGGGTCAGGCAAGTGCTGCCTGGCCGGCAAGTGGGGAGGCCTGGGTCGCAGGGGAGCAGACACAAAAGGATCTTAAGGGATCATGGGATTTGGGGGGCTTCAGGGCGAGCTAAAGGCAACTAGCTTGGCTCTTCCTTCCTCACCCGACTCTAGCACCTGGACCCAGGCCATGCCCATGGCTATAGCAGTGCCTCCTGAAAGCCCACCTCACCAGGTGCAGGGGCCCCCAGCCACTGCGTGAGCACAAAGCACCTGCTGTTCCCGGGGGCTGAGCTCAATATGGTCTGTGAGGACTCTTCTCTGGCACCCGGCCTCTCCGAGGCTCTGTGGTCTCTCCATTCCTGTCTCTGGGGGTTTGGAACTCCCAGCTTCATAGATCAGTCCCCCAGTTGCACACACACACACACACACACACACACATACACACATACACACACACACACACACACACACACACCAGCATGGAGACAGACTTGCTCGTGGTGTCTTGGAAACATCCCCCCATGTGGCTTCTTTGTCATCAATAAAAGGTTGGCACTCAGCTGGGATCACATGTGTCTGGACGCAGTGCCTAAAGTTGCATAGCTTACCTGTGTGTGCAAGTCTGGGGACCCCGGGCATCTCATGTCCACACGGGTAGATAGACAAGCAGGCAGGATTATCTGTCCATTCCTCATGTGGCGACCCGATTTTGTTTCCCAAGACCCCGATGCTAAATGAGAAGCCATGAAAGGAAAATATTTTCGTGAACATGAGTGGAGAAGTTACGATACTTCCATCCATTCCCACCCAAGGAAATCCGGCAACTCTCAGAAAAATGCTCAGTAAAGACAAGCGTACAGGTAGCAAGCCCTGAATGTAAACACACTTATAAAAAAAAAAAAGTATAATTGTTTCATTATCCCCACCCCCCACCCCAAGGAAGGAAAGCGTCGTAGATAGATGGCGGGTGGAGGAGGAGAAAGTCCCTCCCGAGATTTCTTCTTCAACATCTTTACCAATTTCATTTGATTATGGAAGTTTGGTGAGTCTAAAACTCTGATGGGGTAGACCAGCAGGCTGGAGATTCAGAAAGAGTTGCAGCTCCCATCCGTGCCTTCTGGCCAGAGGCAGATCAGTCTTTGTTCTGTTCAGGCCTGCAACCGATTGGACAAGGCCCACCACGTCATGGAGGGCAATTTGCTTTACTCAAAGTCCACTGATTAAATGTTAATCTCTCCCCCCTCCCAAAAAAAAAACACCTCCAAAGAAACATCCAGAAAAGTGTTTGACCAAATATCTGGGCACTGTGGCCCAGCCCAACTGACACACAAAATCAATCATCACAACCCCCACTTACCCCAGGCCAAGGCAACCCACCTTCTATGGTGAAACCCCAGTCTCCACAGAAGAAGCCGATAGAAGTCTCGGGAGGTATACTCTGTGCTCTCTGACAGATCTGCTGGGGAAGAATCCTCGTGGGGCAAATTCTCGTGGACAAAATGCGTGTGCACCCGCTCTGTGCCAGACCCCAATGCAGGTGCTAGGGAGGCAGGAAAGGGCCAGGCAGAGTGGTCTCCCCACCACACATCTCGACATCTAGCTGAGACCACCAGGAAAGCCATTCCCGGCCCTCGGGGGACTCCAGAGTGGAACAGGAGTGCAGAGGAAGCTATCCTAAAGCTGGCATCTGGGGAAGGAAGGGAAACTGGCCGGACAAAGCAAAACGGGGGTCCTTCAGAAGGAGAGGAACACGTGCTGAGGACCCACAGAAGATCGCACAGTCAAATCAGAGGGTAACGTGGGAGAGGTGGAGGCTAGCCCTTGCCCCAAATATTCACACCCCCGATCCTTCCAGAAAACAGATCCAGGTTTGTTCGGCTCACCTGGTTTACGTCTGAAAACAGTGCGAGGGAAAGAGTGTGTGTCTGATGTCAGGGACTCTGACAAGTCCAGTGATGCTGAAGATGTCTTCCGTAAGGTTAGCGGGCGTCACTCACCAGCAACGACCGGGTGCCAGGGCCCTACCCCCGGTCTCTACACGCGTACCTCAGTCCCTCCTCCCACTATGGGACATGGGTGCCAACCTGCACCCCATTTCACACCAGAGGACACGGAGGCTGGGAAAGGTAAAGTAACTGCTCCCCCCATCACACAGCCTGGTTGCCCACGGCTGAGACAGTCGGACTCAGCAGCCAGCTGCGCTAACGCTCCGTGTGTCGCTGATTCCAGAGGACCCGAGACCGGTGGCGAACCGGCGTGAACCAGAGGCCTCACCCTGGCAGAGAAGGTACTGTCGACCTGCTGATAGACATTCAGACGCGCGCCGCTTCCTGGTGCCCACCTCCGTCAGAGGTGACAGCAGGTTGCAGAATGCACATGCCAGTACCTGGGACGTGCCAAGGTAGAGTGCCCATGTGTCCTTAGTACAGGTCTAGTTACACCTGTCTTCGTGATGTGCCACCCAGACCAAGGCTCCCATCTGGGTGATAAATTATCAGGGCACAGGAGCCCCTGAGAAAGTTGCTCTCAACCCTCAGCCCCAGAGACATATGATGACAGGCCACCAGGAGGTGGTGTGGAATCAGGTACCGAACGTGGGCAGCCACTGAGGCTGCTGTCCCAGTGGATCAGCTCTGCTCAAGGCTGCACCCGGAAAGATATTTATCTGGGGTGCCTGGGTGGCTCAGTCGGTCGAGCATCCAACTCTTGATTTCGGCTCAGGTCGTGATCTCACAGTTTGTGGGTTCGAGCCGCACATCAGGCTCCACACTGTGCAGAGCCTGCTTGGGATTCTCTCTCTCCCTCTCTCTCTCTCTCTCTGCCCCTCCCCTGCTCTCTCTCAATAGTCCTGCCTGCCGTGCAGATCAGAAATACTTGGTACCCTTCAAATTAATAATCTCCCAATATTTGTGCAACGTTAACTTGGGGTGGGAAAAAATCATTTTCCCATAGATAAAAATTGTAACGCTCTTTCTTCATGGTCGAAATGGAGTTGTATGCACCGACCAGAACTCCGGTTTATTTGGAATTGTCTTTCCTGGTTCTCCTCTCCCGCATGTAACACAAAGCTGGATGGAGCGCATCACTCACTCGGTTGCCAACGGCAGAGTGACTTTCCGGGGGAGCAAACAAGTCTCTTTCTACATAGAGTTTCCAGGGGGCGCCTGGGTGGGTCAGTGGGTTAAGCGTCCAGCTTCGGCTCGGGTCATGATCTCGCGGTTTGTGGGTTCGAGCCCCGCGTTGGGCTCTGTGCTGACAGCTTGGAGCCTGCTGCAGATTCTGTGTCTCCTTCCCTCTCTGCCCCTCCCCTGCTTGCGCGCTCTCTCTCTCTCTCCCCATCTCTCTCTCAAAAATAAATAAACATTAAGAATTGTTTTCCAAATACAAAAATAGTCTCCACTTGTCTGCAAGTGTTCATGGTTTACTCTCTATAGTTATTCTGTCTGTAGTTTCTTTGCAACCAAAAACTTTTGTGGAGACATTTAAAGTCTCGCGGATGCGATCTTGGTAAACACCTCTTTGCTGTGTATTAATTGGTTTCGGAATCTGGGCTGCCTGGCAATGCCCACCCCAACCCCCGGGGGCTGCCAGCGGGCTGGTCTCATGGCTGGACAGGCCAGTGGACACAGTAATTTGCGATGCACATCAAAAAATATCCCCCTACCCCCACTGACATGTGCCAGTGCTAGGGAGGAGAAAGCTTTCTATTTAAGGGTATTATCCACTTATGTACTTACCTGTTTAAGAGTATTTTGGCAAAAGGGACACGGATTTCCTTTCCACCAGCTCCATGAGGACCTACAGGTGGAAACCTGAGTCAACAGGCAGCAGATTTCTGGTAAATCCCTATGAGGTTTCAGTGTTCCTCTGAGTCAGTGCCTGGGGAAGCTGCCCGCCTGGACCTGCCTCCTCCAAGAAGTCCTCCCTGATAGCCCCTCATCCTCAGGAACCTCAGCTGGTGAAATCTGATCGTTTTTGCCCCTGGGCCTCACTTGCCTACTTGGGTAGGCTACCTCACAGGCTTCAGCTGGTCTCAGCTAGAGGACAGCGTCCCCGTCTTATGCTGGTTTGTGCACCCGTGACATCCAGAACATGCCAGGCAGCAAAGACAGTTTGCTGGAATTGATCTCTTATGTGTTGACTGATTCTAAATCCCTCTAGAGAGTGTCGAGGAACAAAGTCCTTGAACAAACCCCTTTCGTATGCACCTAAAGACCCCCTACCACTCATCATACATTTAACAATTTTTTTTTTAATTTTGAGAAAAGGTTGGGACTCTTAACTAGTCACTCTTCTTTTTTTTTTTTTAGTTTTTTTAAACGTTTATTTATTTTTGAAAGACAGAGAGAGAGCACGAGTGGGGAAAGGGCAGAGAGAGAGCAAGACAGAATCTGAAGCAGGCTCCAGGCTCTGAGCTGTCAGCACAGAGCCCGACACGGGACTCGAACCCACGAACTGGGAGATCATGACTTAAGCCAAAGTCTGGTGCTTAACTGACTGAGCCACCCAGGCGCTCCAACCCTTAATTATTTTAAATGTTCTCGATTCTCATCATTCTCTATTCTATTCTCCACTATGATTCTCAAGAAATCCCCACCGCGGTGTGAGCTGGCCTTTGTCCAGAAAATAGTGGTGCATTATCATAACAAGTATCCCAGGTAAAGTTAAATCTCTCTTGAGAAACCATCATCCAAAATTGTGCCGGCTTGATGTGTCATCTTTATTGACTCATTCATTCAATAATTATTTATTGGGCAACTACTAAGTACCAGGTATTAGTCTGGACTCTGGGAATATGGTAACAAACATGATAGGAAAAAAATCCCATCCATAGGGCACCAACATGCTAGCTGGTGGGAAATAATAAACAAGTAAGCATGTAATACATATTAATTTATTGTAACTAAAGAACAAGGAAAGCTTGCCCACCCAATCTGCTTCCAATAAAGTCATGAGGCTGATTAGGCACCACCCCTGCCAATCACATCTGCTCCAAGAGAGGGCGCAAGACGTTGCCCCTTGAGGTAGACACCTGATTGTAAGCAAATACCTTCTGTTGCAGTTACCATTGCTTCGTAACAAAGAACCCCAAAACCCAGTGATGTAAAACATCCATTTTATTACGCTCATAGGTCCTGTGGTGCAGAACCTGGCATAGCGGGGAGAGTGGCCTCTGCTCCATGATTTCGGGGACCTCTGCTGGAAAGATGCAAAATCAGGAGTCACCTGACAGGTGGGGGCTAGGATGATCTGGAAACATCTTGGCTCATGCCTGGCAGACGATGCGGTTGTCAGCTGGAACACCTTCACTGGCCTCTCCATGCGGTTGGCGCATAGGACGATGGGGGCTTCCTCACAACATGGCAGCTGAGTTCCCAGAGTGAGCGTGCCACGAGAGCCAGGCAGACGTGCATGACATTCTTACGATCTGGCCTCAGAAGTCACACACCAGGGGCGCCTGGGTGGCTCAGTCGGTTGAGCGTCCGACTTCGGCTCAGCTCATGATCTCACAGTCTGAGAGTTCGAGCCCCGCGTCGGGCTCTGTGCTGATGGCTCAGAGCCTGGAGCCTGCTTCCAATTCTGTGTCTCCCTCTCTCTCTGCCCCTCCCCCATTCAAGCTCTGTCTCTCTCTGTCTCAAAAAAAAAAAAAAAAAAGTCACACACCATACTCTTTTGGCCAAAGCCATCACAAAGGTCCTTCTAGGTTTGGATGTAGGAGAGACAAAGACCCCGCTACTCAAGGGAAGGGGTGTCGAGGTCACACTGGAAGAAGAGGACGTGGATGGCAGATACCGTTGCTGCCAACTTTAGAGAATGCGGTCTCCCACCCCTTCTGTCTCTAATCTCAAAAGGAAGAAAAAAAAAAAAAAGCGGGGTATCCGAATCTGCCCAGAGCCATCTCGCAGGTAGAGGGCTAAAACCACTCGGGCAGAGAGTGATACTATCTGAGCATTGTGTGATATTTTATTTTGAACTGAAAGTAACAGAGCCTGCTCTCTATGCAAGGTGTGCAATTTCTTAATGACCTAGAATGCCTGCCTCCGGGCTTATTCTTGATGTAGGTCCAATGGCTAAAACACAAGGACAGGGAGGTGCGGGTGAAGGCGCACACGCTTTGGGGGCGGAGCACTGCGTTCAAATCCTCTCTGTGCCTTTTGCCAGCTGCCTGTTCCTGGACAAGTTCCTTCTCTAAAAACCCGGGTGGTGGGAGCAACTTCCCGAGGGGGCTGTTGCCACAGCCTCCATGCTTGGTAACCACTCTGACAGAATCTCGGTCATCTGAATTTCCAGGCGCGCCTGGGTGGCTCAGTCGGTTAAGCATCCAACTCTTGATTTTGGCTCACATCACCGTCTCAGTCGGTGGGGTCGAGCCCTACATCTGTCGGCACAGAGCCTGCTTGGAATTCTCTCCCTCTCTCTCTACCCCTCCCCCACCCATGCTTCCTCTCTCTCTCTCAAATAAAAACATAAAACGTTTAAAAAAAAAAAAAAACTTCCAGGGACATTGGTATGGTTTTGTGTATTTTCCATCCACTGCAATAAAATACCTTCTCGTAAATTGCTACAATCTTTATGTCCTGAAAATTCACCGTAAACGATACGCTTTTAAAAGCTGTAAACGTCTGTAAACAAATAGACTTGTTTGTTTCTACAACGGCTGTTCCGCAGAACAAGCCTTGGGGTGGGAGATCCAGAAAAACGAGGCTGGCGGCTGGCGGATCCAGCGGGGGCGTCAGGGGCAGCGACTCCATCTTGCACCTGGGGAGTCTGAGGTTCTGGAAGGCGCGTGAGAAGAACAAAGAAGCAAGACCGTTGGCTCGGGGGACACCTCATCTCACTCATCTGACACTGAGTGAGTCAGCTCAGTCTGATTCGGGGCTGGTCACAGCGCACAGCTGGAGGGTGCAGAGGTGGGGAGAACTGAGATTTCCTGGCCACGGGGCCTGCAGACCCCATCTTCAAACAGGGACCACCTCGCTGGTCTGTGCTTCAGGAAGGGAGCCTCATACTTTGCTCCTTGGTCACCAAGGCCAGGCGTCCAGGGGTTGCCATGGAGATGAGGGCTGCCATCTTGGTTGGGGGAGGCATCCCTCCCTGGAGCAGATATCCCGCCAAGGAAAGGCCAGAGCCTAGAAAGACAAATAAAACTTTAGGGGAAATGAAAGGAGAAGAATTAGCCATCGGGGAGGAAGGGAGGGGAGGTGACTCACTGTGAAACTCTGCAGTCAGGCAGATCTCGGAACTGAGAGTCGTGGGTGGGGACATGGGAACATCTCTCCGCCAAGTTCTCCATCCCCACACAAGGATGAAGCCCCCAGCTGTCACCCGCTGATGCGTGTCCAAGGCCTGTAGCCCTGCCTCCTAGACACAACCTTCTGGAGCAGAGATGGCTCCTGGCCAGGGCCGGGCAGCCAGATTTCGACTTACGCGTCCTGAGTTCAGGTTCTGCCACCTTCCAATTGCGCGCGGGCCGGCAGGTCACGTGGCCTCTCCGCGATGCTATTTCCTCACCTGGACACTAGGGAAAATGATTCCCGCTCCGCCTTCCTCCGAGGAAAGTTTCAAGATTCGAGGGTTGAATATCTGTGCCCCCAAGACAATGCAGGCGCCCTCCCGGGAGAGGCCACAACTGCCCTGCTCGCTGCTATATGCAGAGCTCCGGCCACAGAGCAAACACTCAATAAATATTTGGTGGATCACTAAGTGACAGGGTGGTGGTGAGCCTGGCCCCACCCCGTCTGGGAAAGTGAAGCAGGAAAGCTCTTCCTGCACCACTGAGCTTAGAGAAATGCGGCCTCCCAGGCCTACTCCAGACCAACCGAATAACAATTTCTGGGACCAGGGCCCAGACTGAGTTTCAACACCTCCCTAGGGTTCCGATGCTCCCCGACATTTGATAAACATTGCTGTTTGCAATGCTTGCCGGGGAGAGCTCGAGGTGGGATACGAGCTGCCGTGGCCCCCCTCCCCGGGGACTCTCCCTCCCACCTGGCACAGGTGTTCATTCCCCAGCCCACCCCCACCCCTTCCTGGACCTGCCTGGAGACAGGGGGACATGCTGTGGCAGCTGGCGCAGGGAGGAGGTCTTGTCCTCTGGGGGGGCGGGGGGGGTAGGTCTGCCCCTTCCTGTTTTAGCAGAACCTGCAGCTGCCGTGGGGGATGAGGAGATAAGCTTTGAAGGTACCCAAGAACTTTGCAGAGTGGCCCCTTCCCCATCCAGTCAGCTTCTCTGTCCCCCGGCAACGCCCCGTGGGACAGCTGGGAGGCCTCACACCAAGGGTCCCAGGTGCTACTCCCCCCAACCCCCACCAACACCCTCTTCCCCAGCCCCTCTGCTGTGGTCTCTGCCCCGCTCCTCCTGAGGCCCTGAGAGTCAGTGCAAGCTTCTGGGAACACACAGGAGATGAGCATGAGATAAGCACCCCTGATAAGAACTGACACCATAACCTTTGTCCTGTCGCACGTTCTCAGTAGGATCTGATTCAAGGTTTCTAGAAGCAGCAGTTCACACACGCAAAGGGGGAGGGGAGCAGACACTGAAGGAGGGGAAGAGCTGGATCTCCAGCAGGTCAAAGCCAAATGCAGCCAGGCCAAGTGACAAAGCCCGCACCTGTCCAGGAGAGCCAACGGCTCACGTCCAGGATCCAGGGGACGGCAGCTGGAACCAGACTGAGGGTCTCCGTTGATGGCTGGCCATCAGGAAGAGGATGGGGACCCGGCCACCCTGATGGGAGTCGTGGAGCAGGGAGGTGACAAATGCACTCAGCTCTCCATGGGGCAGTCAACCCTGGGGGCCTGTGGGAGCACTGGACACCACATTCTGGAAGGTTGTAGAGCACTGCTGTCTTTCCCGGAGGTTTACTGTGTTGTCTGAGAAGGACAGCTGGAGGAGAGGGAGACATTTGGCCTGGAAGAAGACAACCCGGGGAAACTACAGGAAAGCTGCCTTCAAATGCATGACAGACCTCTGAGTGGAAGGGCGGCCCAGCCCCACAACACCGCCACCTGTCCTCACTCCAGCCACAGTGGGCCACGTCCCACGGCCAGCCGCCCACCCACCTCCCCCGACTAAGGAACCCCTTCCACGTCCTCAGCTCCCCCTGCCTCCACTCCTGGCTCAGCGATGGGACAGTAAGAGTGTGGGTGTGGCATCAGGAAGCCCCAAGCTCCAGTCCTGTCCTTCCCTCCGTGTCACTCTCCCCAAGTGTCACCCTCTGCCAAATCACAACCCCTTCCAGCCTTGGATTTCCCTGTCAGGAAACCCGGGGCGTTCACCTCCCACCTGACTCAGGTGTCTGGTCCCAGCAGGGCGGCAGTGAGCTTCTCCCTTTGTTCACTCATTTGGCAAGTGCTCGTCTGGTCCTAGCAGTCACCCGCTTGCACCGACATCCCACGGGACCGAGCAAGCACCCAGGAGAGGCCTGGCACTTGGGGACTGCCCGGTTAGTGCTGCTGGTGACCACGGGACCCGTTCCCTGGCCACCTCTGATCTTGATGCCGAGCAGAGGACCGTACAGATACGGGCCCCTGACATCTGGAGACGGCCGAGCCCTCTCACTGCAGCACCTGTGGCTGGCTGGGGACCGATGGCTCAGAGGAGAACACCCGATCCATATCTCCGTTTGCGCACGGTTTTCTGCAGTCAGCAGATCTCGGGTTACATAAGTAAGGCGAATAGTGCCGATACAGCACGCTCTGCCCGCTGCGCGCGGTGCACAGAGCCACAGCTGGCCCGCGGGGCAACCAGGCACCCAGCACCACGGTGCACGGACCAGGATCAGCGTGAAGAAGAGGCGAGCAAGGCAGCTAAGCATCCCAGCTCTGGAACTGTAATCCTAGCACCTCAGTGTGTAGCTGTGTGACTTCAGGCAAGCACCTTAGCCTTCCTGTGCCTCGATTTCCTTAGCCAGATAATGGGGAGATTTACTCCTTTTTAAAAAAAAATTTTTTTAATGGTTTATTCATTTTTTGAGAGAGAGCACGAGCAGGGGAAGGGCAGAGGGAGAGAGGGAGGCACAGCATCCGAAGCAGGTTCCAGGCTCTGAGCTGTCGGCACACAGCCTAACTCGGGGCTTGAACCCACAAACCACAAGATCATGACTTGAGCTGAAGTCAGACACTTAACCAACTGAGCCACCCAGGCACCCCACCCCCCATGGAGATTTATTCTTAAGAGTTGTGGCTCTGTGGTCAGACAGCTGGTGTGGATCCCACCTCCACCACTTATTTGCTGTGTGACCTTTATAAGTGTCCCACCCTCTCTGTGCCTCAGTTTCTTTATCTCTGGGAAATGGAGTAATATCAACAGCACCTGCTTCGCAGGGGTGAGGATTAAGTAGGTTTGTATAGAGCAAGCCCTTGAAAGAACGCCGGGCCCAATAATTGCTCACCCCAGTGTTTTAGGCTGTGTTCCTCCACAGCCGACTTGGAGACAAGGACTTACATGCAAATAGTCTATTCAGAAAATGAGCCCAGCAGGGGCACCTGGGTGGCTCAGTCGGTTAAGCAGCTGACTGTGGGCTTCAGCTCACGCATGGTCTCACGGTTCGTGGGTTTGAGCCCCATGTCGGGCTCTGCGCTGACAGTGCAGAGTCTGCTTGGGATTCTCTCTCTCTCTCTCTCTCTCTCTCTCTCTCTCTCTCTCTCTCTCTCTGCCCCTCCCCCCCCCAAATAAATAAATAACCTTAAACAAGAACAGAAAATGACCCCAGCAACACCTATAAGGGAGTGGGAAAGCAGGGACCAGGAAAAAGCCAAAAGAGGGTGTCTCTGCAAACCACTGGGGCTCAGTCCTGCTGGGGGGCCTCTGCGGAGGGGGGAGAACCCCTCAGCATCCTTTCCCCACCCCAAGGGCAAGGAGGCTGGGATGGTTGCAGTAGGAAGCAAGGGAGTCCCAGCAGTGACCACCGCATCAGGCTTCTCTGAAAACTTCAGGCCTCTCCCCTGGGCCCCTGAGCACCATTTATAATGACACTGACAAACCGAGCTCAGGAGGGAGTGGAGGGTTCTGGGCCAGAATTCGCTTGATGCCTAGGTTGATGAAGGGTCTCCACGCGGGAGATTCAAAGGATTCAAAACATTCTGTAAAACATCTCCCTTTCTCACACCACCCTAGTAGGGATCTGACGCCACCCTCTGAAGTATTTTAAGCAGGGACTGTGGGGATCCGATCCAACTGGCATTTGTGAGTGACCCCTCCAGCTGAGGACAGGAGTTCAGGAAGCAGGGAGCAGAAACTGGCCTGGAGCAGGCCTGGTCCAGTCTCCACCAGCCACCCTGGTCATGCACACTGGGCTCAATTCTGAATGGCAGGCCATTTGGCCTCCAGGCTGGAGCAAAGAATTTAAGGAACCAAGAGCCGGGGGCTAGGAGAGCTGGGTGAGGAGGGGTCCTAGCTGCTTCTGCAGTGAGGAGCTGAGCTGGGCCTTCCATGGCCCGGGAACAGGAGGGTGCTGAGCCTACAGATGAAAGGGCCAGGAAGGTAAGAGGCTGACACGTGATTACCGCACAAGAGTGCAACTGTTTCTGATGACATGAAGGGATGGTGGAGAAGCCTTCCTAACCCTTAGGGAGGGGGTTTCAACAGGCCGAACTCACCAGGATGCATCTTGGATGCCGTGGAGCACTAGCCAAGGGGCAACGGGTATTAAGGGATTCTCAGTCCACTTTTCCATCCTCCAGAAACCTTTGTCTGGGTTTTCCTCCTCCTCACCTCCTCCTTCATCAGCACTCAAGACACCCTGGGCCCAGTCTGACACTCACTCCCGCTCCAGTGTCAGCGGAGTGACTCAGCGGGTGGGGGCAGTGCTCAGGGCCTGGACTTCTGCTCTGCCTTCTCTCTGTGTCCCCTGAGCACCCTTGGACAGCTTCCCAGGCCCTCTCATAACCCCTCAGCTGGAGAAAGAGTGGTCTGTAAAAGAAGCCAGTGGGACAGCCAGACAGGGGTCCTGGGATCCCTGCGGGCCATCCCCAGGCAGTTCTAAGGAAACACTGAAGAAGATCTGGGATACAGCTGGGCAGCTTCCAAGATGTTCATCATCAGACTCACGCTGTGAGTGAATCAAAACTTCCTCTTGGGTCTCATGCAGCAGAAGGGAGAAGGCAGGCTCACACCTTGCAGCAAGGACCTCTGCCTTGGCTAAAAAGCAGCTCAGTGATGATCTGAGCACGGTTTCCAGAACTGGGGCTGAAGGTGCAATTGGGCCACAGGACAAAAGGTGGTGCATCTTACCAGCACCTCAACTTCACGCATGAATGTTGAAAATGTTGAAAAGGGAGAGCCATAGATACTTAAGCACGGGATGGGAGAAGGGAAGGGTTTAACATGCAACTCAAGACTTACATTTCCCGCTTCTGGGATTCATTACAGAGCATTAACTCTGGTGGTTATGAGTACTCCGTCAGGATGATTCTCGATACACTAAGCTTGTGCAAAATCACCCATATTACAAACGAGAAAATTGAGGCCCCGGGAGTGGGACCCCTGTCCAATTAATGGCACAGGAGTGAGTTCGCCGCAAAGTTTCCACCTAGCCTTGCCTACAGGCGCCCTGGACCTCTTCCCAATCCTCGTCTCCCCGGGAATGGGTCACCCACCCCCTTCCCTTCTCTGCCTGCACACTCTTTTCCTCCACCCCGGGGGAGTAAGATTGCAAGGAAGGCAAACGCAGCCCACGAACGAGCCATCCCCCGGGGGTAAATGTGCCAAAGCGCTTTGCGCACGCGCCTTGTAAGCCCAGCCCCCTCGGGCCGTCGATCCCGCCTCTCCGCCCAACACTGACCCGGTCTCCCCGGCAACAGCCCCTCCTGCCCCACGCTGATAGGGCGGCCCCTGACGTCATAGGACGGCGCCGGTAGCCGCAGAGACGGTCGCGGCTGCACGTGGGTGAAATTTGGAAACTTACAAGCCCCACCATGGATACACCGCTCAGGCGCAGCCGGCGGCTGGAAGGCCTAAACCCTGAGTCCCCCGACACCCCCAGCTCAGTTTTACAGGTGAGACGGGCCCTTGTGGAGTTCAGGTCGGACCCAGAAGAAACGAGGGAGCCCGGGTCACCTCGGAGTGCGCGGCAACCCGGCCTGGAGTCCCCCCGACGTCAGCCGGAGACAAGCCCGGGATCGCCTATTCTACCGCAGGGTGCAGGCTTGGGGTCCCCCCGAAGGGAGCCAGAGCCGGGCCCAGAGTCCCTCCAGCGCCAGCAAGATCCAGGCCCGGAGCCGGGCCCAGAGTCCCTCCAGCGCCAGCAAGATCCAGGCCCGGAGACGCCCCCAATACTTCCGGAGTCGGGTCCAGTATCCCCCGGATTTCAGCCAAAGCTAAGTGGGGAGTCCGCAGAGTCCTCCCAGGCCCAAGAAGAACTGGACTCGGAGTTGGCCCTGAATAAGAAGGAGCTGGCCCCCGGGTCTCCCCGACATCAGCTGCAGCCGGGCCCAGCATCACCAGAGCCTTACCAGGGTCAGCAAGCGCCGGGTCCGGAGCCCTCGCGACCACTACAGGAGCTGACAGCGCAGCCACCCGGCTCCCCCCGGGGTCAGCATGAGCCGAGCAAGCCACCTCCGGCTGGCGAGACGGTGAGAAGCGGCCTCGGGGCAAAGAAGCGGACGAGCTCTTCAGCCCAGGCCCCAGCGTCCAAGAAGTTGAAGGAGGTGGA
This sequence comes from Panthera tigris, assembly GCF_018350195.1. Classification (NCBI taxonomy): domain Eukaryota; kingdom Metazoa; phylum Chordata; class Mammalia; order Carnivora; family Felidae; genus Panthera; species Panthera tigris. The sequence continues at coordinate 104,180,572 of NC_056669.1, forward strand.
GGAGGTTCCCGTAATACCTAAGGGAAAGCCCAAATCGGGGCGGGTGTGGAAGGACCGCTCCAAGAAAAGGTGAAGTTGGAGACCGCGGGGCCGGGGTGTTGTTCTCTGTGGTGTTGGGGTGCCAGTGCCGCCTGGAGACGGGCCCTGGGTTGGAGAGAGCTCACAGTTTGGGGGTCTCGCACAAACAGCTAATTATAATCAGAATGTGGTAAAATGCCCCGGAAACCCAGGGAGGGTGAGACCGTGCCCTGGAAGGTTATGTGAGGCTTTCCTCCTCAGAGTACCTGTGGACCTCTCCTGTAACACCTTATTTGTGTTTTCCTTCAGCAAGCATTATCTTTGCCCTCTGCCTAGCGAGGGAAGCAGAAGCGAGTAAAGCAGCCATAACTTGACAAAAAGCCGGGAGGCCTTCACCCCCTTGTATCTGTTAACAGTTATTTGTCTCTGTGATAAGAAGTATTACCAAGCCCTGAGCGTATAGAATACTGCTAAGCATCTTGGTGAGGGTTGGCCAGGGCAAAGGCCTTGCAAAGAGAGGGACCGGCACGCGTCGTGCCATTTAGTCTGCACATCAGTACCGTGAAGCAGCTGGTGTTAAGATTCTGCTCGTTTTACATATGAGGAAATCAAGGCTGTGGGGAGAAATGGGGGGGGGGGGATATCAGACGATGGGTCAGGAGTGAAAGCCGAGAGACCAGTAAGGAGGCGGTTGTAGCAGAAATAAAACAGGTTCAGAAGCTGCAGGCCGGGCTTGTGGATAAGAGCCAGAGGGCCGTTGAATTGATGTCTGGGGTCTTTGAGGAAGCAGCTTCGGCGGGTGATGAGTGGGCCCAGAGACCGGCGAGGTAGAATCTGCAGCAGGAGGTATCCGAAACGAGGCCTGCGGAGGGAGGCAGTCAGCTGGGAAGGCCTGGTGGCAGCCCCACCTTCCAGGCTGATGTCAAATGGCACCTGCACAGGGCTCCTTGGGTGTGCCGTCTTCCTTCTCTGAAGGATGGCGTTTATTGGGTACATACCATGCGCTCAATGCTTCTCCAGCCTTGTCTCCATTGATCATCCCACACCCTTCGGAACAGGAGCCATTCTCGTCTCCGTATAACGTGGGAAGTCGCTGAAACCCAGGCTACTTCGCCCAAGGTCACTCAAGTAGTAGGCAGTGGATTCAGGCCCTGAAACCCAGGCCGGCCTGCCTGCCTGCCTTCAACCTCCAGGTAAAGCCAGTGCTCTGGAACCGCACCGCCCCAGTAGCTAAGCCGCCGGGCACATGTGGCGATTTAAATTTAAGTGGATTAAAATTTAAGAACCCCCAAATTCCGATTCCTCCGTCACACCAACCACATTTCACGTGCTCAGCTGACAGAGCGACTGGAGGCCACCTTACAGGACAACGTCAATACAGAGCATTTGCAGCATTACAGACAGTTCTGCCGGGCTGTGCTGCTCTAGAAACATGCAGCATTGTGTCCCGGGGCTCTGTGTGCATCTAAGTCCCCACTTCCTTGTCCCTTTGGGTTTCTCGCAACTGGGGTAGGGAGGAAGTTTGTGCTCAGCCCCGTCCTTTTGGGCTTAGGAAGGTCTTCAGCACCGGGTCCTTGGGCAGAGGGCGAAGGAGCAGTCTGTTTGTTTGTGTGTGTGTGTGTGTGTGTGTGTGTGTGTGTGTGTGTGTGTGTGGAGGGGCGGGGGGTGTTCTCGAGTCAGAACTCGGCCGAAGGCGGACAGGCCTGGGGTCAAGGTCCAGGCTGTGTGTACCAGACTCCTGTGGAGCAAGAAGGCGGGGGGATGATCCACGAGAGCAGAATTGATTGACCCTTCCCCACGGTGGGGAGTGGGCTCTGCCCTGTGTGCACCACAGCCTTCAGAGGCTGGGGCGGGCCCGCCGACCTCCTGTGACCACTTGGGGTCCCATATAATGGAAGTGGATGAAAAAGAGCTCTTTCAGAAGTCAAGAAAGGGGTAGGGGAGGCAAAAAGGCCACTAGGAGAGGATCTGCTAAGGAGAAAAGGCCCACGGGACACCCAGGAAGACTTTAGATAGTTCTAGGAGAAAGACCTATGGAAAAGGGGAGAGCATAGCTAAGTGAACCCCCATGGTCTCATCACCTGCTCAACTTTCTTTTTCTTCCTGCAGTATTTTCCAGCACATCCTAGATGGATCATTCCACGTGTACATCCTTGCAGTATGCAGTCTAACAGAGACCATCCCGTTTGTCCTGTGACTGTAATGTCACTCTCACACTCAGGAACACCAGGACGTCCCCGATACCTTCTAATGCTACTGCCCCTTTTACATTCCCCCTACTGGGGAGAGAGATTCTGAAGAGTTCGTTACAGAGGCCCCTCACCACCTGCGCTGTTCTGAAACAGAACAGGCTGGCCCCGGAGGGAGGGAGCCCTATCTCCAGAAGCATTAGCACCCAAGCTGACTTTGCTTGGTGGAAGCAGCAGAACTTTGCAGAAAGGCTGTGTGGTCTGGACTATGGTCACAGACAGCCTTCAGTCTTGACTGCCGTTCAGGTACAAGGTGACCTTGGGCGATGATTCAACCTCTTTGAGCCTTGGTTTGCTCCTCTGTTGAATGGAGAGGACAAAGTACCTGTCCCAGAGACCCATAACTAGGGCTTAAGAAATGGCAGCCGGCATGAGTGGGGCCCATTCCTGCCCCAAGTTTCTGCAGACCCAGAGGGCTGACTGCCTGGCAAGCAGGCAGGTAGGGATGTCATTCTCCCTGGGTTCTGGGGTAGAAGGTCCAGAGCCGAGAAGAGAGTGGGCATCGGTGCCCCCCACGGACTACAAGAGTGCCCGTCATCTCCCACACAGGTTCTCCCAGATGGTTCAGGACAAGCCCCTGCGCACATCCTGGCAGCGGAAGATGAAGGACCGGCAAGAGAGGAAGCTGGCCAAGGACTTTGCTCGGCACCTGGAGGAGGAGAAGGAGAGACGCCGGCAGGTGAGGGGCCAGCCAGCCGGGCTGAGGCTGGAGCTCAGGGGCCTGATCCGGTGACTGCTGTGATAGGCCTGGGTGGGGGAGAGGGGGACTCCCACCTGTGCCCAGAGGGAGGCAGGGCACCAGGCTAGAAGCAGAAGTGGGGTCTGGGACCCCAGGTAGGGAAGCCCAGTGGGACGTCCAGCTTTGCCCAGCGCTCCATACGACACTCGATGATGGGGAGGAGCCCGGGACAAGGCCCCCCCCAGTGGCCCTCACTGATGATAGAAGCATTTGGTGAGATGGGCTTAGGTTCCTTGCTCAGGTGGAAAAGCTTCATCCCCGGAATCGTTCCCATCGTTCTCCAAGAAGCAGCCACCATGCGTCAGCAAAGTGGATACCCCACACGTTCCTCCGGCTGTCTCCCGGACGTTGTTCCCCAGGCCAGAAATGCCCTCTCAGAGGTTCCCGATCTCTGGGAAGCCCCAGGGTGGCACACAGAGAATATGGGTCAGGGACCATCACACCAGGACTGGCATTACTGGAGGAATGTCACTTGCCTAGTGATCCCAGGGTCACGGGAGGAGTGAAGCACCTCACCCCGAGTCTGCTCACTGAGGGAAAGGGCTGAGCCAGTCATTCCGTCATCCGTCGCCTGCTTCGAGCCGCCCCAGCTAATCCCGTGGCCGAGGCCCTGCAGATACTGAAGCGGCTGCCGTGTGCCAAGTCCTTGTCTCACTTCCTGTGTGGCCCTGACTCCCTCTTGAGCAACACAGGCCTTCTTGTCACCGCCCCTCGGGAACGCCCCTGCCCAGCCCTCAGCCCAGCCGGTCCCCTGATGGGAGCCCAAGTCTCACTTCTCCTTTCTCCCCGGGGGCCCAGGCCACCCCTGTTCTGCTGAGAGGCCAGGCGAGGCTCCTGACCATACAGCGGCCTCGGGGCCGACATCCCCTCGGGCCCCACCAGGGACAGCAGTCACCACAGCCAGAAGGCACTGGACTCCCCATTCCCAAGACAGACTCCAACTAGATTCATCTTTGAAGTGCTCCCAGGAGGCCGGGTACCATTCCAGGGCCGGTGCATGTACTCATTCATTTATTCCTCAGGACAATCCTATGTAACCCTCCTCACTTTGAAGATGGTGCGTTGAGGCACAGAGAGGTTAAACAAGTTGGCCAAGGTCACCCATCTGGAAGTAGCCGAGTCGAGATTTGAGCCGGGGCCAGATAGCTCAGGAGCCTCTTCTCCATAGCCTCCACCCTTCCCAGCCCCACGCCTGGACGAACCTTAGGGGAGACCCTGAGGAGGTGGGAGTGAGGGAGAGGGCCAGGCCACCCCGCTTCCCTGGCATTTGATGAGGGGCTGGTGCCAGGGGCCGTGGTGCACATGCCCGAGTTTCCAGGTAGGGAACCACCGGTGTCTTCCCTCCCCCGACCATCCTCCTACCTAAGCCGCATAACCAGGCACCTGCCTTGTCCGCTGCAGTCAGGAACTTCCCGCCGTCGTGGGCCTCTCGTCCCACGGGCATACCTCTTCGCTGGCCCTCCCCCCGCCACACCACCAGCGACAGTCGGGCCGGGGTGAGAGGGCCTTTCCTCCTCCCTGGGAACTCGGCCAGCTCTCACTCTGGGGCCTAAGAGACCGGGGCTGCCTCAGCTCCTAGACCCAAATCCCCGTCCTCTGTGTGTTCCAGGAGAAGAAACAGCGCCGGGCGGAGAACCTGAAACGCCGCCTGGAGAATGAGCGGAGGGCAGAGGTCGTCCAAGTGGTGAGTGTTGTCTGGCTCGGGGGACCTGAACCACGGCCAGGCTGGGCACTGTGTTCGAGAGACCTCGGCAGCCCTGCCTCGCGGCCTCCACTCCTGCTGCGTATGACCCAGGCCCCTGTGGGGAGGCCTCTCTTCCCGGGGCGCAGGGCAGAGACTACAACCGCACTGACGCCTTCTCCTCACCCCACCCCCAGATCCGAAACCCTGCCAAACTCAAGCGGGCAAAGAAGAAGCAGCTTCGCTCCATCGAGAAGCGGGACACGCTGGCGCTGCTGCAGAAGCAGCCCCCCCAGCGGACAGCAGCCAAGGTCTGAGTCCGGGACACTTAGAGGCCGTCTGTGGCCCACCACTGTGTCAGACACCGCACTTCTCCGGCCGCTGGTCACGTGCCTCTGCGGGTCTCGGCCCTGCAACTCTAGCCCCACTCCACCCCACCCCACCCCAGAGGGGCTCTGAGCCTTTGAGGACTCTGGGGCCCGGCAGAGACTAGAGGAGGGAAGAGGTTCAGCACCCCCCGCCTCCTTCCCCCTCCTTCTTCAAGTGCCTTGCCACCAAGAAGAGTAAATTCTCTGGTTCCTCGGGGAGCTAACATCTGGAGGGCGATTCCCCAAATGTGTGTTTCTGTCTCAAGGTCATGGGTCCAACCCAGGCCAGGAGGCTGCAGTCGGGAACCGGTTCCTCTCACACCATCCCAATGACTGCTCTGGGTCCCTCTGCGGCCCACTGACCCTGTCGCCCGGCAGCCTGAACCCAGCTCTCCTTCCTTTTCCACACTGAAAGATTAAGGGAGGTTGCAGGGAGCCAGGTTCCCCCAGCTCCCTCTCGCCTGTACCGGACGCTGCAGAAGCCCCAGAGATTGGATTCACGCCACGCAGTCTGCATCAAAGATATTTATTGAAACACTGCTGTATACAGGCTCAATTCTAGGTATCGGGGAATATAAAGGCCCCTGCTCACAAGGAGCTTTCATTCTGACGGAGAAAATCTAATAAACAAGAAAACGGCATTGTGTGTCAGGCGGCGACAAGTGAGGGGAGGCTGGCAGGGCGCGTGGCGAGGTGTTAAGAGGGGTGTCTGTTCAGCCAGCTGTGCATCGACTATCCGTTTGCTGAGCACTTACTGTGGGCAAGGCCCAGCACCGTGGCAAATGGTAAGCTGGCCAGCCCAGTCTCCAGGACCCCAGCCAGGAGCGGCACAGGCAGCACTGGACCGAGAGCCCAAGAGGGTTTCTCTCTCTGCTCTCCCACAGACGTTTCATCCACCAGTTACTGGCAGCAACTCTGTGCCTGGCCTCGGGACAGACCTAAGCGCAGCGATCGTTGTCCTCCAGTCCATGGTGGCAGAGGAAGCACATGGCACAGTGGGTGTGCTACAAGGGAGGGACGAGCTACCCCTTACATCTGCAAATTGGAAGGCACAGCTGCCCAGTGGCTGCTAGTCGGGAGGTGGGTTGCAAAGATTTGGGGATTACCAGCATTGCCCACAGGGCATCCCATGGAATACCAGGCCTATACAGGTGTCAGATTCGCAAGGAAATGTCCCGTGCTGGGGTCTCCGAGGCTGCCGTACACGTTGAAATACTAAACAATGAGAAGACCTTCAGCAAAGATGCCCGTTGCATTTGGGTTAGCCCCGGTTGACCACGACAGCCCTCGCTTTTGCTACTTTATAAGAAAAGCCTTATAGAAAAGGCCTTGCTTTTCTACCTGGGGCAGTGGAACGTGTAATGGTTCATGGTCAGTGTGCAGACCCTGTACTTGGGGCACGTGGATGAACCTCCACGTGCCTCAGTCTGACCATGGAACCTACCCTCCGGATTGTGAGATAAAGCGTCTAGCTCAGTACACGGTGGCTGAGGGACTAAATGAAGAGGTTAGACCAGGCCAGTGCTTCCCAAACCTTTCCCCTCTGTTTTCTACCCCAAAACCCATCACTGGTTTCATGTGAAAACACTCCCCTCCCTCCCCCTCCCACCATCTGACAAAGTTGAGCTTCAGGGGGAGCGTGTCCTGCGTGCCTCGGGAGTCCACTGCCCAGTCTGAGAAATCTTGTGGTTTTCACTGTGTGTTGCCCCTGCGCCGACCTCGTCTCCAGGGAGCTTGCTAGAAATGCAGAACCTGGGCGTCCCGCCCGGCCTGCCGCCTGCCTAGGATACTGAGAAAGGCCGAGGAGGCCGGGCGCGCTGCAAAATGCAGATCCCTGGGTCGCTGCCTGACGTCGCCCTCGGGACGCTCTCGCTCGGCATCGCCGCCCTCCTTTGCCTCCCGGGCCGGCGAGCCCCGGCCGCCCTCTTACCCCGAGGTGGTGCTCAGCGCCCGGTTCAGGGGCCGCTCTCGTCCTGGGCCCGGGCCCTCTGCGCGGACGCCAGGCGGCCGCCGCACAGCCAGGCGAGCCAGCGCGGGGGCCCGGCGGCCGGGCGGCCGGGGGCGGGGCGGGGGGCGGGGCGGGGGCCGGAGGCGCGGCGGCGGCGGCTGCTCCCCAAGCCGCCCAGCTCGCTGTCGTCCAGCAGCACGCTCTCCAGCACGCTCCGCAGCGAGCGCCGCAGCTTGCGCAGCACGTCGGGGCACGTGAGCACGTAGAGCAGCGGGTTGACCACGCTGTTGATGAAGGCCAGGCTGGTGACGAAGGGCAGGCCGCGCCACACGAGCGGCCGCAGCTCCGCGTCGGCGTGCGCGCGCGCCTCCAGCAGGCTGAACACGTGGTAGGGCCCCCAGCAGAGCGCGAAGGCCGCCACCACGGCCGCCACCAGGCGCACGAAGCGGCTGGGCCGCCGGCGGCCGCGGTGGCGCAGCTGCACGCTCACGACCGCGTGGCTGGAGGCGATGATGGCCAGCGGCACGACGAAGGCCAGCAGGAACTTGCTGACGGCCAGGGCCGCCTGGCGCGAGTTGCACGTGGCGTCGCGGTCGGGCCCCGGGTTCAGGAGCAGCACGTTGTAGTAGCACATGATGCGGCCGTCCAGCCGCGGGATGGTGTCCCGGAACACGAAGTAGGGCACCGTGTTGAGGACGGCCAGGGCCCAGAGCACCAGGCAGACCCTGTGGGCCGCGGCCACCGTGCGGTGGTTCTGCGCCCACACGGGCCGCACCACCTGCAGGCAGCGGTCCAGGCTGATGGCGCTGAGCAGGAAGCCGCTGGCGAACATGTTGAGGAAGAAGACGGAGGAGTGCAGCTTGCAGAAGGTGGTGCCCAGCTCCCACGAGTGGCCCACGGCCAGGAAGTAAGTGAAGAAGGGCAGGGAGGCGGTGGCCAGTAGGTCGGACAGCGCCAGGTGCAGCACCCAGGTGGTGACCACCGTCTGGCGCATGCGGCAGCCCACCACGAAGAGGATGAGTCCGTTCTCCGCCAGGCCCAGCACCGAGGCCAGCCCGTGCAGCAGCACCGACACGTGGTCCATGTAGCGGATGCTGGAGTTGCTGTGGCTTTGGATGCGGCTCATCTGCTCCAGGATGGGGCAGAGCGGCTTCAGCGTGACGTTGGCAGACATGGCCGGCTCTGCGGTGGAGAGGAGGGGGTGCTGAGGTAGGCAGTGCGAGGGCAGCAGGGGACCCCCCTCCCCAGGGGATTGGAACCTGACCCGTGAATGGTATAGATGAGGCCACCGGGGACCAGTGACATTGAGCCAAGGCAGTCAGGTGGGGGAATAACATCCCAGCTGCACGCCCTTGGGCGAGCCATTTAACCTTCCTGGGCCTGCTTTCTCCTCTGGGACACGGGCATCTGTCATAACAAGACCTAGCTCATAGGGCTGTTGGGAGTGTTCAATGAGCTAATATACATAAACGTTTAGAGCGGAGCCTGGCACACAGGAAGCACTGCGTCAGTATTGTGACTGTTGTTAGCAGGTCCCCTAAGGTCACACGCGAGGCCAGGCCATGCAGGACTCCCAATCCCCCGGGGCCACTGGGGCACAAACAAGGCCCCACCTGAAGGACAGGGGTGGGTCAGCTGGCCTGGGGGATGGGAGTGGAAGGAAGAGGCTGTGCCTTTAAGACATGCGCCCTCCCTATCCACAGCACCCCCAGATCTTGCCTCTCTGCAGCTTCTCTGTGCAGCCCTTTGCTCCCACAACCGTGGCGTGTGGGGTATGTTGACTTTGACCGGTGGAGCCAGCCCCTCCTCTCATAGTTGGAGAGGAAATAAGATAAGAGGAGGGAGAGAGCTAGGCATGAGAACTACCAGACTGGGGCTCTGGAGGCCCAATGGGGCTGAAAGACTGCCATCTGCCCAAGGGCGCCGGGCCACCCTCCTGCCCCAGGAAACCCATTCCTTTACTGACTCACGCATTCATTCAGCAGGTAGTGATTGAGAAGCTACTCAGGTAAGCGCTGGGGAAGCCAGCCTCTGGCAGATGTGCGGACACCCCAGATGTGCACACCCACAGCTTCATCAAAACCCCAAGACTTCCTGATGTGAGGCTGGTTGAGATCCACGAGGGCAGGGGGCGGGGGGGGGGCGGGGGGGGAGGCTGCCGGCAGGAGGCATAGGATGGCTGGCAGGGATTGGGAATTCAGATTGTCCTGAGGCCCCACTATGCGCCAGAGATTCCAGTAGGTCCTTTACATAAGCACTGTCTTGCTCAGGACTCTAGAAAAAAGGCACTAGACCTTCACTCCATTCCATTTTACAGGCGTGGAAGCCGAGGCTCAAGCCACCCAAATAACAGACAAGCGGGGAAGCAACAGTTTAAGGCTCAGTGTGTTCTCTTTCCTCCACCTCTGCCGTAAGCAAGAAGAGAAGGAAGCGGGGGGTGGTCTTCAGTAGTCACATTTCCAGGGGTAACACTGTTGGCTGGGATGAGAAAACCCACAGTCTTCTCCAGGTAGCACGGGCCTCTGGAAGGCGAGGCCCCAAGAGATCAGACTAGACTTTTCCAAGCAGATGAGCCCCAGGATCACAGGCAGGTCGGGGTGGGGGGCAGCAGTTGGGCCCGTGCTCCCCAAGAATGCTTACGCTTCTCAAGCTTTACAGTTTGCAGAACAATTACACTCGCGGTGACCCTGTGAGACCCCATTTTTCAGAAGAGAACACTGAGGTCCAGAGAAGCATAGCAACTTGCCCACCATTCCTCAGCTGCAGTGGTACAGCTGGGACTCCACCCTGCAGACAGATGAATGCCATCCCCTCTCCGCACTGGAACATTCCCTTCAGCACAGCAGCCTCTTGCCAGGTCTCATGGGGATGCTCAGAGAGCACAGTCCTGCTACACCCTGGGGACCCATCGGGATCAGTCTTTCTGGCTGCATGGAGTCGGCCCCCAGCCTCCCGGGAGTCTTGTGGAGCCCAGCAGCCAGGGTCCCGCTTTGGGCGGGGGTTAGGGGCAGGGAATGCGAGCTTTTAGAGTCAGTTACCCTAAAACTGCCCCTGTCATCCTCCCACCCAGACTGCTGTGAGTCTGGAAAGAGAGGCTTTTGTGCTTACCCCTGTGCCCTTTGCTTCTCTGAGCAGTGTGTCCCCTCCAGTCTTCGGGAAATCCAGCCCTCTGCCATCCTGACTGTTAAAACTGTGCCTTCGTGGATCCAGAGAGGGCACTAAGGCTGCCGAGCCCCTGGGCTATTATTGCTTCCTTACCTGGGCACAGAAGGAGCACAGGATTCCAGCCCCAGAGACAGCTTCTGGTGGCAGCCAGACGAGTCACCGAGTCACCGAGTCACCGGCAGGCAGAGGCAGGGGAGTGGGGCTGAGGGAGGAAATAGCTATCAGCTCCGGAGTGTGTGTGTGCGTGTGTGTGCGTGCGTGCATGTGTGTGCGCGCGCGCGCGCGTGTGTGTGTGTGTGTGTGTGTGTGTGTGTGTGTTTAGGGGTGGGATCTGGGGAGGCGGGGACAGCGGAGGCTGACTTGTTACACTGGTATTCCAATAACATTTATCTCCATCAATGGGAAAGGGACGTAACTGCCGGCAGCCCGTGCTCAACCCCCTCCCTTTACACAGGAGATTTGGCAGAAACCCCAGGTCGGTACGCGTGCCCGTGGGGGAATGGGAGTGTGCATCAGGGGCTGCATTTTCGAGCGACCGCTGTGTGGGAGAGAGGCATGAGGAAGAGGACATCTTGGGCACGTGTCCACCGTCCTGGCTGCCCTCTCCTCACCCCAGAATTCTCAGGAAGGCAGGGCGCGGCAGTGGGCAGAGCGGGGCCAGGCCAGCCCTGCAGCCGCAGCTGGGAGGTGAGCCACTTCCGCTTGCCAGGCCGGGTTTTGCCATCCGTGAGCAGAGCGACGGCGTCTACCTCGAAGGCTTGGCAGCGAGGTGCCTCCGTTCACAGAGCGCCCCGCACACGGGAGGTGCTCTTAGAAGTCAGTCCTTGTCCCCTCCGGGGAGGAAATGGGTAGAGGCTATAGGGCGAGGGCAATACAGCTTTTATTTAAAGTGGGCTGTGAGCTGACAGAGCTTTATAAATTTGCATTTAATTGCTCTCCAGGTCCTTGCTGACCAAGCTTCCCGGGGTCAGGAACCGTTCCTTCAAACCCAGCATCCCAGCACGTCGGAGGGACTCAGTAAAACATGTTTAAAACCCCAGTGTCCCCCGTATCAGGGCAAGGCACCCCCTCCCACGGGATTGAGTGTACAGGAATCTTCCACTTAGACACAGGCTTAATTTCAGGGCCTGGAGCTTCACGAGCTTGCTGAGAGCCTGCGATCCTGAGTGAAGAATGTATAAAATACCAGGACCGTGTGATGGGGATAATATTTCTCGCTGCAGCCCAAGGTGGCAGATCGGTAAGAGCCTTGATTATCCAAAATATGAGCGCTGGGAGGCGTCCCTTCCTGTAGGTCACAGGGGGCTTGGTCTTGGAGGCAAGTGCCTACAGCCCTCCCAAGAAAATAGGCAGGTGCCTCCATTCTGCTTTGGGGAAAGGAGCACCCACCCCACCCCTGCCCTGCTGACCCATGAACATCCTCTAAGGTCATGCAGTGGAGGGTGGTGGGTAAGCTCAGGGACTCTGGGGCCCGACCGCTTGTGTTTGGATCCGACACTGCCACTCCCTGGCTGTGTGACTTGGGCAAGTAACTTCACGGCAGTAGAATTTTTACAAAGGACTCCTGCCCAGCCCCTTCCCCAAAGTGCAAAAGTGGGTGCACAAATTGCTTTGGGGGCTAAAAAAGAATCCCCCCCCCATCCCCCTCCCTCCCCACTGGATCTCTGCCCTCCCTTGCCCCCTTGTGCAGTGAACATCTTGCACAATCTCTCAGGGCAGCCCCGCTAAGGGGCTTCGTACCTGAAAGCTGCATTCCTCAGACCTTTCCCCCAACCCTTGTTTCCAAGTGGCTCATCTCCCAACCCTCCTCCCTGAGGACAACTTAAAAGCTGCTAAAACAAACAAAAAAGTACTCCAGATGAACAGGGCCCTAAGGCATTTTCTAAAGAAGGAGGCAGTGACGTTTGTCCCCGTGGGGCCCCTCGGCTGCACTCCCACGGTGGAGACAGACCTCTGGGAACATATTCCCAGAGCCCGTGTGCCACCCGCAGTCTCTACGTGTACGATGCTAGGGTGCGACGAGCCTCCTCCCGGCTGGTTGCAGGAACCAACAGCCTGTGTCTGCCCCTCTGAGAGAAAGCCTCGGGAGCAGAGGGGGCCTGGGGCGGGGCCTCGCTGGCTGGAAGCAGAGGACAGGAGCCTCCAGCGACAAGTGTCAAGAGCACAGGCTGGGGGCCTCAGTCAGTTAAGCGTCCAACTTCAGCTCAGGTCATGATCTTGCGATTCATAAGTTCGAGCCCCGAGTCCAGCTCTGTGCTGATGGCTCAGAGCCTGGAACCTGCTTCAGATTCTCTCTCTGCCTCTCCCCCATTCTCTCTCTCTCTTTCTCTCTCTGTCTCTCTCAAAAATAAACATTAAAGAAAACATTTTAAAAAAGAAAGAGTGCCAAGGGCCCTCACGGAGAACAGGGTCTGGAGGAGGGTGACCCAGGCCTTTGGCGAGGGCCTGAAATAAATAGCAGAGACCAGTAATGTGCAGCTGAGTGTACATCTCCCAGAGGGCTTGTTGAACCCAGGACGCTGAGCCTTACCCCCAGAGCGTCCGGTCCAGCAGGTTGCATTTCCATCAGGTGCCCTGAGAGATGCCGGGGCTGCTGGTTCAGGGGGACCACAGAGATGGCTGACCCACTGGAAAGGAGAATCAGGGTCCTTGGGGTCTGGTATTAGCGGAGGGCCTTCGGTGACCTCCCTCCCTCCTGCTTCGAGGATCAGAGGAAACAACGAGCCAACTGCTCAGCTCACGGCCCCCACGGGGCAGGGATGCACAAACCAGCTGCCATTTAGTTATTTTCAGTGCCGTGTGCTTTGATCTCAGTCTCTTCCTGACTCCAGGCGGATTGCATTTGCCTTTCCCACTCACATAGTGGCTGAGAACCTCATTCTGGAAGCAACTGAAGGCCACACCGTAAGCGGTGAACCACAAGATCTCTGTGAAAGAGAAGTCAAGCCCTGTGCTCCAGAGACCGTCAAAGTCGGTATTGTTATTACCTGCTGTGGCTGTGTTCCCCGTTTCCAGGGCTTTCGTCGCAGACCTATTTTTTGAGGGGTCACCACCCAACCCATTACCGATAGCACTAGCTAACATTTATGGGGTACCCACTACGTGTCAGGCACCCTGCTCGGCACTTCACATGTATCGTCCCGCCAGCCTGGAGAGGCCCCATCCTCCCCTGGCACCCTCCTTCTGTCCCTGGCTTTCATGAGCAGGAGAGACAGGACGGAGAACTCAGTGAGCCCGTCTGGCTCACGGCACCCCAGCGAGGTTGATCTTTATCTTTTGCTTTTTTTTTTAAGTTTATTTCTTTATTTTGAGAGAGAGAGAGAGCACAAGCAGGGAAGGGGCAGAGAGAGGAGAAAGAATCCCAAGCCGGCTCCAGGCTCTGAGTGGTCAGTGCAGAACCCAACGCGGGGCTCGATCTCACAAACCGTGAGACCATGACCTGAGCCGAAACCGAGAGTCGGACGCTTAGCCGACTGGGCCACCCAGGCGCCCCTAGGTGGATCTTATTCTTAATTCCATTTTACAGATTAAGTAAGTGAAGCCCCGTTTTAAAAAATGAAATGTAAAACGGTAAGAAGAAAATAGAATGGTAAGAAGAGATGAGCAAACTGAGGTTTAGAAAGAGGCCAAGTGGGAAGCCAAAATCCCAAGTCTGGTCACTCTGATCTGACCCTCTTTCCTCCGCAGTAAGAACAGTGGTGGCTTTTATTGCCACTGTGTTCAAGTGATGCAGGCTTTGCTCTCAACGCCGCACGTGGGTCTTTTCATTTCACCTTCACGGCCAGCCTACGAGTTAGGTAGTTATTGGCCCCATTACACAGATGAGGAAATCAAGGCAACACGGTCTCCAATGTCAGCAGAGGAGCTGACATCCTTCCTAGGCTGATGAGCTGTGGTGCCCGTGAGCCTTTGCAAGAATTGGAATCCTAACCAAGGGCTCAGGGCTCCCCCTCTCCAGGACAGCTTGGCACAACTTTTCTCAAAGGCATCCTTCCGCCCTTGCCGTGAGGAAGTTCCCTTGCTCTTTTCCTGCCTTTCCAGGGCCTCGGGAGACACATTGCCTTCGTGTGCAGGGACCTTTCTGTATATCAGATTCCATCCCTACCGTAATCATTCCCATTTCTTTCTTTTTTTTTTTTAATTTTTTTTTTTAACGTTTTTATTCATTTTTGAGACAGAGAGAGACAGAGCATGAATGGGGGAGGGTCAGAGAGAAGGAGACACAGAATCCAAAACAGGCTCCGGGCTCTGAGCTGTCAGCACAGGGGCCCGATGCGGGCCTCGAACTCACGGACCGCGAGATCGTGACCTGAGCCGAAGTCGGCGCTCAACCGACTGAGCCACCCAGGCGCCCCAGTCATTCCCATTTCTACTTTACTGGTGGGAGCAGGTCCCTTTGCCCCTGAGCAGTGAGCACAGGACAGAATCCAGGTTCTCCGCTCCTCTGGCGGGGCTTGGGGGGGGTGGGGTTTCTCCACCACCTGAGCCCTGTTTCCTTGCAGGGATACCGCTCTGTTATGGCAGAAAAGCAGATACACGTGGAAGGAATGATGGAGGCAGGAAACCACCGCACCCGTGGGTGACTGTTGGCTAAAGAGCAAGGTGATCACATACCCAGTCTCAAGGTGTCTCCTATGTTCAAAGAGAAACAGTAACTTGACCGCAGAGGCACCTGGCAGACCACATCCCACCCAAGTGTTCGGATTTATATCAGCAGCGATAGGACAAACCAGCATGATGAGCCTCCTGACAGAATGCCCTGAGGAGACACAATGTCACTTCTAGGCTATTCCTGCCCGTTACGGGCTGAATTGTTCCCCCCCACTCCCCCCCCACCCCCCGTTTGTATGTGGAAGCCCAACCCCCCAGCACCTTGGAATGTAGCTGTATTTGGAGACAGGGCCTTTAGGGGGTGATTAGGTTAAAATAAGCCTGTGAGGGTGGGCTCTAATCCAGTCTGACTGGTGTCCTTATAAGAAGAGGAAATCTGGACCCACAGAGAGCCAAGAGAAGACCACTTGAGGACACGGCGAGGAGGCAGCCATCGGCAAGCCAAGGAGAGCGGCTGCAGGAGAAACCAGACCTGCCAACACCCTGGCCTTGGACTTGCAACCTCCAGAACTGTGAGAGAATAAATTTCTATTGTTGAAGCCGCCTACGTGGCTGTATTTTGTTACAGCAGACCCAGCAAACTAATACACCGCCAAAAATGCGTAGCCTGAATCTAAGCAGGAGGAAATGCCAGACAAAGCCGAGGGAGGGCCATTCTGTAAAGAAATTGGCCTGTACTCCTCAAAACATCAAGGGTATGAAGAACAAAGAATCACAGACTGTGCCAGGTTGGAAAAGCCTAAAGCAGCACCATCTTGGCCTTGTATTGGACCCTAGTCGAGGAAAAACAAACTTTGCCCTTTGCTATAAAAGTCACGATTAGGACAGGTGGGGAGCTGCATAAGGTTTGTACGTGAGACACTGGTGTTATGCCAGTGTTGATCTGGTTTGGATCATTTTCCTTGTGTTTCAGGAAGTACCGTCTGCAGTGTTTGGGGGTAAAGGAGGACCATCTGCAACCAGCTCTCAGATGAGAAGGGAGAAAGTGTGGATGTGGGTGTCTGTGTACATAACAGAAAGAGCTAAGAGGAAGAGCTAAAACAAACGTGAAGAGACACAGCGTTAAAAAATAAAGTGCAACTGAGTACGTTTTAAACGTCCCCTTGGCTTTCTGCGACCAGTGATGAATCAGGCAACATCCAGTCTAACAGGAAGGCGCCCTGAGGAGCCGTCCAAAAAGACTTTTCTAGGCAGAAGGGAGCAAGGGCTCGTGTTCACCAGAAGCGGGGCTTGAGCTCACCTGATGTGGGACTCGAACTCACAAACCATGAGATCATGCCCTATACCGAAGTCAGATGCTTAACTGACTGAGCCACCCAGGCACCCCCTTTTGTCTTGTTTTTAACAACAGCTAATGTTCAAGGAATCTGTGTGAAGGGTATAGGGAGATTCTTTTCAGTAAGTCTGAAATTCTTTCAAACTAACTTTAAAGCCTTCCCTTGTCCTTCAGGAAAAACCCCCCTCACCAGCCCCGCCCCCTCCAGGGGCCCAGACCAGCCTGAAGTCCACGTTTGCAGCCCTATGCCTTTATCTCCCCCAATTCCCTCTGCCTCAACACAGTACCCCCGCCACCATCCCCTGTGCCCCCCACACTTCTGACCACCCCTACCCCGGCCTGGCCCATCCCTTAACCCGCTCTGTACCCCGGGTGACCCACCAAGCTTCCCCCACGTAAGCTCTCGTCACGGCAAACCTCGTCACCACCAAGCACAGAGAACTTGTCCCGCCCGTTCTTCGTTGCTGTCCGTCTTTCTGTCCACACTGCGAGGTTGGATTATCATCCCCAATTCACAAGCCGGAAAAGGAAGCAGAGAAAAGTGACGTGGCTCAGCTAGAAAGAAGCAGGGGCTGGGTTGGAGCCTGACTCTTAAGGACCGAGCCACCACGTGCCAGCTGCCGTGGCCCACACTCAGCGGCATTGGCTAAGGCTGGTGGGGCCGGGGCGAGGCGCTCCCCCGACATGAGGATGGCAGTAATGAGGCTTTGGGACAGCCTGGCACGTGGGGAGCCCTGCCACCTGTGAGCCAGTCTGCTTGTGGTTAACAGACTTTACTTCTCTGAACTGCCCAGGATTTAGCACAGAGGTCCCAGGTTCCCCGCACCCAGGGCCCCGTACAGTTACCGTCTCACACTGGGGCAGTACGTTTATTGGTTGATGAACCACTGTTGATCCACTGATACGAACCTAAGTCCATTTCCTTGGCCTCTACCTAATGTCCTTGTTCTGCGCCAGGATCCCATCCAGGAGGCCCCGTTTATTTATTGTCCGTCCTTGTTATTTTCCATTAGTAACAGCCACGGTCCCATTGATGTCCTGACCCTCAGGACAGCCCCGTGAGGGGCCACTAGTCTGTTTACCAACCTGTCCGCCCACCATCCATCTGCGCACTCTTAGGGCAGGGGCAGTGTCTCGGCCTCTGGGGCCTGCACAGCCATCCGAGGGCCCGGTTAGTAAATTAACCCAGCCTGCTGCCCGCCCCCACGGCCCCCGCAGCTCTCGGTGGCCTGGAGGCCCCAGTGCAGACAGGAGGCCCTGGAGAGCCAGACTGGGCAGGGAAGGGATGATGAGGGACTTGGAACCACCCCCTCCGCCTGCCTGCAGCCTCAACCGTACCAGAAGATTCCCTCCTCCCCACCTCCCAGCCAGGATCACTCAGCGGAGACAGCATCAACCCCCAGCTGGAAGGCAGGAAGTCAGGGTGAGGGGCAATTTTCAGAGCACCTTCAGGGCCCGGGCCTGGGAGGGTGCCTTCTTTGGCCTTCAGGGAGGGAATTTCACCAGAGCCCCTGGTGGCCAGGCTCCTCCAGGTGGGCCCCCTTTGCCCCTAGAAGTTTCCAGTCACCACCTCCCCCATATAAGGCCTGGGCGTCACCGGGCCATGAGTGAGTGGGGAGTGTTATGGTGGCTGTGGTGTATCTGACGACAAGAGCCTTGGCCATGGTCTGGGATGGCTGCGTGGCGTTGCTGCTGCTGCTGCTGGTGGCCGCTCTGGGGCTGGGGCAGCGGCTGCACCCTGAGCCTGGTCTCCGGGGCCTGCGGCACAGCTCTGACTGTGGGATCAAGGGCATGCAGCTGCTGGTGTTCCCCCGGCCGGGCCAGACCGTCCGCTTCAAGGTCGTAGGTGAGCGTGGCCGAACGCGGGTCCCCACCTCCCGTGCAGCAGGACGAGGAGAGGCCCCTCGGCCCCCACTCTGTCACCACACTGGGGAGGGGGAGGAGGAGGGAGGAAGGTGAGTTGCCAGCCTCAGTTTCCCTGGTCACCTAGGGCCTCTTTTCCCACGGCGAGTGTTCACGACCATCTTGCTGAGAGGCAGGTGTTGGTTTCACTAGGGCCCAGGCTCTGCGTCGGTGACCACGGGCAGCTGATGCCCAGGCTACTGGCCCCCAGGCCCCTCCGAGGGGCAGGGCCCCGGTGGTTGTGGCCTGGTACGGAGAAAACGGGAGTGGGTTTTGAGGTGGGATTTGAATCTACAGCTTCTCAACTTTGTGTTCTTGAACAAGTGACCTGACCTCTCTGAACCCCTGTTTCCTTAACTGTAAGATGGGAACGGTGACCCCAGCCTCGCCATGTGCCCTGAACAGGAGTTCAGGGGTCATGCCCGCCCCCGAGGGGTGCCCTGGTGCTCTGGGCGGGCAAGGTGGGTTGACACCCAGCAGGTGTTCCCCCCCCCCCCCCATGACTGCAACGGCCAGTGAACCTGGCAGACGGGTCACAAGATCCCAGTTCCAAATCCTTCTGCCCCTCATTGTGTGCAGCTGAGAAGACTCACACTCAGCGCCTCAGCCACAGAACGGGGATCCCCAACTTTACAAGAACAGGTCTAAAATCCCCAGCCCAGGGACACCCGGGGTGGCTCAGTCGGTAAAGCAACTGACTTCGGCTCAGGTCACGATCTCACGGTTTGTGGGTTTGAGCCCGACATCGGGCTCTGTGCTGACAGCTCAGAGCCTGGAGCCTGCTTCCGATTCTGTGTCTCCCTCTCTCTCTCTCTCTGTGCCCCCACTCACATTCTATCTCTCTCAAGAATAAAGAAACATTAAAAAAAACTTTTTTAAATAAAACAAATACCCAGCCTGCTGCCTGGGACTGTACTAACCTTTTCTCCTCCAAGTTTTCATTCCTGCTTGCCGTCCAGTACTGTTAACGGGGAACCACAGCGGGAAGGAGCCTAAGACCAGCTGAAGCTATTCCCTTACAGATGGGCAAACTGAGACCAGAGGGGAGGGGCCTGGCCAAGAACACACCGGCAGCGAGTCGCCAAGCTAAGGCTGAAGCTGGGGTCTCCCGCTCCCGAGTGGGGTTTTCTCAGCGGTCACCAGCAGCCCCTGGCTTCACCCTTCAGCACTGCTGGCCCTCCCAAACTTCCATCCCTGTCTCCCTTGCCTCAGATGAATTTGGGAACCAATTCGAGGTCCACAACTGCTCTGTCTGCTACCACTGGGTCACCGCCAGGCCCCTGGGACCCGCCGTCTTCTCTGCTGACTACAGAGGTTGCCACGTGCTGGAGAAGGTAGGGATCGCTGCTGAGCCCGGGGCAGGCCCCACGGCTGGGAGCCAGCTTGACCTCACACAAGCCCGAGAGGGAGCTCGGGATCGCTGTGCTGGTCACGCCCGCCTGTGGTCTGGTGACCGGGGCTAGCCCACAAATCCAGCTCCCTGCTGACGCCCTCCTCTGCCTGGGAGGCCCGGTGGCCTCACCTAGCTGCTCTCTGGTCACCTTCTCACCTGCAGGACGGGCGCTTCCACCTGAGGGTGTTTGTAGAAGCCGTGCTGCGCGACGGTCGAGTTGACGCGGCAGGAGAGGTCACCCTGATCTGTCCTAAACCTGGCCACACCTGGACTCCGGAGTCCCACCTGGCCTCACGCACAGGCTTCTCCCTGCCTACCCCTCATACCCGGCCCCTCCGCCCCACCCGGGAGCACAGCTTCACCCGTCCGACCCCTGCCCTGCTGCCCCTTAGACCTGGAGCCACCCGTCCCACCCTGACTCCGCCCCCGTGGGACATCTTGGAACACTGGGGGGTTGACGAGCCCCTTCACCCAGGTACGTAGGACTTCTCCATGCGTGTACTGTGTCTGGGCCTTCTGGAGCAGCGAACTGCCTGATCGCCCTTGACTGGGCCCAGGAAGCCAGCTGCCTCTGTTTCCCTTGGAAGTCTCCTGCCCAGTGTGGCCCTTTCTTGTGTCCTCACCGCTCTGTCCCCTCCCCAGGTGCACCTCTGACCTGGGAGCAGTGCCAGGTGCCCTCTGGGCACATCCCCTGTGTGGTGAGAAGAGGTTCGAAGGAAGCCTGTCAGAAGGCTGGCTGCTGCTATGACAACAGCAGAGCGGTTCCCTGTTACTATGGCAACACAGGTAGGCCTTTCTACACCTGAAACCAGAAGCCATGAGGACGGGAGGGCTTCCTCCCCTGCCCCTCCCCCAACACTGCAACTGCTTCACACCTAGTCCCTAGGAGAGCCCGAGCTCCCGAATGGAGAATGGGCCACAGAAGGGACCTTTAGATGGGGGGACCACAGGTCCCAGCTTGCCTGATAACCGTTGTCCCAAGGAACTAGTAGCAGATCTTTTTTTTTTTTTTTTTTTTTTTTTTTTTTTTTTTTAACATTTATTTATTGAGAGACAGTGCAAGGAGGGGAGGGGCAGAGCGAGAGGGAGACACAGAATCCAAAGCAGGCTCCAGGCTCCAGGCTCCAAGCTGTCAGCACAGAGCCTGACGCGGGCCTCGAACCCACGAACCATGAGATCACGACCTGAGCCGAAGTCAGACACTTAACCGACTGAGCCACCCAGGCGCCCCCCTAATAGATCTGTCTTTGCATGTACCCCTACCTCTTAGATCTAGAACATTCCAATTTATTTTTTTAAGTTTATTTAAGTAATCGCCACAACCCAACGTGGGCCTCGAACTCATGACTCCAAGATAGAGTCCCATGTTCGTCCAGCTGAGCCAGACACCCCTAGGGCATCCCAGTTTAGATGACAAATTCAACAGTGCCCCTACTTTCGTAGTTTATTTCCATGCACGAGAAAATCTGGGTCTGTAAAGGGTTTGCTCAAGCCAACACAGGCACAGAGAGTAAGAGAAGCCAGGTCTCCCGACTCTCAGGGCAACACCTAAGTACTGTCTCCCAGTCCACCCCCCATGTCTGCGGCACAGACACTAACTCCGAGGTCCTGGTCGGCCTCTTTGATCTGCCTTCGTCCTAGCAACTGTCCAGTGCTTCAGAAATGGCCATTTCGTCCTGGTGGTGTCCCAAGAAACAGCCTTGGCACATGGGATCACGCTGGCCAATATCCACGTGGCCTATGCCCCCACCAGGTGCTCCCCGACTCAGGACACGGGGTCCTTCGTGGTCTTCCAATTCCCTCTGACCCACTGTGGGACCACCGTCCAGGTAGGAGTGGGGCCATGGCCTGGTGCCCAGGACCGCCCCCCTGGGAGGGCCTCACCCAGCTGTCCTTCCTCTCCCACAGGTGGTTGGCAACCAGCTCCTCTATGAGAACCAGCTGGTGTCAGACATCGACGTCCAAATGGGGCCACAGGGCTCCATCACGCGGGATGGCACCTTCCGGTGAGGGCAGCCTTTCTTGCACAGGCTGGGCTGTGGGCTTGGGTGTGAGGGGAGCACGGGTGAGCTTAGGACGAGCTGCGGAGCCACCTGGGCTCCTGTCCATGCTGTTCCCTGCTGTGTGATCTCAGGAGAGCCCCTGGGCTCATCCCAGCCTCCCCCACCAGCCCCAGGGTCCTCAGCAGCACTTGCCTTTTTTCCTCTAAGAACTAAGCTCAGGAGCTAAGCTGCATGCATCCTCATCGAGGCCCCTGGAAAAAGGGGAGGTCATGAGTGTGGCTGTTGCTACCTCCCCATTTCCGAGGTCACAAAGCCACAGATGAGGCAGAAGATACCTGGGCGGCAGGGTGGGGGGGACCTCTTGGAGGGTGTGCTGGGGTGGAGGGAAGAGCCAAGGGTTACCTCTTGTTGAAATGGGCCCCTGGGACCTGCAGGCTCCGGTGGCAGAACGAGCCTGGGAGGCCAGGGTGGGCACCCCGAGGGAGCTGGGCTTGTCACACCTGCCCTTGAACTTATGGGGCCAATACATCTGTGCATAAAATCCTGTGCTTGGCACAGAGCGGAAGCCCAGGTGTCTTTCTCCCCACCCCACCCGCCCTGAGGGCCAGGGAAGGGTGCTGGTGTGAGGGTCCAAGTGTCTTTTGCTTTAAAACTCTAAGTGCCTCTACAGGCCAGGGGGTAGTTGGGGGTGGGGATAGATCGGCTGTGCTGTAGACCCTTGGGTTCACAAGTGGTGGGAGCTAGTCGGAACCCAGCAGGGCTCCAGGGATTCCCAGAGGAAGGGGGCCGTGAGGGGGAACAGCTGTAGCCGGTGGGAACAGGCAGGTGGTCAGACAGGGCCTCGGGCCTCGGGCCTCGGGCCTCGGGCCTCGCTCTCAGAAGTAAAGGGAGAGCGCCTAGGAGCTGGAGGTGAAGGGGGGTGGGGTGGGGTAGGGTGGGGTCTGCTTCCCTAGCGGAACACCAGGGGGCCGGACGTGGGCCCCCCACTGGGAGCCTGTGGTGTCACTTAGGCCAGAGAGAGTCCCCAGGGCCCACCATCTACCACTGCAAGCACAGTGGTGACACTGGGGCGCTACCTGTGACCAGCTTGTGCTGTCCTGGGCAGGTGAGTGGGGCGGGGGGCGCAGGGCCCCCTAGCGGCTTGCTGGGTGGGGTCCGGCCACCCTGCTGGGCCGCGCGCCCTGGTTGTTGCATCCACGTAGCTGGAGGCTGGTTTACTAAGTGAGCAGGCCATGCTGACGCTGGGTCTTCTCTCCACCCCGTGCTCTTGCACTTGGACTTCAGGCTTCACGTGCGCTGTATCGTCAATGCCAGTGACTTCCTGCCGCTCCGGGCATCTATCTTCCCACCCCCCTCGCCGGCCCCCGTGATCCAGTCCGGCCCCCTGCGGTTCCAGCTGCGGATCGCCACGGGTACAGTCCCCGGAGCCCTCCTCTTCCTGCCCGGCGTCCCCACGCACAGCCCTCCAAGGCTCACGAGTCCCTCGCCCTGCAGATGAGACTTTCCGCTCCTTCTACGAGGAGGGGGACTACCCCATCGTGAGGCTGCTCCGCGAGCCTGTGTCCGTGGAGGTCCGGCTCCTGGACAGGACAGACCCCGGTCTGGTCCTGCTGCTGCACCGGTGCTGGGCCACTCCCAGTGCCAGCCCCTTCCAGCAGCCTCAGTGGCCCATCCTGTCAGAGGGGTGAGCGGCACTGGGGGCTGGGGCTGCCCTGGGGGCTCCCTCCATCCCCCTCCCTGGTCCCTCTGCGGCTTCCTTGGCCTCTTTCCTTCTCAGGTGTCCTTTCGACGGTGACAGCTACAGGACCCGAATGGTAGCCTCAGACGGGGCGGGGCTGTCCTTCCCATCACACCATCAGCGCTTCACTGTCACCACCTTCGCCCTCCTGGACCCTGGCTCCCAGAGGGCCCTCAGGGGACAGGTGAGAAGTGCCTCGGAATTCCTGCTCCCCGAATGTTCCGTGGGATAAGCTGGTCCCCGAAGTCCTGCACCCTGCAAGCTATGGGTCCCCGGAGGTCCCCAGAGGTCCCCAGACGGGGCTTCGTGGAGGGTGGTGAGCCAGGTCCTGGCCACCTCCAGACCACTCAAGAGGGAGGAAGGGAAACCGGGAGTATGGATGCCACCAACCCTGAATCTGCACCCTGCTCACGGTGTTCTAGAGTGACTTTGCTTCTGACTCTAGAAAGCGTGCGTTTCAATTCTGCTTGGAATGTTTATAATCTCTCAACTTCTCCGGGAGGTAAATGGGTCCACTTAGGGCATACTTAGGTTTTCTGCAGAATGCACAAGTGACCCCGTAGGCCCTAGGCTTCCATGGAACTTGTTCTACTGAAAGATGCCCTCGCAAAGACTACATACAGCCAACTCTGTATCTCGAAGTAGCCGCACGTTATTAGCCCAGGTGCAGACAGACATCGCCGGTTAGCACTGTGAGGGTGGCTTCATTCTCCTCTTTACCACCTGCCTCTCGGGAGCCAAGAGCCTCTCGCCTGCTGGATGAAGGCGTATCTGCTGGCTGGGCCCCCGGGGGCTGGCTCAGCTCCGCTCCGCTCCTCCGGCTTCTTCTCCTCCTCCTGGGAGCTGCCCCTGGCTTTGTTTCTGGAAGCGGGGATAGCCCGTCCCCCGGCTGCCTGGCGGAGCCCCACCTCCTCGGAGGCCAGCACTGCCGGGGGACTCAGCAGTCGGGGCCACACTGGAGAAGCTGAGGGCTGGGGCCAACTCCCAGGCCGAGCTCCCTGCCCGCAAGGAACCCGGCTGCAGACTTGGGCCACCGGGAAGGACGGGAGGCACAGCTTCCAAATTAGGAAACAACGGTTCTGGCGCTGACCCTCAGCAGGCGAGGCTGTGGTTTTGGTCTACATAGCCAGACCTCAGCCCGCCTGGCGGCCGGACAGCTGGCAGCAGTGTGGACTCCGCCTAGGTCCTGGATTCTGGGTGCTTCCTAGGTCTGGTGCTTCCTGCCCGTGGCTCCAAGCTGGCCCCGTGCTCTTGACCGTATTCTCTTCCCACCAGGTTTACTTCTTCTGCCACTCCTCTGCCTGCTCCCCCTCGGGGCTGGAGACGTGCTCGGCCACGTGCAGCTCTAGGCCCGCTAGTGAGTCCGGGGTGGGGCGGAGGGGCGGTCTTCGTTCTTCTGGCCACAGGCCTGTTCCTGGCTTCTGGGCCAGAGACCAGCCCATGATGCCACCCCTCCCCCACCCAGGACAGCGGCGATCCTACACTCCGCACAGCGAGGCCACCAGGCCGCAGAACCTCGTGAGCTCTCCAGGGCCAGTGGACTTTGAGGATTCCTCTGGGCAGGAGCCTCCGCTGGGGCCCACAGGTACCGGCAGGCATGTTGCTGCCGGGGGATGCTCGGCCACGGTGCAGGTGGGAAAGGGTGTGACAGCACTGGGGGCAGGGAACTGTGCAAAGACAGTCCACCTGACCCGGGGTGGGGGGAGGGCAGCCTCAGCTCTGCCGGGCGTCATCACAAAGGTCTGGTGGGTGGAGACGGTCGGAGGCGCCTCTCTCAGCCCTGCAAGCCTTCAAACCCCTTCTCTCACACAGGCTCCCCCAGGAACGCTAACCAGAGGCCTCTCCTCTGGGTGGTCCTTCTGCTGGTGGCTGTGGCCCTGGTCCTTGGGGTCGGGGTTTTCGCGGGCCTGAGCCAAGCCAAGCCTAGAAGCTCCAGGAGGGTGACAGAGGGCGACTGGGCTCAATAAAGCAGTGTCCAGCCTGCCCAGCGGGTGTGGAAAGCTATTCGTGGCGACTAGAAAGATTTGGTCTCAGAAGCGTTGTTCCTTCGTGTCAGTTCTGTCCTGTCAGAACCATGGCCTCTTCGACAAATACTTAATACGGGCCACACCCTGGGCAGAGTCCGGCTGATTTGGGAGACTTTGCCTTTCAGCAAGGAGAGACGGCATTCCAGAGAGAACCAGATAAGCGAGGGAAGAGGAGGGTACAATCACAGCAGAGTCCGAGCCCCAGTAGGTAGGAATGGGGAGCCCCGAGGGTGAAATGGCCCACGAAGGCCTGACCCCGTCGCCCAGACGTGGGAGTTCTTTCTCACAGCACGCTGCTCAGCTCCCTGTGGGGAAGGGGCACCCAGAGCTCCTGGGGCCTTGAAGGAACTCTTCAGTCTTGCTCTGAGCCTCAGCTTCCTGCTAAAGGATGCTGGGGCCCGCCAGCCTCCCTCTCCCTTCCTTCAGCACACACCCCCTCCCCCTCCCCGCCAGACTAGTCCACTCCCGGGCTGACACTGCAGCCTCTTGGCCCTGATGCTGGCTGCCACAGCGAGCCTGGCCCCCCCCACAGCTCAGTACCAGCGCTGGTTGTGTGGCTGACTTTCGTGTGCCCCTCTAGGACCTAGGCCTTCATCTCTGACTTGGCCACAAAGACCTTTCCAGACTGACCTGTAGATCTAGGCTGGGAAGGGGTAGCAGTTGGGAGGGGTTGGGGGGGTGGGGTAGGGTTCAGCCTCTGGTGCCAGGAGAGAATAATCTGGTAGGTGGGTCCAAACTTGACTTTCGATCTTTTTTCTAAAGGCCTTGGTGGGGCATGAGCTGTGACAGGGAACCACACAAGTCAGGCCGGGGGCCTTGACACTAGGCAGGGGCTCCTCCTTTCTGGCCCACTCCACCTTCTCTGTCGGGGGATACTGGTCAAATAGAGGGGCTCCAAAATCAAGCTGCTTTGTTACAACCCCAGTTCTGTCTCTTACTAGCTGTAATACTGAGTTACTGAACTTTTGGGAGCCTGTTTCCCCCTCTGGAAAATGGGGGTGATCCCCACCCCCACAGGGGTGTTAGGTAAATTAACAGAAGAATCCCTCAAGGAGCATATGACAACATTTACTGAATGCCGTAAACTACTAGACTTTTTCTTCTCTGCCCCAAGCTTCATGCTTTGCTTAAACTCTGAAGACCAGTTTATAGCCCAGAGGAGGAGGGGCTGGGGAAAAGGTTAGCTGGGGGTGGCAGCATGGATCTTCGGGTCCGAGTGTTCTAGACACTTGCCGTGGGAGTTAGCCAAGGAACTTCCCTTGTCTGGGGCTGCCTTCCCGCTGTGACCAGGGATGGCCAGTGCTGTCCGACCTCCTGGCCTGTACTCGGGGGCCAGGGTGAAATTATGAGGATTCGTAGCTTTGGTGTTGGGTGAAGGAGCCAGACTGACTTGGTCTGAAGGGGTCAAGGTTCTGGTTCTTCCATCCAGGACTGACTCTTCTTTCTTACCACGGCCTTCATCATCCAGGCTCACGTAGGCATTTCAAATGGCACAGAAGGGTTCTATGAATTGCATCGATGCTGTGCTTAAACACGATTCTATAGATACCACATGGAATCACATTATGTAACTTTAAGGGTGTCGTGTGTGTTTTCTTACCACAAAGGTAGACCTCTTGAATTATTCCCTATTTTAATAGCCGCCGTCTCTTCCATATCCCCGTTAAACTGATACATTTGATCTCCTTTGGGTAGAATTCAAATCTATGAATGTGAACCCTTGTTATCTAAGCATGTGATTCTTTGTATACAGTTCTCTCAGAAGTTCTCAGAACCGCTGGATCAAAAGCTGTGCGCCTTCTGTCAGGCTCTGGGGGAACACAGGGGGTGCCAGTAGTCTGCCCCCCCCCACCCGCACCCCACTCCACCTTGCTACCCCAGATCAGTATCGTTCTAAAGCTTTGCCACCCACGCTGCCTAAGGCAGATAGCGTTGCTGGCCTAAAATGTAACTCTTTGGGGGCACCCGGGTGGCTCAGTCGGTTAAGAGTCCCACTCTCGATTTCAGCTCGGGTCATGATCTCCTGGGCATGAGATCAAGTCCATACTAGGCGTGGAGCCTGCTTGAGATTCTCTTCCTCTTCTGCCCCTTCTCTCTCTCTCTCTCTCTCTCTCTCTCTCTCTCTCTCTCTCTCTCAAGTACATATTAAATTTTTTAAATAAAATGTACCTCTTTGATTAGAGGACAAGCATCTTTATAGCCTCGGGGTCTTATGAACTTTCTCTTTGTGTCTCTGCCCTCCTGAACTTCTCTCCCTGTCTGCAGAGAGCTTCCCCACGTCAGGGGGCAGGCAGGGTCTCCATCTTCTTTCCCACCAAGTCCGCCCCTGCTCCCTTCCTCGGTGCAGTCCTTCTATCTTGCTGTTCGAGAGGATTATGCAGCTGTCGTTTTTCCCTCCTATTTGTATCTTCGAATGTGGCCAGAACCTTATTACCCTATGTAATCACGAAAGGATCCATTTGCTCTCTGGATGTCCCAACGTGGCGCTTGAGGTGTTTCTCGCCCACTGTCAAGTGTATGCAGGTGTGGGGATTTTGACAACTTTGGCAATCGGTACTTGTCCGCGGAGTTTGTCAACACTCCTGTGTCCAAGGGCTCCGTTGACAGGAGCGGATGTACGTGAGCAGTGAGGGTCGCTGCGGCACGAGGTTCCCTTGCTTTCCCCGGAGAGGGGCAATCCCGGCTTTGGCTTTCCCGGATCTCAAAACCCCATCCAAATTCTGCCCAACGTAGAACTTCTTCCCTCCCCTAAACCACCTCTGAGCCGGAGCCGGAACTCGAGCCTTGACAACAGTTGGGTCAGACCTGATGGGGTTGATAACAAACCACTTGTGCTGACCTGTGGCAGGAAGCAGAGCGGCTCAGGGGCCTCTCAGGTTCTCTCTTCCTGCCCTTTTAGGGAGGGGGTAAGGGCTAAGGTTGGAGCTGGGTGAAGATCCCACGGACTCCCCTACTTCGCCTGCCCCCGGGCTCCCTCATGCTTCCACGTTGGCAGAGAGCAAAGCCACGTGCTCTGCCTTAAAGGGGGACGACACCTCACAGCCTGTCGCCTCGACTTCAGCAACCTCTGACTCCCTGAAGAGTGGCCGCGTGCCCAGGCATTTCTGTAAGAGCTTTTCCTAGAAGAGTGCCACTTCTGTCCCAGCAGCAGGAAGACTAGATGCCCGATCAACCTTCGGAAGGAAACCACTAAACTGTCGGATGATATGCACATCTGTTAAAAACCTGTTTACATCATCGCAAACAGGAGACAGGGGGGAAACATGCAGATAGGCCAAAAATAAAAGCAAAAACTCTGAGAAGTAAAACCAATTTCTATTCTGGGGTTTCTGCAGAACCCTGGAGACCTTGATGTTCTGTTTTAACAAGTCCAGGGGAGCACAGGTCAAGCCCAGAGCCTGCCAAATGTGGGGCATCTCGAGCTGGGCCTCCTATGGAAGCTGGGACTGGAGAGGGCTTCATCCTCGATGCAAGACTGAAGGAGAAATGAACCCCTTGCACAGACAGGGGCAGCAAGGGGCCTTGCCTATTTTCAACTCCGTGCTGGATAGACACAAACAACAAAAAGCACTCCCCGAGAGTGACAATTCCGTCTTCTCTAGGGTGTGCAGGCCAAGTTCTTAGACGAGGGTAGGGGTCTAGGGAATGCTCAAAGTTTCAGTTGAAAAAAAGCTCAATGGCTAAATTTAATTTGAAGTGATCCCCGGGCTTCAGGCAAGAGCAAATAAATGCAAATCCTGTCGGGGAGGTGGGGGGGGTGGTGCAGAATGTGGTTTCAGCCAGTCTCAAAGAATTCTCATAATAACTTCCAAACTCATGAGATACTATAGAGTGAAAAGATAAGGCACACACTGGGAAGATAGGTAACACCTTGACAAAATGATCAAACACAGAAATGTGTGTGTGTGTGTGTGTGTGTGTGTGGGCCTGGACGTGGATGAAAAGAGGCTCCACCCCATCAGTAATCACGGATGTGAAAATTAAACTTCAAGGTACTATCACATACCCACGAGACTAGCAAAATTTAAAAATCGGAAAACACGAAGGGGTGGTGAAGGGTATGAAGGCTCGAACACTCCTCCACATGGTTAACGAGAGTGCAGACTGATAACGCTGTGTGGCTAAAGGGCTCGTCGTTACCTATGGTGCCATCTATACATGTCCCCTCCTAGGTTAACTAATAGCCTAGGAAAGACCCTTGCGACAGAATGTTCACAGAAACATTGTTTGTGATAGGCAAATTGGAAACAACCCATGTCAGGTGTCAACAGGAGGCCGTAGCAATTCATTGTGGGTGTGAACCCATGACCGAGTCCCACAGTGAACGAGAGGGTTTATCTGTTCAGGTTTATCACTCGCAGGCTGGCCTCCCTGAAAAGGGAACTGTCCTCTTACAAGGCTCCGTGGAGCCCGGCCATTGCCAAGTGCCTAAGGCACCGATCAATTACAAAGCTGGGACCCCAGCCCCCTGATGAGACACTTTCCTGAGGATGGAGGCGGCACTCATCAGGTAACTCCCGCCACGCGGGCTGGCCACCACGGCCAGCTGCAAGAACAGTGTGGACCCTAGATCCGCGACTGTATCGGGGCAGGGTCGGTGCAGCCCCCAGACGGTGAGCTGGCAGGTTAGGGCTGGAACAAAGGTTCTGCTGCGTCATGGCTCCCGTGTCCCCTCCCCTGGTGACCATGGCAGAGCTGAGCCTCGTGACCATGCAGCTCAAATGCACCACAGCCCCACGTGGGCACCTCCCGCGCACAGCGCACTGCCCTGCGAGGGACGGGCCACGTGGGACCCGCCCTGCGGGGCTGCTCCCCTCTCCAAGGAGCGCGGTTCCAGAAGCCTGGTGGGAGTTCTGTCTGGCCACTGCCTTTGTTTGCACAACAGTGAATGAACCATAACCACACGCGTCAACGCGGGTAAATCTCGAGAACAACGTGAAGCAAATGAAGTCAGAGCAAGCTGAACGATTTCAGGTCCAAGAAGTTCAAAATTAAGCATCCCCCCCCCCCCCCATACTCACAATATCGTGGTAAAATTAAAGGGAAAAGTGGAAGAAGGATCCACCCGTTTCAGGGGAGTGGTTTCTTCTGCAGTCACAGAAGAACAGAGGGCCCCTACTACTGTCCTTAAGCTGGGCGCTGGATACAAGGGTGTTTAGTATTCTTTAAACTGAAAAGGTATGTTTAAGGCCCTTTTGAGCCAATGTTTCACCATAAGCAATTTCAAAAATGTCAAAGGCCTGTTCCCACGGCTGCAAACCTCCCGGTGAGATCTTCGACTTCAGGCTGCTGGTTGAGACTCCAGTCTGCTGGGCATTTCTCCAGGATTCTCATCGCCCGGCTGTCCACACTGTCTGCTCTCCCCTCCCGGCTCGTCCGTGGGCCCGCTCCCCCGCCCCTCCTCGCTTCAGCCAGGCGGTGGGCAGCCGCGTCCTCTCCTTCGCCGGCCACCCCCACTCTGCTCCTCTGCTCTGTGTCCCAAACCTGCCTGTCACCTCTCTTCAGACCTACCTGACTCGCGGAACGGCCACAACCCCTCCTCCACGTCTGCGCCTCTCAGAACTCGTCCCGTGGCCGTGGTCATCCGCACGCTGCCGCCTCCCCGACTGGCCTATGTCCCCGGTCACTCTGTGTCTCCAGAGCCTTAATCTTTGTGACACAGCCGTCGAGCGTCAGGGGCCACCGCGACCCCGAGAGTGTCACTGGATGCCAGCGCAGACAGAAGCAGGGAAAACAGCAGCCAACAACGTGTGCTCTCCACGTGCGTTTGCGCCATTAACCCTCGGCCACCCTCTGAAGCGGGCACCCGTTGGCCAGGTTTTCAGATGCGGAAACTGAGACACGGACGCGGGCACAGAAACCTGATGAGCCGGGATCCGAATCGGGCTGGACCCCAGAGCCCACACTTAACCACGACTCTGCACTCCTAGAAAACCGGAGCGGGCTGTCAGCTCCCCGTGCCTGTCTTCACAGATGACGGGGTAGTCAGCTCGGTCTCTGCAGCCGGATGGCTTCAAGTCCCAACTCCATGACTCGCTGGGCGGCCTGAGGCCCAGGCACCCCGAGAGCTTGTTTCCGTCTGTACAATGGGGGTAACGGCACCTGCCCGGCACAGTTGTCCTCTGGTGCCAAGCCATCCCGGTGACCGTGTTGCCGGAGAGACTAACGTAACCACAGCGCCCCCAGGTGGCCGCCCTGGCCAGCGCCCCAAGGCCAAGCAACCTCCAAGGGCGGAGGAACATGGGGTTTGGACACACTTGGTCCCCAGGCACGAGCCCAGGCGTGGATTGCCGAGGGGCCAAAGTTCATGCTGGCTGCAGTGAGCGCCGATTACACCACAAACCATTTCCCTTCAGACACCTGGACTAACAACTCGATCCTGAACACAAAACTCAGGAGCCTGACAACACGAGTCTAGAAGAGGTGAGCCCTCTTAGAATCCGTCAGAACCCAACCCACCCGGCTGAGAACTATTGCCAGAAGGTTCACCTACAAGGCGGCTGAGCCCACAATGGAGAGAGAACGGCAGGAGGGCGGGGGAGGGGGGGGGTGGGGGGGGGGGCAACTCTCCATTCCATTTTGGCCGAAATAACCAAGTCTGTCATCCCCCTGCTTCTGTGTCCTAGGAGTGTCAGAGCCTGGGCTCTGGACTGAGCCCCCCGAGTTGAGTCCGCCTGTCACTGAGCAGCAACGTGACATACAGGAAAGGGGGCGTGACAGCGGTGAGCACACGGCCCCGCCCTCGGAATGAAAATCTAGCTGAGAAAGACAAACGCACGGACACCCGCAAGATCACAGAGCTGTGCTAGAGCCGGGCACACGGTGCCCGGTGAGGTCGCTCCCCTGCGGGGCTTCCTGGAGCGAGCCCATCTCTGGGGAGGGACCCGGAGAAGAGCACGCAGGGCGGGAGGGCGGAGGTAGCTGGCGGAGGAGTAACGGGGGCAGTACCAGCAGTGGCGTGGGAGTCGCAGTGCCGGGCAAGCGGTCAGGCAGTGGGGACAGCGCCCCCACTTGGGAATACAAGCGTTACGGGGGACCCTTGAACAACGCAGAGGTTAGGGTACCAGCCCCCGGGGAGTTGAACATCCGTGTGTAAGTCTGACTTCCGGGATTTAACTACTCACAGCCTATCGAGCGGAAGCCTCACGGTAACACCGAAGCTGACGCAGACGCGTCTTCATCATAGCGTATCGCAAATGCACACGTCCACGTATTGTATACCTTCCTCTGACAATGAAGTCAACCATGGAAAACGGTACTCGGAAGATTGTAAGAGAAAATACGCGTAGGGCACCGCACTGTGTTCACCGAAAAGAAGTCTGCGTGTGAATGCACCTGCACCACTGGGGTCGTTAAGCTAGTAGTAAACTAGGAGGAGGAGGACGACGAGTGGGGGCAGGGGTGGCAGAAGCAAAGGCAGGAGAAGCAACGGCAATAGAACTGGCGGCGGCAGTAGAAGTGGGACGGGTATCAGCGGCAGGAGCTGGAATGGTAGGAGGGCTGACAGGAGCAAAAGTGGCGGCAGAGGCAGAAATGGTAGCCGCAGGTGGTAGGAGCAGTGGGGGTGGTAGAAGTGCTAGGAGGGTAGGAGCACTACAGGTAGCCGGAGGAGGAGGAGGGGGGGAGGAGGAACGGAGCAGGAGGGAGAGGGGAGGAGGGGGAGGGGAGCAGGAGGAGGGGGAGGGGAGCAGGAGGAGGAGGGGAGAAGCTGTAGGAGGAGGGGAGTAGGAGGAAGAGGGGAGCAGGAGGAGGAGGGGAGAAGCTGTAGGAGGAGGGGAACAGGAGGAGGGGGAGGGGAGTAGGAGGAGGAGGGGAGCAGGAGGAGAGAGCCAGAGGAGGAGGGGAGCAGCAGTAGAAGGAGTGTAGCAGGAGGAGGAGGGGAGCAGGAGGAGGGGAGCAGCAGTAGGAGGGGAGAAGCAGTAGGAGGAAGGGAGCAGGAGGAGGAGCAGGAGGAGGGGAGAAGCAGGAGGAGGGAGAGCAGCAGGAGGAGCGACAGCAGCAGGAGGAGCAACAGCAGCAGGAGGAGGGACAGCAGCAGGAGGGAGAGCAGCAGGAGGAGGGACAGCAGCAGGAGGAGCGACAGCAGCAGGAGGAGGGACAGCAGCAGGAGGGAGAGCAGCAGGAGGAGGGACAGCAGCAGGAGGAGGGACAGCAGCAGGAGGAGGGAGAGGAGCAGGAGGAGGGACAGCAGCAGGAGGAGGGACAGCAGCAGGAGGAGGGACAGCAGCAGGAGGAGGGACAGCAGCAGGAGTGGTCACAGTTGAAGCGGCAGCACCAGACACCACATACGCAGTATGTATCCCGTGCACCCCCATCCGACGATCTTTCATCCGTCCTAACTCACTTAAGCCTTACAACATCCCTAATAAGTACAATATCCCCAGCTTATGAAGAAACCGGATCAGAGAGAAGTTAGCAATACGCCCAAGGGTCGCACCCTAGTGAGGGCAGGGCTGGGATTTGGCACTCTCACCTCGTCCCCTGGACCCCAAAGGAAGAGGCCTGAAGCCGCAGGGGGATGCAGGGCAGCTACTTAGATGGCAGGCGGCTAAGGGCAAGGCTGCTTCAAAGAATAAAATGAGACAAAGTAAGTACGGCGTCCAGCACTCACTTGATACGAGTAGACAAGCTGGCAGGAAGGAAATAACATACCAGGACTTAAAACCCAAACGCGAGGCTCCCCGAGGCCAGGACAGCAGGGGTTAAGGCCGGGTTTTAGGGCAGTGGTCTGGAACTGACTGGGGGGGGGGCGGGGACTGCAGTCCCTCGGAGATCCTTCGAGATGTGTTCCCAGCCCCACCCTGCTGAGAACTGCCCCCCGAGCACGGACATAACACATGCTTCATACCATCGGAGCACGGCCAGTGTCCCCTCCTAACCCAGGGATCCTCCAAGAAGCTGTGTCTTCATCTCTGAAAGTTTTCCTGGAAACAAAGCCGACCTAACCCCGCATATTAATATCTGGCTAGAAACCAACAGATGGCGCAGTGCTGGGCTAGCACCATGGTCAAGCTCAGGCCCAGGATGCCCCCTGCCTTCCACCCGTCCCCCCTTCAACACCGCTGCTCTAACACCTGCAAACCACAGCTCTACACTTCCTCCTTTCGAGGTCTGTCCCGCCTCAGAAGGGCTCGATGCTTCTTAACAAGGGATAGAATCCCACCCTCTTCAAACCCAAGATTGGAGTTACTTTGGCTAACGTTGCAAAACCTCTAGGTGTTCTGAGCGCCGCCTCCTCTCTCCCCTCCTGGGAGTCTCCTGTGAGAACTAACCCAAGAGGCTGTGCGCTCGAAGATGCCCACAGCTGCACTATGTGCAAACTACAGCTGTGGTGCATTCTCCAAAGGGGGGGTTCCGTGGACAATCTCTCACTCACACACACACACACACACACACACACACACACACACACACACACACACGCTGTCCAAGTCAGATGAGCAAGGTGGGTTAAAAAGTTAAAGGGTTTCTTTTCTTGCAGTTTTCAAAGGTTTTACTGGCCAAGAAGCATCGGGACCCTCCAAAGGAGAAAACAGCATGCCCCAACTTTCTTGAACAGGGAACAGGGGCCCAGCAAAACACACATGGAGTTCTTGGGTGGCATCGACACAGACCCTGTGTTTCGACCCAGGCCCCCGGCCCCAGAACATACCCTCATCTACAGCCACGGACCCCCTCTTTCTCACCTCGTATTCCCTTACTGGCTCCCATCAGGTCACGGGACGGCTCTCATCCAGGGTCCAGAAGACCTCTCTGAGCCACCCCAGGTCACACACCCTGGCCTCCCTCCTGCCCCTCCCCGGGCCTTGTTCACTCCCCCTGGGAAACCTGGCCTCCCAGCAGCACCCTTCCCCCGCTTTTAGGTCCTAAGCAAGAAGACTGTAAGCTTCTTTATCATGCGAGAGAGGCCACACAACCTTCAGTAGCAAGAATCCTACTCTCACCCCCTACAGCAGCCTTCACCTTCACTATCTGATCTTCCGTGTTTACTTATGCTCTGGAGATCTCCCCTGGAATCAGCTCTACTTCAAACATTCAAAAGCCAAAGCTTGGAATGTCTGATTTAAGCCAGCCTGGGACAGGTTTCGCAGCCCCCACAGCGGAGGGAGTCCTTCCTGGATGCTCACAGTTCCTCACCAGCAAGAAAAGGGTGTTTCTCCCTCCCTTCTGGGCTGCTGTGGAAGCCAGTCCCACAAAGAAAAGATGTGGCGGTGCCAGTGACAGGAGATCCTCTGAAACCCAAGGTCAAGGCCTGCAGGGGCATGAAAGAATCCTTCTGGCAAACGTGCTTCCTCCCCCTGACCGTCCCGGCTTAAGGCTCCTTTTACAGACACACACAGGAAGGTGCTAGGTTTATTGTTTTCTTTTTTTAATGAAACTAAATCACTGCTTACAAAAACCTTCAAGAGCCCTCATGCCCATCCCTTCACACGTCCCTTGGCTCAGCCTCTCCCCATCTCCCAGGAACTGGAACACTCCATGAACGCCACGAGGGGAGAGGCCCTGGGCTCCGACCCGAGCCTTCAGAGAGTGACAGTTCTACCTCCCATGATCCTTCCTGTCAGGCCTGGAGGTTGCATGGATGAGGGTGGTCCCCGCCGCCGTGACTCTCAGGTCACCACCCGGACCAGAGTGAAATGATGTGAATGTCCCGCCCCAGAGACCCCCCCCCCCCCCCCCCGCTAGTCTCTCCCCTTCCTCCCCCCACCCCCCCACCCTAATTCTACCCCTCTACTGAGATGAGGCCCAGCTCCCAGATCAGAAGGGCCAGGGCCTACAGGCTGTAGAACTTGAGGCTCCTGTCCATGCCCGTTGAAGCGATGAACTTGGCGTGGTGCCCAAAGGCCACCCCTGTGGTCAGGCCGCTATGCTCTGAGGAGAGAGACGAGAGGCAAAGGTGAGAAGGCTTCTCCCCCTCGGGTCTGAGTGCGGATCCTGATGATCTACTCCCAGTCTGTCCAGCCCTCCCTGGGTCAGTGCTCGCTACTTCCCAGTGGACTCACGCTGCCGAGAGCAGGGCGCTAGTCCAGCCTGCATAACATCCATCCCCAGGGCCTTCCTCGGCGCCTGGCACACAGCGACAACTCAGGTTTTTGTTGTGGGGTGAGTGAACAGAGGAACGTCACTCCTCCTTGCCTGAGCTTTTGGGACAACTGCAATTCTGCGCAGTTCAAGTCCTAGAACTGACTGGGAGCCGGCAGAGGGCGGGACAGACGAAGCAGACATGGTCTTGTTCTTCCACTTCTCACCACCTTATTTTTAAAAATTGGTCTGAGTTTTCAGTTCGGTTTAAAACCTCAGTGCTCAGCTGACTCGCATATATTTATAGTATATATTTAGTTCCAACTCCTTGCTTATATTATAATCGGAACCGTCCGTTGGCTTGTTCTGGCTCAGGGGGTTCCGACTTAGGGAACCTGGGCCCCCGGCACAGGGCAGGGCTGTAGCAAGGGCAGAAGGGGCTGGGTGACGTGCCTTGCCGGATTGGGGTAGCTCAGGAGCATCAGAGCAAATTCCTTGAAGGCTTAGGACAACGCCTGGAGCCCCCACTACAGCTCAGGCTGTGCTTCCGGCCCACTGCTGCACCCTGCTCAACTCCGAAACACCGGAGCCCAACGAAGGGTTCCAGTTAGGCCTGGACCCCTGGAACACACACACCGAGCCGGGCTCAGGAGAACACGGGGGTGGGAGAAGCATCTTGGGTCTTGCCCACAATGTGCTAACGAGGATGAGAATTTCATCAACAAAGACAGCTAACAGCTGCCATTCACTCAGCACCCAAGTGTGCAGCAGGCACTCTGTCACCACGCAAGCCATTTCTGTGTCACCAGCTGGCACCATCTGCAAAGCAGTGCCAACGTGACCAGTTTAAAAAATGAAAAAGCTACGGCTCTCAAAGAGGACGTCACGTACCCAGGGCCACGCAACCATCAGGAGGTTAGTAGCCCTACTATCCGCAGTCTCAGCATTTTATGCTTTTCTTCTCCGACATTTACAATCGCAAGTAAGCAGGGGCGCCTGGGTGGCCTCGGTTGGTTGAAGTGTCCACTCCTGACTTCGGATCAGGTCATGATCTCACAGTGGTGGGATCGAGCCCCGTGTCGGACTCCGTGCTAAGCGTGGAGCCTGCTAAGGATCCCCTCTCCTCGCGCTCTGCCCCTCCCCCGCTCGCACCCGCACAAGCGCTCTCTCCTCCAAAATAAACAAACTTCAGAAACAAACTGCAGTCAAGTAATTATCTGTGAACTCATCCCACATCTACCCTCCTCAACTGACTGGAAATTCCATTAGTGCAAAGCCTGGATCTTAGTCACTGCTCCAGTCCCACAGAAGACAAAGACACAATGCTGAACAATGGCAAATCCAAAACAACCGTGCCAAACACGGTTCTAATTATTTATGCACATGTGTACGTGTGTAAGTACACAGCTATTTCATCTGTTTATACGTTTATGTGCATAAACATGACTTCATACATATATATCTATATATATATATAAACTCAGCTAAACCTCACACACTGCACTGAGTGTGCCCTATTATCGTTCCCCAAAGAGACTAAGTAACTTGTCCAAGGACGCACAGCTTGCAGGGGTAGAGCTAGCCTTTAAAGCCCAGCAGTCTGACTCCTGAGTGCAGTTTCTTAGCCACTAAACTCTATCGCCTCAGGAAGGGATTAAAAGCTGCCTAGGCAAACTCAGGCCTACTCCCTGGAAATTCCTAACCTCGTGGTATTTACCCTCTTCCTTCTGGGCCAGGACACTCGGAGACCTCAGGATCCCAGAGTCAGACCCTACCTGTGAAATGAAGGATCTCTGTCCACTGCTTGCAGATGTAGATCTGGACGTCTGTGCCCCCAAGGGCCAGGTAGGTACCACTCTGATCGAAGATCAGTGACTTCACCTGCCAGAACCAGGAGAGACGTCACACGAGAACAGAAATTATGGGACAATTAGGGATGCACAGAAGCAGTTTAGACTGATTCACTGAAGAATCAACAAGTGAGGAGAGGCAACCGACAGAGCTGGGGAAGGGAGGGGGCGCACCTCAAAATTGTTATCCAGCTGCAGTGTCTTAAAGTTCTTAAGTTTGCGCAGATCCCAGAGCTTGACAGAGGAGTCATCGGCCGCCGTAGCCAGATAATAGCCATTCTCTGAGAAGGCAATGCTGGTGATGGGGCCCGAGTGGCCAGGGAAGTTGGCCACGTTGGTGCGCTCCTACAGGCGGAGGACGAGTGGTACAACGTCACCCACTGGTCACGACCCAGAGAAAATGGGGAGTTCGCCAGATGCCTACCTCTGAGCCATCCTCCACCATCCTTTAGGGAAGGACAACTAACAGGAATCGCAGAGGTAGATGGCCCAGCCCAAGACCCCGGGCCACATCCATCACATCACACACAGGCGTGCACATGCGCACGCGCACACACACACACACACACACACACGCACGCACAGCCACCGTGTCTCTGCCCTTGGGACACCCAAGGGCCGGGTGCCACTGGCACTTATCACACCGCATAGGTCACGAGCTCACACCCTGGGCCTCAGATAGAGGCTGCCATGTCCCACCTTCAAGTCCCAGATCTTAATCTGCGAGTCCATGGTGCCTGTTCCGAAGATGAGTCCATCAGGGTGGAACTGTGCACAGGTGAGAGCTGTGGAGGAAGGACAGGGAGCTGTGGTCAGAGCCCACGGGAGAGGCCAGCACAGCAAAAGGGGCCTCTCTTCACATTGTTCACCGTGCCCGGTAAAACGCCTGGCACCCGGCCGGCACTGGTGGTAAATAAATCTTAAGAACAAAGGAGCAAATGATTAAGTAAAACATATAAATAAATGATAAGCAGCAAAAGAACAGACAGAGCCCAGTGCCTCTATGACAACTTACAGCAGCCAGAGGTCTCATCGGTCACCTTGGTGAGCACACGCCCTGTCTGGATGTCAGAGAAGGCCCAGTACTGAAAAAATAGAGACAGCGAGCCAGTTAAGAAAGTGGGTGCCCAACAGGAAGGTGTTCCCTCCTCCCCAGATGTTCAAGCTTGGAGACCAGCAGGGCTCTGCAGGGTCTGGGCTGGGACCGCACCTGGTCATCGGAGGAGCTCAGGAGATAGTCCCCAGTGGCATGGAGGCTGAGGCCCGTCACTGCGCTCTCATGGGCCCGAACAACCTGCACACAAGAGGCATTCGGCACCGACCAAATCCTGATAGTAGCATCTGGGGAGGCAGAAAACACCAGCTCCTAAAAGGAAAAACAAGAGGCAAAATATCAGAGGCAGAAAAGATCGACCCCAACAGTCTTACAAAAGGGGGGTGGGGATGGCCATGAGCCCAACAACTGCTTCTCTTTCAGGCCTGTCCTGCCCAGAACCATCCATCCAACTGGTGATGCGTGAGAGCCAATGGTAAACGCCATTTAAAATGGTAACTCAAACAGCATTGGCCTAGAAGAGAAGGCTTCACTGTCTAGTGGTAAGAAGGGTAACTGTAGCAGAGAGCAATCTCCCACGCCCTGTTTCTAGTACCAGAGAGAGAAAGCTGACCGGTGCAACTGAGAAACTGAGTTTTTTTAATTTTAGTTTATTTCACTCTGTTCAAATAGACACATGTAGCTAGCTAATGGCTACTGTCAGGAACAGCGTACTTCTGAACAGCAGAGGGTCTGTGAGGGTCTGCAAGGGCCTATGTTGCTGCATCACAGACTCCAGGATTTCAGGAGCAAGTTAATCCTCAGAAAGATTTGGGGCAGAGAGAGAACTTCTACCGTGTACACGCACCAATTATTTGGGTTAGGACATTAAACACCATAAGGTAAAAACAACTACCATCTTTCATTGACATGATTTCATAAGAGAAACAACTTCTCCACACCTGGCCGCAGGAAAGGAGTGCCTCCCATTTTAAAAACATTTAGTTTTAGGAAAAATCCACAGTATTCACCTATTTCTAATTTCCTTAAGGGACAGGGAAGAGGCTAATTGGGAAGCACAGACCCAGCCACAATCCTACAGTCTTAGACCCAAACCGTCCCAGACCTAAAGACTCAAATCCCACAATGTCACTAATCTGGTCTGAAGGCTGCCTGTACCATCTAAGCCAGCAACTCCATCAATTTTAGCCCGCACCATGTTCAACGGTTGATGTCAAGTTCCCCCCGACCCCGCAGGACCATGGGAATGTGGATGCACCTGTCCTTCCCAGGTATGTTAAGATTTTGCTCAGCTTTGTTTTCCATAGTCTGTACTATAAACACTACAGGACTTTCTTCCTTTTCCTAACACGCCACGTGCCTATGAGTCTGCTTATTCCAGCTCTCATTCCCTCCCTTTCCCTGGGCTGAAGGCCACTGCTTTAGGGGCTTCTGCACGGAGGACAGGGCGACCCACGGCTGTAAACAAAGGCCTCGAAGGGCCCACTCTGGAGGCTCAGTGCTCCTCCTCGGGCCCACTT
The DNA here is from genome assembly GCF_018350195.1 of Panthera tigris. Lineage (NCBI taxonomy): Eukaryota > Metazoa > Chordata > Mammalia > Carnivora > Felidae > Panthera > Panthera tigris. Next base: position 104,221,136 of record NC_056669.1, read on the forward strand.
CACTTCACAAGGACACGGCACGGCGCTGGGTGACTGGGTCTGCAACCCTAGACCACCGAAACCAGGGCACAGGAATGAGGGACCCAGGGTGACCGGCAGGACCCTTTACCTGGGAAGGGTGGAACACCACACTGGTGACTTTCTTGGTATGGCCTTTGAGGGTGGCCAGGATTTGCTCAGAACTCTTGTCGAAGACGACAACATTTTTATCCGCCCCTCCTGGAAAGGACCCAAACGAGATCCAACAGTGAGTCGTGCCCACCCGCACCCCTCGGCCGAAGACGGTACTTTGGCCCCCAGGCCCATGCAGAGGACAGGAGCGTGCCCCTACCCTGCCGCCCTCCCCGCCTCGGCCCGCGGGGCCAGACCGGCTCTCACCAGTGAGGATCTTGTTGGTGTCGGCAGGGCAGAGGTCCAGGGCGAGGATCCCAGGAATGCTGGCACTGTGCAAGCCCTGAGCGGAGGGCGCGACACCAAACCCAGTCACGGCCGAACCGAGGCCAGCCACGAAGCCACGCAACGCCCCCACTTCCGCCCCGGGCCCAGGGGAACAAGAGTGACTTCTGTTCCTTATCCGCTGCGCTTGGCCTTCTGCCTGGAGGCGGCACGTCCCTCGCCGCACTCCTGGCAAAGCCAGCCCCGGGCAAGAAGACAAGCCCTGGGACGCAGCGGCCGGGGCCCCCAGGCAGCTCTACAGCCCCCGGCCCCCCCACGCTGGCCCGCCCAGCCCAGCAACAGCTGCAACACCCCGCCTCCCAGTTAGCGGGGACCTGGCCACTCACCACGTGGGATGCCACCTGCCGGTATTTGCTCAGCTCCTCCGGCTTCACCAGCTCCTCAGGCACAGTCTTCCCTCTCTGAGAAAAAGGAAAAGCGCCCCCCACAAAAGCAGCAGTGAGTGCAGGATTCGGCGAGCCCCCTTTCCCCTAAGGCGTCAGCCGCCTCCACCGGCCAGCCCTCTCCTGGCTCTGGAGGACTCACCTTCTTACGCTCCGTGGTCAGCACGGTGGCCTTGTCTTGGAGCTGGGGAAGAGAGGGGAACAGGCGCAACGTGAGACCAAGCACTCTGCCAGGCCAGCGGCACGCCGGACGCTGGTCACATCTAGGCCTTCACAAGTGGCACCCACACCTGCGATCTGCCGAGTTCTGTGCTAAAGGCTCACGTGCGTTACCTCCGCTTACTTTCCCCCCCAACCTGATGAGGAGGTGCAATGATCTTACTTCACACAGGAGGACACTGAGCCTCAGGGGAGTGAGGTCACTTGCCCAAGGCCTCAGAGGGGACAAATGGCTGAGTGAGCACCTGAGCCAGCAGTGCAGGGCTCCCAGACCGAGTTCACACGTGTGCACCAGGAGGTTGCAAGCTGAGCAGGGAAAGCGCTCGGACAAGACACAAACGAGCAGCTCCGACAAAAGGAGAGGCCGTGAGTACGACAGAGGCGCTGGCCCTGGAATCGGGCCCGCTCGGCCTCTTGGGAGCCTGCCTTTGAATCCGAGCCTCAGGTTCTCCATCTGTCCTGTCTCCCTCGAAAACGTGTAACAAAGCGTTCTACGACCTGCAAAGAACCCCGGTAACAGTAAGAGCTCCAAGCTGCACTACCAGTAACTACAATCTTGTAAATTCCACGAGCCTAGAAAATAGACACCGTTTACTCTCGGTCTGGAAGGGAAACGGGACATGGAGTCGGTTGAGTCGGCCCAAGGTCCTGGGCTTGTCAGCGGTGACCTCAGAGCACGAACGCAGGCAGTGCGGGCCGAGCCCGCGCTCAGCACCACTCTGCTGAGTGACCACACACGGAGCGGTGTTTCTAGTCACACCGCACTCAAGGCGGATGGCGGGAGGGGACCGAGGGCTGACCAGCATCCCCACCAAGTGACCTCCAGCAACTCACCTTCTGGATAATCTCGGGGGTCATTCCCACCAGCTCACCCAAATCCATCGGCTCGCCTGCACCCTGAAGACAAGAGAGGTAGAGGTGAGGAGGGCACAGAACGCCAAAGACTCCTGCAGGAGAGCCGCGTGAGACCCCACACACCAGGGGCTGCTGACGGGCGGGGAGGGGTGGACACTCACCGCGACACTCGGCTGCGAGCTCGGCACGGCCTGGGGCACGATGAGACCGGCCTGGGGTTTCAGGGTAGCCAGAGCTGGGAGAGAAGAACACGTTAGAAACGGGGGATTACAAAGCAGGACCGGCCCAGAGGGGGGAGTGGCGGGGCGGAGGCTGCACCTTCTCGGGCAGCAGTAACTTCCTTGGTGAGACGGGCAATGACACGGCAGGCGGCGTCGTGCTGGTAGAGCGCGTGGGACAGCTCCTGGCGGGTCGTCTGCAGCTGCTGGCGCAGAGTGAAGCTGTGCAGCATGACTGCATCCTGGGGGGAGGGACACGCCACCGTGAGGGGTGAGGAGGGTCAGGGAGCACCCAGCAGGAGAGGCCGGGTTAGGAGGACACGGCCTCCTCCTTCCACGGCCGGGACCGTGCGCGCGCTGGCAGCCGCTCCGGAGCTCCTGCCCCATGCCAACACGGGGCGCCGAGAGGAGTGGCAGCCGGCTCTCTCCCACCCCCGTCTCCACTGATTTACTGGCAAATCTCAGTGCCACGCGGCCGCCCCCCACCCCGTGTCGGGGTAATAATGCCACTGCCGACATTTAGGACTGCCCTCATTGTGTCGGGTGCAGTGCAAGACAGTCGCTCAAGACGTATTCATTCCTTCATCTTGCAGAGCACCTACTACGTACCAGGTGCTGCTCCTGGCGCTGCAGATACACCCACAAATGAGACAAGTCCGTGATGTCACGAGGGTGACACTCTAACCTTATTCTAATTCTCCCCGAACCCGGAGAGATCGGCCCAAGTTCTTGTCACGGTCAGGAAACCCAGCACTCACATCTGAGCGAGGTGCCCAAGGACACGTGGCAAGTGAGCAAGGGAGCTAAACCTGGACCCCGGACCTGTGCGACTTTGACAACCGGCCGCCGCCTCCTCCACGATCGTCCTGCCCCTCCAAACAAAACACGAGGCTCCGTCCTTCCCACCCGAGTCCTAGTGCCGTGGTCCACCCTCCTCAAGTAGGGAGCTGCCGGTTCCCTTCCAGGGACTCACCCACTCATCCTGCAAGGCTTTCAGGATGGCTGGGATGCTGGTGGCAGAGGGAGGCTTGGGCCGGATGGGGTGAGCAACTGCCAAGAGAGGGAGAGCGGATGCGAAGAACCGTAAGGCGGGGACTCTCCCTCTCCCCGTCCCCCCCCCTTCCCCTTCAGCCTGCGTGAACAGAGCACTATCTCCCTCTCTGGGGGCCGGCGCCACCTCCCACCCTGTCAAGCTTGGAGTTACAACAGCCCTGGACGGAGGCCAGCCGCCAGGCACCTTTGATGTCGATGAGCTGCTCCTCGGACAGGGGCTGGTTGTTGATGGGGTCTGTGCCATTCTCCGCAATATACTTCTCAATGAGCCGCCGCTCATAAACATGATTAGAGACAGGGGACACGCATGGGTGCTCGGGCACTTCATTGGAGACTGTGGAGAAAAGGCAGGCAGTGAGCTTGGGGTGGTGAAAGGGACCTCGGGACAAGGGGACGCCTGACAGGCTACTGGCCCCAACAAAACATGTCCCCACACTCAACAGAAAGCAGGACGTGACAACCAGTTTTGTGGCGCCCCCGTATCTATACGGCTACACGACTAGCTTCTCCATCGCTCTCCTGACAGGCAGTCAACAAATGATTCTGCGCGACTACGATGTGTCACGCACCTACAGAGCAGTCGATAATCCCCACCCATCTCCGTTTGGAACAAAGATGCTTCGGCACCCATTATGCTCTATGACACAGATACAGACGGCCACTCAAATCGCTACCTAGAGCCTCGGTGGATTAATAGACAAAGAAATCACACAGCAACGTGACAAGCGTTATAACAAGAAGAAACATTTACGTGGTGTTTCTCAGGTGCCACGCATGACTGTAAACGCTTTCCATTGATTAAATCATCCTCACAACCCCCAACAGAGGTATCATTTACATGCCGGCCCCAGTAGACGATGCACCCCTTGAGGATAGGGATTATGGCTGGTCTCTGACTTCCAGTACAATGCAGATGCCCAGCAGGCACCCAGTAAACATCTCGTGTAAACATCTAAAGGAAGGATGGTGCTGGGAATGGGGGGGGGGGACCCTTCCGCAAGACTGAGAGGGGACAACCAACGAGAAAACACTCTGCAAGCTGCAATCTCTTCAATATGAAAGATTCCTTTTTCTAGCCCTCATTTCCCTTCCTCCCTGTTTTTGGATTTACGAAGGGGTTCCGAGAAGAGCAGGGCGGGGAGGAGGGGGGGGCGGCTGGAGAGCTGGAAGCAAACAGAGAAGGGGATGATCTCGTAACCTGACGGAACAATGAGAATGCAAAACCGATGCGCGCCGCATTAAAATACCAAAAGGAAAGACTGCGCAAGGCACGAAAAAGGCATGGATTCAGGGGGCAGAGAAACTAGCCCCACCGCCCATGCGACACTCTCCTTGAGCCTTGCATCCTCATCTGTAAAACCCGGATCGTCACGTCTGTTCTGGAGAATTCTTGTGAGAATAAAATGAGATCACAGACTTGGAAGCGGGGCGTAGACCAAAAGGCTTTATAAATGTGCGCTGTGTTTGGTGGCCGTGCAGCCTGAGGCTGGGAGCCAGGGGCCTGGATTCCAGCCCTGTCACTGCCTCCAACTCACTGTGTGACCTTCGCAAACTGCAGAATCTCTGACTACCCGCGCGGGACCTCCGGCGTCAGCCCGTGCAAATGAATGCCCTCTTTCTGCAGATGAGGAAACTGAGGCCCAGAGCCTGCGCCAGATCACAAAGCCAATCGGGAAGGGAGGTCCTGCACAAGCCCGATTCCTACACCACAGCTGTCTCCCTGCACCAAGCTCCCTCCATCCAGGCCTCAGTTCACTGCGTAAACGAGGTGGCTGGCCTCAGTGACGTCTGCGACAATAAACTTGAGGCGTTATGTAAACTGTGAAGCGCTGCGCAAATGCACCCCACGCTGAGGAGGAGGAGGACCCCCGCGCTGACAAGCCGCCGCCCTGCCCCCCGGGAGCCCTGCCGTCGCCTCCGCCCCGACCCCGGCACCGCAGCGGCCCGCAGCTCCTCCCGCTCCGCGCTCCGGCCCCCTGCGACCCGCGATCGGCCGCAGCCGACACTCACTCGAGCAGATCAGGGACATGGCGCCGTCGCTGCGCTCCGAGGCGCCTGGCACCGGGCTCCGGGATTCGCTTCTGCGCCGCCGCGGGCCGCTTCCGGTCCCCCGCTGTTTCCGGGACGCTCCGCGGCTGGCGGGGAGCGGCCCCGCCGAGCGATGCTCGCGTAGAGCTTCACGTGGGGCTGCGGCCGGTCGCGCGCCTCAGCCTCCAGCACCTAACGGAAACTGCCCTTTCCCACAATGCAGCCGGGCAGGAAAGGGCCCGCCAGGGAATACTCGGCCATTTCCGGACAGGCTCGGCTCCTTCCGTAAAGCGCTCCCGGGGGCGGACACGAAGTCGGAACTACATTTCCCACAATGCAGTGGGAATTTAAAGCCAATGCGAGGAACGAGGTTTTGTCGAGACCGGCGCTGCGCTGGTCCGTGGGACCGTCGTCTTGCAAACTTCTTAGCGTATGAGAATTTCCTGATGAACTTGTTAAAATGCATATTCCCGGGGTCTGCCTTAGACAGTATGTATTTTCAGGGCGTACTCCACGTGATTCTGAGGCAGGTGTATCTAGGACTGCCCTTTGAAAGACACTGCTAGGTGACCGGGGAAGAAAGCGCAGATACAGAGGGACAGAGAAACTAGCACTGGCCAAGAAATGGTTCTGGTCCTGCCCCTACTACCAATTCGCGCTGTGATCTTGGGCAAGTCATCACCTTTTCTGCCCCTTTCCTGCACGACTTAGCTAGGCTGGAAGAGCTCAGATCTGTCGGTTCTAAGTGGATACCTGTAGGATAGGATTAAGGAATCATGTACAGAACACGTGGTGTGGACTGTAAGGGATCCAGACAAAGCAGGACAGACGGGTGTGATCAGTGAAGTCTTCTTGGCCGAAGAGGTGTGAATGAGCTGGATTTTGACAGGTGGGCAATATTCAGATAGGAGAGAGCAGAGGGCATCCCAAGAGGAGGAAGAGCATGCACATAGGCTTGGAGAGAAGCACGGCTGCAGGTATATAGGGCAGTAAGGCATAGTGGTCAAGAGCATGGACTCTGAAGCCAGCCTGTGGGTGCTCTAATCCCAGCTCACCCAGCTAGCAAACTGTATGACATTCTCTCCTTAATTTCCTCATCTGTAAAATAACAAAGGTTGAACTAACTCACAGGGTTGTTGTGAGGAGTTAATATTAAAAAGTGCTTTGTACTTTGACACATAAGTATGATACACGCGTTCGTGTTTGTTACCATTATCCCTGAAGCCAAGCAAGATTGTCCAAACCACTATGATCTCTCCCTTGAAGCAGTAAAATAGCATCCTAATTGGTCTTGTTTCCAGCCTAGCCTCCTTCTAATCCACTTTTTATAGAACAGCCAGTGATCCCCTTTCCATGAAAAATCTATTTCTGCTATTCCTCAGGCTTTTCATTCATTCAACAAATATTGATTGGGTGCCTCCATGCCAGACTCCGCTCTGGTAACTGGAGATACAAATGGTGATGGCCAACAAGGTTTCTGCTGTCTTGGAGCTTACGTTCTTTGGGGGAGGGGGTGGCATAGACAATCAACTCTAAGAAGAAAATTCCAGAGAGTGGTAAGGGCCAAGAATAACACAAATCAGAGAAAGATGGATGGGAAGTGGTGTGGATGGGAGAGATGGGCTGCATTACGAGGGGTATTCAGGGAGGGCATGTCTGAGGAGGTGACATTTTTGCTGAGACCTAAATGAGGGAGAGTATTCCTGGCAGAGAAAACTGGCCCCCAAGTCCTGTACCATCTAGCCCCTACTGACCTCCACCACCTGATCTTCTCTCCAGCTTCCCTTTCAAGTCCTCAAACTTACTCCCTCTGGCTGGTTTCACTACTTGTGCCTGGCACACCTCCCTCCTCTCTCCTCCCCTCCTATTGCCTCCAAAGGAAACCTCAGTCTCATTTTAAATGGCACTTCCTCTGGAGCCTTTTTCTTGACCCTTGACTCAAGTTTAGTCCCCCACAGTACTCTGTAATTCTCCAAGCTATTCTGGTAGCTATAATCACTTACTTATATCATTGTTTACAAGTATCTGTTTGATATCTGTGTTCTCCACTAGACAGCAAATGCTGTGATATCAGGAACCGTCATTGTTCTGGTCACCGTTGTTCCTCAGAGTCTAACACAGCCCCTGACACACAGCAGGAACTTCATAACTGTCCTTGGTTGAATGACAGGCTGCCCGTCAAGCCAAGCATCCTGCATCTTTGGATGTGGTAGGAAATAAAATGGATCCTTTCAGGCAGGACCATGAACCAGAGGCAGTTACTTGGGGCTGGCAGCTGACCAGCAGCTGAGTTGCAGAGTGATAACTACACTTCCAAAAGATTCCTCTGGAAGACACTTACTGGACGGGTTGGAGGAGGGCAGACTGGAGAAAGAGAGAGCCAGTAACGATCCTTACTGAGTGCCTACCGTGTGCCAGGAAGGCACACTACTAGGTCTTAGAGATACCACTGTGAGCAGAGGCAGAGCTGTCCCTATATTGGAGAACTTACGGCTGTAGCTGAAGAATGGAGAAAACAGGGAATCCTTTCAAGCCTTGTGAATTTCAAAGGCTAGAAAGGATATAGGGAAATTGATTTTGGAGTAAATATTACAGATAAGAAATTGATCCCAGATTCCTCCTCACTCCCCTCAATCTCCACCTCCCACAAAGGAGGTAAAGATCCCCTAGGCAGGGAAGGAAGACATAGTTAAAAAAAAAAAAAAAGAAAGAAAGAAAGAAAAGAAGGGGGTGGGGGTGTATACATAGTTGTAGGTGGATCCTGGAGAAAGGAACTCTATACACCCTAGGCCATGGCTGTTGCTACTTGGGAATTAAAGGGACATACTGGCCAACAACCCAGAAAAGCTCCATTTCCCAGGTAGATGTAGTGGCAGCCTGTGTGGAAAAGTAACAGAAGAGCAGGTAAGACAATGCAGTTAACTGACAGTGAGGATTAGATGACTGCCCCTACCCTCCGCCCCCACACTTTGGCCCCATGTGAATTTTCCAGTGTGTACACTCTGAAGACTAAGGGTGGGAAGAACTGAGATTATTTCTTCTTCTTTTTTTATGTTTATTATTTTTGAGAGAGAGAGGGAGACAGAGTGCGTGTTGGGGAGGAACACAGAGACAAAAAGACACCGAACCCAAAGCAGGCTCCAGGCTCTGAGCTGTCAGCACAGAGCCCAATGCGGGGCTTGAACTCACCAACCTGAAGTAGGACGCTTAACTGACTGAGCCACCCAGGCACCTGTCTGAGATTATTTCTACTGCTCAGAGAGAAAAGGTTTGAAAAGAAAGTGACTTGTCATGGGGGGGGGGGGGAGTTACATTTTTTAAATGTTTATTTTTGAGAGAGAGAGAGAGAGAGCGAGCCAGGTAGGAGCAGAGAGAGAGGGAGACAGAGAATCTAAAGCAGGCTCCACGCTCTGGGGTGTCAGCACAGAGCTGACATGGGGCTCAAACCCCTGAACTGCAAGATCGTGACCTGAGCCGAAGTTGGACACTTAACCAACTGAGCCACCCAGGTGCCCCAAAATGTTACATTTCTTGCACAGGAGTCTGGGAGATTGGCAGTCCTTACAGATCAGAAACATCTCACAAGCAAATGTAAAATTGCAACTGTTAGAAAAGCTACAAGGTGAGGCCCAGGGTGCTGCTAGAGCCTGTTCTGGAAGAGACCCTTAGCTGATGCAGGGAGTAATGAGGGTCCAGAGGAAGATGGCTGCACACCCCACCGTGAAGTGAAATGGTGTTTTAGAACTTCTAGGACTGGATAGTAAAGTTGAAACAGCTGAGGTCAAGAGGGATGAAGAAAAAAGTGCCTAGAATCACAAACCAGCCAAGGGATCACTCACAATCTTGCTTTTGTGTGTGTGGAAATGGGGTCTGGAAGTTGGCTCCTTTCCTTCTCTGTAACTGAATGAACATTCGAGAGCCATCAGCAGGGTTCGGGTGCATAATTGCTCTTAGAGGGCGCGGACGCATCCTTCCATAGCTGGTACCTCTTACTGCTCCCCTAATACCTTTTTCCTTTGTGCCTTTTTAGCGCGAAATTTCCTCAAAAAGACCAGGTGCCTCTTGGTTAGAACTACATTTCCCACAATGCCCGGGAGGTACTGGGTAGCTTGAAACTACGTGGACCGACATGCTGAGGGCTTGAAGAGACGGCCCGGCTTCGACTCCGAATTTCAAAGATTCGGTTTACTTACTGCACAGCTCAGATATAGCCGCTTCTTCCCCCTTTCCTGCCAGAAACTTCCGTTCCCAGCTCGAACTTCTGATCCCACTCTTTTTTGGTGGGAATGCTCGGTGGGGGTGGACAGTGGGGGGAGAAACGTGATCAAGAGGGTAGGGCGCATGCGCCCACGGCACGGTGTTTGGGCGGGGAGGGGGACCGGCAGGTCCCCGGGCTCCTCCCGCCTTGCGCGTGCGCAGACGATAAACCAACGCCCCGGAGTTGAGGCGCGGGTTTGGTGGCGCGTTTTAGCGAAGTCGCACGTGAAGGGCAGTAGTGGCCGGAGCCTGGTGAGTGCCAGTCGAGACCGGGGCTCGGGGACAGAACGCGGGACGGGGAGGCGGCAGCCGCTGCAGGTGGGAGCAGGGCGGAGTCGCGAGGCCTGACGGACACGGGTGGGGAGGGGTCCGACGGCCCCCAGCGGGGGAAACAAACGGGGGACCCGAATCCTCGTTGCTATGCAACAGGGGGCGTCGTTACTAGGTAACAGGGGAGGCGCGCGTTTCCGGGGTGAAGAGGGTTCCGAGCGCTGCTCAGAGGTCCGGCAGGGGCGGGGCGGCTGTCAGGCTGGGGTAGGAGGCTAGCGCTGAACGGGTCGCCCCCGCCCCACGGCCCAGCTTCCCGCGGCCTCGCTTTGAGCCCCTTGGGGTATCCCGAGCCCCTTGGGGTACCTCGAACCCCTGGGCCGCGCCGCGTCCCTTGCCAGCGACGCCACCCAGCAGGGCTTGGCAGGGGACTTGCTGTTCGAAATAGCACATGCGACTGACACCCTGTCTGGGGGGAGGCTGGGCCCTGGGGAGGAAGCTGCCCCTTTGCCCGTCGCCCTGCCCCCAAACAGTTGCTGGGCAGCAGCTGCCAGGGGTTTAGCGGGGGCTGCCCCCACCTGCCGGGACGCTGACTTCATTTTCCTCAGTGGCAGCTTCGCCCCGTCAAGGAGCTTCCTTTCGACGCAGCTGTGCTGCTCCGGCGGCCGCTGCGTATTTGGATCAACTTTAAAATAAGCCTCCTCTCCCCGCTTCTCCCTTGCTACCTTGGCGAGTTTCTAATACTCATTTAACAAGCACCCATTAGTCATCGTTCTGCGCTAGGCACTGGGGATTCCAAAAAAAGTGAAGTTCAACCGGAGGCGCGGGAAGTCTGGTGGGGGAGGCCGGCGTGTAAACCTGCTGAATTATGCTACAATGTAATGAACGGTGTATTGGCAGTTTGTGAACGGCAACATTCCTACTGACGCTTAAGGTTTAGAAAGTTCTTGCAGAAACACGTAATGATTCTTAAGCCTGCTTAACCCCATTTGACACTGAGGAGACTGAAACTCAGGTTAAGTCATAGGCATAAGGCGGTGGCTTCTAGTTTGTGGCAGAATGGAGCCTGGGATGGAAGTCTAGGTCCCTACGCGCGCTGCCACACTTTAGAGACTTTGTCTAGAATAGACTTTTTCCTTTGCTGCTGATCATTTCTGGCAGCTGTCTGGTTATGCATCAGAAATCCTCAAGGGGCTCTACAAACAAAATCCTGAGCCCCTATTTGGGAGCGTCTAAGATGGCCCCGATTGGGACAGACATCCTTGCTTGAACAGGCTCCACAGACTTTTCTGCTGGGCGACCAGAGCCGAGAACCACTGCTCCACTGGGGCAGCTCTGAGCAATGATGGGGGAAATCAGGGCCAGCAGAGGGCACTAAGTCAGCTGCCCCTCCTGCCACGTAGTGATTCACGGTGGGAAAGGAAGCTATCCCGAGGAAGGAGCCTTGGCAGGGGGTGTATGGACTGCCCCACCCTGCCCTCTTGGCAAACCACAGCTAAACATATAGTGCCTTCTCACTACCATAGTTAAGTGGAGCAGTTTCCCCAGCTGAGCCGGGTTCTCTTGGCCCTGCCCAGGCCATCTTCCAGGTACCTGGAGGAAAGTGGCAGGGCTGGCCCCAATCTTTTGCTGTCCTCATACCTCTTGGTACAAAACCACGTGCCGCAGGTGGGTCAGCTCCTGGCGGGACTCTGCATATCCTCTCACTTTGAGCTCATTCATACTTGGTGGAACTCTTAAGTGCCTTGAGGGCCATGTGTTTCTGAGGCAGCACAGGGGCTGGAACAAGCAGAAGGGCGAGATTTAGATCCTGGGTTCCGGAGGCAAGTCTCACCCAGTTCAGCCGTGCGAGCTTGAACAACTAACTCCCCTGACCTCTCTAAGCCATAGTTTTCTGAGTAAAATGTAGAATAGTAGTACCTTGTAAGATTGTTGGAAGAGTTCAGTGAGAGAGCGAAGTAACAGGCATTTTGTAAATTATAAAGCACCACACACGTGCAAGAAATAAACGTCTATGCTTAACATCATTCACATACACACTGAACCGGGGCAGATGGCTGCTTGTATGTGTGAATATGAACACACACACACACACACAATTTGTTGAGTGCCACCATTTGAGGCCAGACACTGCAGGAGGTGAATATGTTTAAGACCTACTTCCTCTCAGAGCTCAAGGCTGCTCAGGCTCTTGACTGCCATGGTTTCTCTTTATGAAAAGTATTTGGTTGGGCTGCAGTGAGGAGGTGTGATGACAGTGAGTCTGGTTCCTGCTGCGCAGAAAGAACCTGGAAGAAATGAGAAGGGATCCTGTTAAATAAAACAATTTGAAGAAACGGACCAGCCAATGATCTTCAGTCTCCTCTGCAAAGGGCACCCTCTAGAATCCTGTTAGATTTGGTTTCTGGTGCACTTCAGAAGGTCAGCTGGGGAGCCAGTGATGGCCTCACTGTGGAGGGTTTATTCCAAGGTCCCCCAGCTCCTGTTGACTGAGGCAGATGTCTGCTTGAAAGTCGAGGCTGGCACAGAATGCAGGAGGCTGCCGTGGGGGGAGCAGCTCACATCACCCTGACCTTCTAGAACCGAGGAGACGACATCTGATCCCTCCTGGTGGAGGTCCTCGGATATAGGATCCAACCTAAGATAGCAACCCTGCTCTTTAAGTCCCCAGTGTGGTTATGACCCAGATAGCTCAGGAACTGACCTGTGCTTCCCTCCTGTCTGACCACTGGCAGGCAGGAACCATCTGGTTCTTGATTTCTGCCAAAGAGGGGAGAAGAGTAAAAGCCTTCCCAGCCTGAGGCCGCTCCACATGAATGCATGGTTTTGCAGCCCTGCTTGATTCCACAGACCTCAAGAGGAACTCAGGGCAGGTGTTTCTGGGCCAGAAAGTGCCCCGGATAGGATATTTTTATAACTCTTTCTTGGACTCTTCTCCTTTCTACAAAGTAAGAATCCCTCTCCACCCTGATGGCTCTGATTTCTGGGTAACTCCCAGAGTGATCTGGTAACCTGCAAAAACTTCAAACGCCTGGCTGCTCCTACATCAGGGGCATGGCTTAGCCTCTGATCATTGGGTCTGAATCATGGAAACTCCCTGGAGCTACAGGTTCATTTCTGACCCTGGGAGAGAACAGGGGATTTGCTGGTGCTGTTTGACATTTCTCAAGCACAGTGGTAAATAGCGAACTTGCAAACATTTTTTTTGGCTGGTCCACACCTGCTTCAATGAATCTGTGCGTGTTGGGTCTTAACTTGCCTGTGGCATCATATTACAGATGAGCTCAGAGTACAAAACACAAAGTGGGTAAGTGAATTGTCACCAGGAGTCATTCACGGAGATGATTGCTAGATGCCAAGTTTATTTTAGCCCATGAATAATCTATTGTGTGACTCTCTAAATCCCTTTTTTTTTTCTTTTTTTTTTTTTTTTTTTGAGTGAGCAAGCGAGTACTCTTGAGTGAGCAGGGGAGAGGCAGAGGGAGAGAGAGAATCTTAAGCAGGCTCCATGCCCAGCACGGAGCCCAACTCGGGATCTATCTCACGACTGTGAGATCATGACCTGAGCCGAAATCAAGAGTCAGACGCTTAACTGACTGAGCCATCCAGGCGCCCCCTAAATCACTTTTGAAACTGACTTCGGAGATGATACGGCAGGGCAGTATGTGTGAGGGGTCTGATATCGGACGCACCTGGGTTCAAATCCTGGCTTCCCCCCCCCCCCCCCTTATTGCTTATCCTACCTTGGTTTCTTCTTCAGTAAAATGGAGAACAGTAACAATGCCTACCTGATGGTGGCGATTGTATGAGATAGGGGGCACATGGTTAGCTTTTTATTAATAATATCTTTCCCTAAAGGCTGTGCTCTAACCCTTTGCCTGCATTGGGGGCTGGGGAGTTGATTGAGGTCATTCTGTGTCAGTGGGTCTCAGCTCGGCACAGTGAAATTACCCGGGGAGCTTTTGCAGGTTCAAGCCTAAACCACTCCCAGACAGTGACACCAGAAAGTCTGAACTTGGGACAGAGGCATCAATAGTTTGTGAAGCTCCCCGGTGGCTCCAAAGAGCAGCCACAGTTGAGATCCACGGTGTTAACCTTCTCTCCCAAATAAGTGTGCGATTTGGAAGTAGAAGCCTGGCTTCAAACCCTGACCTTTCTACTTAGCCCAGTGACCTGGGGCAGTGCCTAACCCCTGAGTCTGTTTCTTCTCATCTGTTACCAGTAGGAGGTTAATACCACCTCCTGTGATGGTCCTGCAGGGCAGGAGGCACATATGCAGTTTTCTCTTGCTTGAGCACATACCTGAGCACTTCTCTTTACATCTTTACACGGCAGGAATCTTATTTGTGTGCTATTTCCTAAGTTGTTTTTTATGTCTGCTTGATCTTAAGTAGATTATAACCTCCCTGGGGACAAAGCCTTATATTTGTTTTATGCCCGTAACACCTAAGACCCAGAGACGGGCCTTCAGATTTTTAGAACTGGAACAATCCTAGATCTAGTCTCCCCTAAGGCATTGGAGAATACTTGCCGGTTAACGAACGTGCAAGTGGTAAAGAATGTGAAAGAGGAACCGGTGAATCAAAAGGTCGAGCTAAGCTGAAGTTAAAAGGCCCACTTCTGCCTTTCTCGCCTAACAGGGTGGGGGTAGAGGAGGGCATTCGGGGGGTGTCCGTGCCCGTTCTGGCGCTCCGCTCACCCTGTGCTGCTCTCCCAACAGACCCAGCCATGGCAGGCCCACCGCAGGGCAAGCATGTGTTCAAAGTCATCCTGACGGTCCTGGTGGCCCTCATCCTCCTCCACTCGGCATCATCCCAGTCCCACGCAGACTTCGCGCCACCAGGCCAGCAGAAGAGGGAGGCCCCGGTTGATCTCTTGAGCCAGATAGGTCGATCTGTGCGGGGAACGCTGGAGGCCTGGCTCGGGCCAGAGACCATTCACCTGGTTTCAGAGGTAAGGAAGGTGCTTCCTGCTGTGACTACACACACCGAAGAAAGACAAAGGAGGAGACGTTCATGGCCACCCCGTCTTGGGTCCACATCCTCTCTGTGTCATAATCCCTGCTGCAGAGAGCCCCACATTGTACAAGATGCAGCCAGAGAGTTCTCGCTTTTTCGCAATCCCATTGTTCGATTCCTACCCTAGGGCCTGTAGCTCTCCCTTTCCCTTATTCCTGCCCTCTCTTGTCAGAAAGACTAGGAAACAGGCCAGTCTTTATAAACCCATGTCACTGGATGACGACAGAGTCTGACTTTGGTCTAAATCTGACCTAAAGTCTTAAATTGGCAAAATGTCAAGACCTGAAAATTCCTTCCCCTCTAGAGGTAGAGGTAGGCCTGACTCAGGGGCTTAAGACAGAGCTGTCTTTGCCAGCTAATGACATCCTAGGTGTGGCATCACATGCTTTTGATAGGTCATTCTAAACACTTGAGACGATCATTTATAAAATCCATGATCTAGTAGACCTGAGGGACTCCTCCTCCGTTGAAACATCCTAGCCCTTCACAGATGTTGCTTCCACGACTTCATGATTCCGTGGGAGGACCCTGTTCTACAGGGTGACAACTATAGAGATTTGACGACCACCCCCCCCCCCCCCATACACACACGTTCACCTACTACCATCACCAAAATATTCTAGCAAATCGGTTGAATTAGGGCCCAGATGTCCTGAGTTCCAGTTTTGGAAGGAGACACGGCCTGCCGTCCAGGCTTGGTTCGCAGACCTCTGGCTGAGAAGGAGGTGAGGGACGTTCCCTCCTGGCCTTGCCTGCGCAGTGGTTGGAGGCTTAAAGGAGAAGGGCATGATTGATTATAAGCTTATCTCCTTGCCCCGCTCTTTCCACAGACCTTGTCTCAGGTGATGTGGGCCATCTCATCAGCCATCTCGGTGGCCTTCTTCGCGCTGTCTGGGATTGCTGCGCAGTTGCTGAATGCCTTGGGGCTAGATGGTGAGTGGCAGAGTACTGGTTCGGTCCCCTGGAGCTTAGCCTGTCACTTCCTATTTGTGGGAGCTTATCTTTTCAGGGCGCAGACTTTTCCCCAGGTGCTTAACCCCTGCCAGGTGTCCCCAGAGGCAAACATAAGAGCAGGCTAATGGTTGCCCCTACTTACCAGGTGTTTGCTTCCTGTCTGGCTAAGCCATAGTATCTCATTTAATTGTTACCCGCGGCCCAGAGCATCACTCCCATTTTGTAGATGAACCGGGTTCCAGGCGAGGGAAGTAATCTGCCCCCAGCCAGCAGGAACAGGAGCGGACTGACATTCAAGCTCCTACCTTTGTGACCCTGTGAGGAAGGATTTTTCCTTTGCAGGGAGTTTTAGCTCCTTTTTTGGTTCCCCCCCCCCCCACCCCGTGCCCTCACCATTCCAGATTGGCTGATTCTGTGGTTCTCCCTCTTCCAGGAGATCACCTCACCCAGGGCCTGAAGCTCAGTCCCAGCCAGGTCCAGACCTTCCTGCTGTGGGGAGCAGGGGCCCTAGTTGTCTATTGGCTTCTGTCCCTGCTCCTTGGCTTGGTGTTGGCCTTGCTGGGGCGGATCCTGTGGGGCCTGAAGCTTGTCCTCTTCCTGGCCGGCTTTGTGGCCCTGGTGAGGTCAGTGCCCGACCCTTCCACCCGGGCCTTGCTCCTCCTGGCCTTGCTGACCCTCTACGCCTTGCTGAGCCGACTCACTGGCACCCGGGCCTCAGGGCCCAACTGGAGGCCAAGGTTCGAGGCCTGGAGCGCCAGGTGGAAGAGCTGCGCTGGCGACAGAGACGGGCGGCCAAGGGGCCCCGGGGTGTGGAGGAGGAGTGAGGGGGCGCCGGGACAAGGCCGCCTGCGTCGTCCTCGTCGTACCAAAGAGCTGCACTGCTTCTGGATCGCACAGCCCCCCTTCCAGTACCCTGCCCCTTTCCTGCCCCGTCTCTGAACTGTCAGAACCTTCCTGTCTTCACCGGACCCCACCCCCCACCCCCGGCTGAGAAAGAGGAAGACCATTCCCCATGCAGGTCCCGGGGGCCCTGCCTTCTGAGGTTCTCTGTCTGGGATTGGGTTCTCTGTCTGTCTCTTAACCCTTTCGCTGCTCCCAGCCTGCCTCAGTCGGGGCAGGTTGGAACAGCCTCCCCATGGCTTGTGCGTCTGCTCTCAGTGAACATCACTGCCCCGGTCTCCTGTGACTCAGCTGGCTCCCCTCTGCTGCTGCCTTGCCTTCCTCCTGATACTCTCCTAGCTCCTCCTTTGCCAAGTCCCCAAGCTTCCTTCCTCGTGTGTCTCCTTCCGGCCCCGCGCTCCACCCAAACCACAATCCCTCCAGGCATGCTCTTCATTGCCTAGCTCTGGGGAAGAGGCAGGGCATGTGGGACCTGAGGGGAAGGCAAGGGGGAAGTTCCCACCCGGGGCTGGGAGCAAGGATGTACATGGAGTCTGTTCTAAGTGCCTTAATCCGAGCCAGCAGGGCCCTTTGCCTGCCCGCCACTGTACTGTATGTAGGAAAGTGCACTGTGGCTGCTTTGTGTCAAGAAGAGAGTTTTCCCTCTCAGATTCTTGATTCCCCTTCAGCCAAAGCAAAAGGTGACTGCTTCATAGGCCTGTGCCTGCAAGTTGGACCCTGCGGTGGCCATCAGATCCCCTGTGGGGATTTCAGAGACACTGGAGGAGAAAGGAGGACTCACCTGTCTGCACAGCTCCAGACTGTTCTCCACCCCTCCCTCTCCCTCCACTCCTGCCACTAAGGACTTGCCGATCAGGGTCCACCCTGGTGGCCCCGGAGGCGTGCGGAGCAGACACACTAGAGCCGCACATCGGGGCCTCTTCCCTTCACAAGCTCTGAGAGGGGCAGCGTGAGCCTGCCACCCGAGCCCTCTCCTCCAGGGCTCTCATTCTTCCTCTCTGAGGTTCCGGGGGAGGTGGGTGTCCTCCGCCAGGCCCAGCACGTGATGTGAAGAATGAATTAAACGCCCAGTTCTTAACTGTTAAGGTTTGATGTGGAATCACCGCTGCAGTGAGATATATTTTTATCAGCGCTTGGTTGGTTTTAAATAAAATGCACGCTATTTTATTATCTTGTTCCATATAAAATGTATTTACTCAAAGTCTGGATTGCTTTCATTTCTCCCTCGGGCTAAATCCATTCCTGTAGAGCCGCTCCGTGTTCTTGACTTGTCCCTGCAGGGGCAGTGTGAAGCTGGTAGAGAAGGAGGGAGAGGAGGGGGTCAAAACAGAATTGTTAGTACTGGGTACCCTTCCCTCGTGGACCATTCCTTCCTGAGGAAGGCATGCGCCCTTTACAAAACTTCCGGGAACTGACCAACCGCTCGGGTGGAATAGCGTGGATGTGGGGGAGGGCCATGAAGATACCCCTTCCCCCATTGAGTGTAAGAATAGGAAAGGCTGGTGGGCTGGCAGCCAGATTTGCCTGTCCTCCCTCCTCCCCTCATCAGATGGGATTTTCCTGCACTATGGTTCTCAACCTGGCCTATGTTAGATCAGTTGTTTTGTAGAGGGTTACAGGCATGTCGTTTCTGCCCCCCCCCCCCCCCCCCCACCCCCCCCACCCCCGGTTTCTTAAGCTGTCCGGGAGATGCTAATGTGCAGCCAGGTGCTCTGGTCTGGACCTCTCCTAACTGCCTGGCAGGCAAGGCTGGGCCAGGAGGCCAGGACCTGGGAGGAAGGACTTCCTTCAGGAGCAGAGGGGCCCTCGCCCTTCCTGAGGCCCACAGACCCCTCCCAGAGCTGGGGCTAGGCAGGAAACTCCAGCTGTCCGCCCCTGAGAACTTCTTCCACAGGAGTGGTCCAGGGCTCTAGCAGCGAAGGCCCAGGTGATGGTCACCTGGGCCTTGTTGGCCCCTCTCTCCCCCTTTCCACCCTTGCAGCTCAGTTCCGCACATCCCTGAATTCCTGATTCAGGTGTGGATGCCTCTACAGGTGAGTTGCTTGTGGGGCGGGCGTGAGGCGGAGGAAGTGGCCGTTTCCCCCACGGGCAGGAGCTTCCGAGAGGGAGCGACCCGAACGCCTCGAGTCCCTCTCGGTAGCGGCGGGTCAGCCCCTGTGGCTCCGTCCCCCAGGGAAGCGGCCTTCTCCCCGACCTGGTGCACGGGGGCGCTCGGGGCTTGGGGATCCGTAGGGCACTAGGACCCGGCGGGGCGGAGGGGCAGCCCATGTGCCGCGCTCGCTCCCTCCCACCCTGCTGCTCCAGCTCCCGCTCCATTGTCTGGGAGCTGCGGCCGCGGGCGGGCGGCCGGGCGGGCGGCGGCGAGGACCCAGCCGGCCGGGTCGGGGCGGTGCGGAGCGGGCGCGGGAGATGCCGGGCGGGCGGGGGCCACCTGAGCCGCCCGCCTAGTGCCCGCCCTCCACGGGACGGATGTGCGCCGGGATGGCGGGGCGCGCGGCAGCTGCTCCCCGGGGGCCCGGCGGCCCCTGGCTCTGCCTCCTGGTGGCCCTGGCCCTGGACGTCGTGAGAGGTCAGCGGGAGGGGAGGGGCGGGGCGAGGGGCGGCCGGGGCCGGGCTGGAGGGATGCGGAGAGCCCGGAGCTGCGGGTTCCCGGACTGAGCCCCGAGCCGGGTCGCCCCACATTGTGCCCTGAGGGCTGGAGGTCTCACCCCCAGGATCTTGCCCCCCCAGCCGCGCTCCTCTGTGGCTTCCCGCACTCGCGGAACCCGGCAACTCTTCCTGACCCGGGATCGGCCGGGCCCCGGGCGCTCACCGCCAGCCCTCCCACCCCCGCCGGGTCCCCGCACCTTCCGCGAGCTCCCCTGCCGCCCGGGCTTTTAACCCGGCTGCCCCTGACCCAGGCGCGCCGGCTCCCTAATCTGCGGTGCCCACGGCTGCACCCCAGTGGCTCCTACCCTCCTCCCCCCACCACCAACCCAGCCCCCACGGGAACGGGGAGCAGCCCCTATGCCTGGGACCTGCGAGGTGCGCAGCCGCCTTCCCCTTGCCCCAAAGAGCAAGCTGACCTTGGAGTCTCCAGGGATTGCCCCATCCGTGCCTTCCTGAATCCTGCGGCGATCCCTATCACTGGAGGAAGGAGCAGCGACTCTCCTGTGCCCGGGGTGGGGGGTCAGACTGCCCTTGGCAGGGCTGTGGCTGCTAGGTGGATGACACCACAGAAGAGTGGAGGTGGGGGAGGGATAGTGAGGCATTCACTACCCCCCTCACCCTCCCCGTGAGAGCTGAGCTCTGGGTGCTGGAAGTCCGTGGGAGTCAGGCCACATAGCATCTTATAATTATCCTGGCAGTGAAATAGGAGGAGGACCGGAGGTCAGGGGCTGCCCCCCGGGAAGCCCTAGTCACTTACCTGTTACACTTGGGGGCAGGACGGCTGGAGCCTCTCAGACACACGCTCCTTGGTGGGGAGGGTCTGGAGAGAGGTTGAAACCATCTTTCAAGCCCAGGATGGGGCACGGAGGAAGCTGGCTCCGGGGCTGCTTTCAGCCACCTGCTCCCCTCCCCAGGGGACCCAGCAGGAGCCCTAATAACCCCTTCTAAGAGATGAGGAAGGCCTTGTCACATCCATTATTCAGTAGCAATAACCCCTCTCCCCCCAGACAGCACTCCGCACTTTACAAAGCCCTCCCCTCTTCACGGTGTCACTAAATGCTCATTCTACAGGTGAGGAAACTCAGGCTCTGAGATGTTAAATGATGGACCCAAGCTTCACGGAGTCAGAATTAAGATGTACACGCAGTCCTCCAGGCTCCCAGAGCATCATCTCCAGGGAGAGCTGCCCAGCTTGGGGGATTCTGGAATGAGTAGAACAAGTCCCCCTGTGAATAGACAGGAAGACAACTAATTCAGATGAGGCGACTAGCCAGGGAAAGACTGAGGGTACTGGTGAGAGGTCCCGCAATCAAGAAGGGCTTCCTTGAAGGAGGAGGCAACATTCACCCCGGACTCTAAGGGAGGAGGGAGAGACCCACAGTCCAGGGAGCACAGCCGGCAGTGGTCACCCTTGCAAGCAGCACAGGGAGCGGAGGTGAAGTATCCCTCTGGGTGTAATGCCTGAGCTCTGACTCCCGGCAACACCTGTCTCCAGCCGGGTGACCCCAAGGCAAGTCCCTCGACCTCAGCCTCATCTTCCACACCCGTAACGTGGAAATAATAGTGACAGGGCTTGGGTCTCAGAGTTAGTACACAAACTGAAGAGTTAATATACGTAAAACGTTTTAAATAGTAGTCTGCATGTAGTTAGTGTACAAAAATATTTATTCTTATTGGGGCTGACTAATAGTCGGTACAAACCCAATATGGTCTCCGGGGTCCTTTGCCCCTCTAGTCACTGAATATTTTGACTCTCTCCCCAGGCTCATGGGCCCCCTGCCCCCGCCCCAATCCCACTTTTGCACTCCAGTACCCAGTACTGGGTACAGAGGCAACCCGTGCAGGGTTGCCATGGTGATGATGGAGGGGAAGGCTGGGTGGATGCCCAGACAAGTCTGGCCAAGGGCTCAGGGACAGACAGCATCTCTGCTTCTACAAAGCCCACCTTGTCGCCACCTTTTACTGCGCAGGCTCTGTCTAGGGAGAACTGTACCCTACAGATGCCTCGATATCAGAGGCAAGTAGGTAAGAGGGCAGGAATGAGGGTGAAATGCTGAGAAGGTTCTGCTCAAGGGAGGAAGGTCTGAGTCTATGGAAGGTAGAAGGAGGAATGGTTTGGAAGCTGGCATCCTGTCTGGGATATACCTTCAAATCCTGGCCCTGTCACGTGCTACCTGTGTGAGGTTCTTTGAGCCCCCAGTTTCCTCATCTGTGAAATGGGACAACTGTGCCCCCAGAACGGAGCTCAGTTCAGCCCTGCCAGCTCTGGAGCTGTCACCATCCCTATCCCTTCTTCCTCAGTGGACTGTGAACAGGACCCCTTGGATCCTGTCTACCTGCCTGCGGCCCTAGAGCTCCTTGATGCCCCTGAGCACTTCCGGGTGCAGCAGGTGGACCGCTATCCACCTGCCAACTCCTCTCTGGGCTCCAGATCTGAGACCTTCCTGCTCCTGCAGCCGTGGCCCAGGGCCCAGCCACTTCTCCGGGCCTCCTACCCGCCCTTTGCGACACAGCAGGTAAGGAGACGGCACCAGGGACTCCCCGGCTAAAAGGATTCAGAGCTGAGGGCTGCTGTATGTGGCTCCGGAGTCCCCCCAGCCCCAGCTGTGCTCCCCATCATCCGGAGGCCTGCAAATGCCCTCTCCTGCCAAGCTGGGGCTGGAGGCCTGGCATCCCATCTTTCCAGATCTTGCTTCCCTCAACCCCCTGCTTTGTGAACACCCTTATTCTCCCTCCAGGTGGTCCCTCCACGGGTCACTGAGCCCCACCAACGGCCAGTGCCGTGGGATGTGCGGGCTGTGTCAGTGGAAGCGGCTGTGACCCCAGCAGAGCCCCACGCCCGCGTCCTCTTCCACCTCAAAGGGCAGGATTGGCCGCCGGGGCCTGGCAGCCTGCCCTGTGCCCGGCTCCACGCCATTCACCCTGCAGGCACTGCTCACCGAGCCTGCCACTTCCAGGTGAGTGGGCGGGCCCTGCCTAAGCTGCCCGGCCTGCTGTGCCGACCAGAGGACGGCCCTGGGGTAGGGAAGAGAGGGCTTACCACCCCCAGCTGGTGTGGGAGTCACAGACCACCTGACTCCCTTCCTGCTCCGCTAGCTTTCATGGGGACCCTTTGAGAGGGTGGTTTAGGGACCCTTAAGGAAGTCAGTCCGTTGGTGATGCCTTTGGGCAAGTAACTTAATTTTCTTGGGACTCAGCTTCCCCATCTATAAAATGGAGTAATAACGATGCCTACCTCGTGTGGAGCTGGAATAAAGAATGAATGAAATGAACGCAAGAATAGCTTTTAGCCCAGCGCCAGCGCCTGGCACAGCGTGATCACCCAGCAAGCGTTCACACTGTTGTTAATATCACTTTTATAATGGCAACTTCCACTGTTTTGGGGGTCTAGCACAGGGATCCACTGGAAAGAGGCATTTTGAGGGCTTTGGGATTCTTAGAAGGCTGGGGTGTAGTCAGGGTGGTCCCAGGGCGTAATTAGGGGGGAGGCACTGGGATTGGCTCACTTTGGAATGAGGCTGTTCCCACAGGCAGAAGCGTGGCTCTTGGATGAGTTCCGAGACCTGGCCCCAGTCACGTGACTGGTTGGCTGTGTCACTGTGGCCGCTGCTGGTCCTGCAGCAGGAGGACCCCTCCAGCTCTGCATCTCCTATCGTGGATGCTGGGACTCGCCCCCCCCCCCCCCCGCCCCTGCCATGCCAACCGTTGGCTGTTGTGTGTTTGCAGCCATCCCTAGGCGCCTGCGTGGTGGAGCTGGAGTTTCCCTCCCACTGGTTCTCCCAGGGCTCCAGCACGCGGGCCGAGCTGGCCTACACGCTGGAGCCCGCAGCTGAGGGCTCTGGGGGCTGTGGCCCCGGCGGGGAGGAGGACGCCAGGGAGCAGGCTCTTCCGGTGGGCAGCGTGGAGCTGCGCCCCGCGGACCCCCCGCGGTACCAGGAGGTGCCCCTGGATGAGGCGGTGACTCTGCGGGTGCCCGACGTGCCCGTGCGGCCCGGCCAGCTCTTCAGTGCCACCCTCCTGCTCCGGCACAACTTCACAGCCAGTGTCCTGACCCTGCGGTGAGAACGGGGCTCCTGGGGTGGGCTGGAGGCAGGGGCCTCTGCAGGAAGACAGGGCAGGTGCCTTCTCCTTCTGGGGTCCTTACTGGAACCCTTGATCTCTGCAAACACGAGCCCACCAAAACCCCTCCAGGCCAAGAGCCGTGATTGTCCTGGCAGCAGGCAGGACCCAGCAGCGGGGCACAGCCCTGAACTTGGAGTCAGAATAGGAAGCTCCCCTTCCCCTGTCACCTCCTTGAGACTCCTTGTCCAGTGGGGCTGACGATGCCTTCTTCACAGGGCAGCTGTGAGGGCTTTAGGGAGGGAAAACAGGAGACGACTTGGAAACTGGAAAGTGCGGTGCCTGGGAGTGGTTAATGCTCTAATGGGATGTTTGCCCCAGTCACATTCATCTGCATGTTCTCCTGCCTGCCCCTCACCTTTGGACAGAGCCTGCTCCTCCCCCACAGAAAGGCTCTCCTTTTTGTGTCCCCTTCTACAGGAAGTTCCCCAAAGTAGCCCCCCCACCCCCATTCCACTGATGAGGATTTGCAGAGTATGACGTGCCTCTCTCTCATATTTGGGTTTGTGTGTGTCCTGTCCCTGTGCATCTCCCAAGTGCCTGTCCCGTCCCCGTCTGTCACACTGTCCTGTGCTCACTTGCACACTCGTTAGATCTTTTGTAGACACTTAAAATATGCAAGCCCTGTGTCTCCACTCTGGAGCTACAGAGAGTAGCAAGGCCCGGTCCCCACCTGGCACTAAGGGGACCAACGGGTAGGGAAGGGAGCTGTACGGCATGCGCTGGGGGATATGCTCTGGTGGAGGCACAAGGCGCGGTGGGGGCCTGCATTAGGGGCGGAGCAAGGGAGAAATCCATCCTGCCCCCGGAAGAGCTTCCTAAAGGAAACTATTCGAGTTGCTGGAGGCTTGAAGAACGAGCAGAGGTAGAAGGCTGAACGCACCGCCTGAGCAAAGACTCGGGCATAAATGGGCTGTGGGTGGGGGAAGAACTTTCGGTGTAGCTGGGGCAGGGTGACAGAGATGTTACAGGCCAAGACGAAACCAGAGCAGATCCTGGAGGGCCTCGATGCCGGGATTAGACTTGACGCTGGGGGCAGCGGGTCTTTGGGTGCTGGGGTCTTTGGGTGCTGGGGAGAGCTGTGTGGCATGACGCGCATCGAGATGGGGTCCTTGTGGATGGGAGGATGGTGAGCAGGAGGTTCCGACGGGAGTCAGGGAGGCCAGACAGGAGGCCGGTGCCTGGAGCCCCTTGAGTTGCTCCTCGTTCGGTCCATAGTCTGGCACCCGCCTCGACACACTGGGCCTGCGTCCTCTCCCCAGGATCAAGGTGAAGAAGGGGCTGCACGTGACGGCTGCCCGCCCCGCCCAGCCCAGCCTGTGGACTGCCAGGCTGGACCGCTTCAAGGCCTCCAAGCACCACACGACTCTCATCACCTGCCACCGTGCCGGGCCCACGGGGCCAGACTCCAGGTGGGCAACTCCCTCCCCGGAGGAGCAGGGGAAGGAGTGAGCGGGTTTCTGGGGCCCAAGGGAAGGGGGCTGCCACGCCGCCTCCGTAGCCCCACGGGAGCAAGCACAGAACAGACTCCTTCAAGGAAGCAGCACAAAGCAGACAGTCATTCGTCGAGCTCCTACGTATCCGTGTCTAGCTGCAGCTACCTGCAGTGAGTGTCCGTGAGTCTTAGTCACGTGATGCCAGCCTATCCCGGCCACTCAGTTCCAGCCCTCACAGCCCCTACCCTGCCTCCCGCAACCACCAAGTGGGGCCCTTTTTCTGGCCCATTGATAGTTCCAAAAAAGCTCAGCTGTGGTTAACATGATCTCTGATTTACTCTCTGAGCCTGGGCCGAGGCCGTCAGCATGGTAACGCCTGTTTGAGTCCTGGTTCCGACACTTTTGGGTGAATAATCACGGGCAAGCCAGTTTACTTCCGCCTTTACCACCCCCCCCCAAGCCTCAGTTTCCTCACCTGCAAAATGGGGCTAATAATGCATCCCTCGGGGTTTGTGAATATGAAATAAGATCCTCTATGGCAAGCATCCAGCAAGTGGTTTTTTTGTCTGTTTTTTTAATGTGTTCTTTATTTTTGAGAGAGCACAAGCTGGGAGGGGCAGAGAGAGAGGGGAAGAGAGGATCTGAAGTGGGCACTGCGCGGACAGCAGAGAGCCCCATGCAGGGCTCAAGCTCAAGAACCGTGAGATCATGACCTGAGCCGAAGTCAGGCGCCCAACCGACTGAGCCACCCAGGCGCCCCAGCAAGTGTTTGATCGAAGGAAGCTATGAGGGTTATTATTCAGGGGGTCGAGTGCCGGTCCTGGGGCTTCGAAGTGACTCTTCCTGCTTGGTAGAAATTGACACAGGTGCTGTTGCCACCTGAATGGCCATGGAAAGCAGAAGTCTGAGTGGAGAGGGCCCAGGAAGGCAGGAGAGCAAGCAAGCTTTCCAGGGGGGTGGTGAAGTGATTACACGGACCTTCCAGAAGCCAAGAGCATGTAAGAGCTTGGGCCCTGGAGCCAGGATGCTTGAGTTTAATCCCAGCCCTGCCGCCTTTCACTCTGTGACTTTGGGCAAGTTCTAGAACTTCTGTACTTAAGTTTTCTCATCTGTAAATCGGGGATTGTCTTAGGACCCACCTCATGAATATAGCAAGTGCTTACAATAGGCGTGTGGCCACTAGCAAGCACTCAGTCTCTCTCTCTCTCTCTCTCTCTCTCTCTCTCTCTCCCTCTCTCTCTCCCCCCCTCCCTCCCCCCCCCTCTTCTGGCCAGCAGCCCCCTTGAACTATCCGAGTTCCTGTCGGTGGACTTTCTGGTGGAGAATGGCACTAGTGGGGGTGTGGCGGTCACTCGCCCTGTCACATGGCAGCTGGAGTACCCAGGCCAGGCCCCCGAAGCAGAGAAGGACAAAATGGTGTGGGAGATCCTGGTGTCGGAGCGGGACATAAGAGCCCTTGTCCCACTGGCCAAGGTAAGGAGTCCCCCACCTGTGCTTGGCCAGGCCCGCGGCCAAGTGAGGCAAAGAGGCTGGGGCTAAGCTCCTCCCGCACCCCCAGGCTGAGGAGCTGGTGAACACGGCTCCGTTGACCGGAGAGCCGCAGCGTGTGCCTGTGCGCCTCGTCACTGTGGACGGTGGGGGTGCCCTGGTGGAGGTGACCGAGCACATCGGCTGCGAGTCGGCCAACACACAGGTCCTGCAGGTGAGTGGCACACGCCGACCCCGTGTGAGTGTGCCCAGTGATGGACCTACGCCTTCCCCACTCAGGTCCCCGAGAGAAGTTTCTTAGTGACACCAGAAACCTCAGCGGGGGAACCCCAGATTCAACTTCCTTTGTTCCCACCGCCTCTGTGCACAGTCAGGTGGGAGCTGTGTAACCCCAGCAGCCCCAGCTTAGGCACCTTCTCGTTCATTACTGCACTGACAGATGAACTGAGCTGGGAGAGCTCAGAGCACTTTGGGGGCGCCTGGCTGGCTCAGTCAGTAGAACACGCGACTCTCGATCCCAGGTGTGTGAATTTTAGCCGCGTTCTACATAAAGCCCACTTAAAGAGTATATACCTTGAGATCGACAGATTTTAGTTTGAAAGCCATTTTTGTTATCAGCTGTGTGATCGGTTAGCTGTGTGATCGTGGACAAGTCTCTTAACCTCTCTGAGCCTCGGTTTTCTAAGCTTTAAAATGGGAATATGTTATTCCGTTGCAAGAATTAAAAGCATCAGTGATAATTATCAGAGCCTGGTAACGATCCATGAGGTAAAAAGACAAAAAGGGGAGGGCGACTTTCCACACTTTGAAGTTCAAAGAGGAGAAGCCCAGAGCCCGTGTTTCCTAACTCCTTGCTGCCTGCCTGGAAAAGGCGTCTTGCCATTTATGACGCCGCTTTGGCCCTGTGTGCGGTTCCTTCCTGAGGGCTCTGGGGTGGGTAGGTCTGGCCTGGCTCTCTGCCTTCCTTCCTGTGGTGGGTTGCCAGGTGGCTCCAGCAGGAAAGCCAGAGGCCAGCACTAATGAGGAGCCAAATCTGTGGGCTCCAATGCTCCTCGGCCAGGAGAAAGACTTTGTTATACGCGGATAGCCAGTTTCCCCAGCTGAACCCCCGGGGTGAACTTGGGGGATGGCTGGTTCCTCCAGAGCGGATCTTGACTGCATGGCAAAATCTTCGTAATCTTAAAACATGCCAGTGACATGCACCACGAATTTCAGCCCTGCCCCTTCTCACGGCGAGGGGTCAGGGCAGCCCTCTGTGGTCCACACCTGTCTCCCACGACTTAGCCCAGCTCCTGCCCTCCCGTAGGTGTCCGAGACCTGCGACGCTGTGTTTGTGGCTGGCAAAGAGAGCCAAGGCGCTCGCGGGGTGCGGGTGGACTTCTGGTGGCGCCGGCTGCGGGCCTCGCTGCGGCTGACGGTATGGGCCCCGCTGCTGCCCCTGCGCATCGAGCTGACCGACACCACCCTGGAGCAGGTCCGAGGCTGGAGGGTCCCCGGCCCAGCCGAAGGGTGAGTGGAGGCCTTGGCGAAGTCGCTCTGGGACCGAGAGAGGTTGTAGGGAATGTGGCCTTGGTCCCACGCACCGGGGCGGGGGGGGGGGGTGTCTAAAAAACTACCCGGTTGCTTCCGGTTCCTCCTACCCACCCGCCTTTCACCACCCAGCCTCTCACCACTTCATTTGTAGTTGCAGACCTCCACCCTCCTTGCCTCCCTCTCCCTCTTCCACGCCTCACTTCTCTGAAGGATTTATCACTTTCTAATGACTGTAGAACCTCGTTCATCTGTTTGTGGTCTGTCCACCCCCTTCACGCTCCTCCCCGCGATTAAGACTTGAAGGCAAAGGTTTTTGTCTAGCCCGTTCACTGTTGTGTCCTCAAAGCCTGAGATGGCCCCTAGCTCAGTGAATACTGAGAGTCCCGCCAGAGCCAAAGGTGAGGCTCCTCCTCGCCTCCCCAGGAGCCAAGAGTTCCAGTTAGGAGCAAGAGGGCAAGAGTGGCTTGATGGACAGGCACAGGCACCAGTTAGGAACGGGGTTGTGGCGCCTCGCCAGCGGGGAGAAGTGTGGCTGTGCTCGAAGAATGGTGCCACCAGTGTGTGTGTGTGTGTGTGTGTGTGTGTGTGTGTGTGTGTGTGTGTGTGTGTCTCGCTCTGTCCCTCTCTTGCTCTCCAGTGGGCGGGGCCCTCAGAGGCTGGGGGCGGAGCCCGAGCTGACGCCCCGCCCCCGGGCCCTCCCCTCCCCACAGGGTGCCGGAGCCCGAAGCTCCCGCGGTTGCAGAGGAGGCGGAGCGGCGCGCCCGAGGCTGCCGCCTGCAGTACCAGCGCGCAGGCGTGCGCTTCCTTGTCCCCTTTGCGGCCCATCCGCTGGACGGCGGCCGCCGCCTCACCTACCTGCTCGGCCCCGATTGGCTGCTGGACGTGTCCCACCTTGTGGCGCCGCACGCGCGCGTGCAGGACCCGCGTGTAGCCTCACTGGAGGGCGGACGCGTCCTGGTGGGCCGGGAGCCCGGTGTCACCTCCATCGAGGTGAGCAGACCCCCTGGCAAGGGTGGAGGTGCCCCCCGGGAGTGTTCATGGGCAGGTATGAGCCCAGTGGGATTGGGGGCTGGGGGAGAATAGGGTGGCCCTGTAATGGGGGATATCCTCCAAGAATGAAGGGCTAGGGGTGGGTGTGTGGGGGCCAGGTCTTGAGAGAGGAGGAAACTGTCCCTGGGCATGGGATTGGGGTCCAGGTATGTATAGGGCATATGGAGTGCAAAGGGTGGGGAAAAGCAGCCCGTGCAGATGCTGGGCCCAGGGCGGAGGGCCCAGGGAGGACCCTCCGTTGACTCAGACCTGTCTGTGTACCTACCACCCCCCACAACTTGTAGCTCCCTCTCACCCTCAGGTGCGTTCCCCACTGTCTGACTCCATCCTGGGGGAGCAGGCATTGGCCGTGACGGATGACAAGGTCTCGGTGCTGGAGCTGCGGGTGCAGCCGGTGATGGGCATCTCACTGGCCCTGAGCCGAGGCACTGCCCACCCCGGGGAGGTCACAGCCACGTGCTGGGCACAGTCAGCCTTTCCCGCCCCAAAGCAGGTGACAGCTGGGGGTCAGGGGGATGAGGTCAACATCTCCAGATGGGGGCTAATGACAGGGGGGTGGGAGGTACCTGGACCCCTCACCTTAGCATTTTCAGAATGAGGTCTGACTGCCCTATAAGGTAGTGAGCTCTCTGCAGCTGGAGGTGACCAAGCAGTGGCTGGCTGGAGTGTGGCAGTGGGAGGTTGATTAGATGGCTCTGAGGACCCTCCCGATGACTCAGACCCCAGGGCTGAGTGGCAGACAGGTGATTGACGCACGTCCCCTCTCTCCCTGTGTTTTGTCCATTTGCCTGTGTCTGTTTTCTCTCTGATCTCTCCTCCGTGTGGCCTGTCTCTGTGGGAGTGGTCTCTGTGTG
This sequence comes from Panthera tigris, assembly GCF_018350195.1. Lineage (NCBI taxonomy): Eukaryota > Metazoa > Chordata > Mammalia > Carnivora > Felidae > Panthera > Panthera tigris. The sequence goes on from NC_056669.1 coordinate 104,250,873, forward strand.
CATGCGTGCGTGCCCTCGCATGTCTCTGCCTGTGTCCGTGTGCCCCACAGGAGGTGGCCCTCTCCCTTTGGCTGTCCTTCTCTGACCGCACCCTGGCCCCCGCTGAGCTCTACGACCACCATGACCTGGGACTGTCTGTCTCAGCTGAGGAGCCCGGTGCCATCCTGCCAGCCGAGGAGCGGGGCGCCCTGCTCGGGGTGGTGGTGAGTGGGGCGGGTGCCGAGGGGCTGCCCCTGCACGTGGCTCTGCACCCGCCGGAGCCCTGCCGCCGGGGCCGCCACCGTGTGCCGCTGGCCTCCGGCACCGCCTGGCTGGGGCTGCCCCCTGCTCCCACCCTGGCCCCCGCCCTCCCATCCAGCCCTGCCCGGAGCTCTCCAGCCACGGAGGCCAGCACGGGCCGTAAACGATGGGAGGCGGGCGGTGTTGGGGACAGGGGGGGCGTGAGGGGCAAGTTTGAGCTGGCAGAGGAGGAGGCCGGAGGGGAGGAGGAGGAGGAGGAGGAAGCGGAGGAGATGGTCCCCGCCCCTCAGCGGGTCACCGACCTAGAGCTGGGCATGTACGCTCTGCTGGGCATCTTCTGTCTGGCCATCCTCATCTTCCTGGTCAACGGTGTGGTCTTCGTGCTGCGCTACCAGCGCAAGGAGCCCCCCGACGGCGCCGCCGACCCTGCCTCCCCCCAGCCCCACAACTGGGTCTGGCTGGGCACTGACCAGGAGGAACTGAGCCGCCAGCTGGACCGGCAGTCCCCCGGCCTGCCCAAGGGGGAGGGGGGCTGCCCCTGCGAGAGTGGGGGAGGAGGGGAGGCCCTGACCCTGGCCCAGGCCCCCTCCGGGGGCACCGCCGGCTCCTCGAGCACCCTGGCCCGGAAGGAAGCCGGGGGGCGGCGGAAGCGCGTGGAGTTTGTGACGTTTGCGCCAGCCCCCCCAGCCCAGCCGCCTGAGGAGCCCGTGGGGGCCCCTGCCGTGCAGTCCATCCTGGTGGCCGGCGAGGAGGACATCCGCTGGGTATGTGAGGACATGGGACTGAAGGACCCCGAGGAGCTGCGCAGCTACATGGAGAGGATCCGGGGCAGCTCCTGACCCCTCCCCGCCTGCCCGGCCTGCCCGGCCCAGCACCATCGGCCGCCAGCCCCGGCAGCCTCCTGCCCACCCTCTGGTGCTCGCTGATCCAAGTCCCCCGCCTGGTCACTCGAATGGACTCCCACCCAGGCCCCCTCTGCCCTGCCCCCCCATCATGGACCATGCTCGTGAGGAAGGGCTTATGCCCCTTATTTATGGGAACCATTTCATCCTAATGTCGGGTACAGAATAAACTCAAGGAACCCCCACCTGGGACTGCTGCTGTCTGTGTCCTGGGGAGAGAAGCGAGGGGTCGGGGGGGAGGGGGGCGGCGTGCTCAGCCCCTATCCCTGCTGGGACAGCTTTGAGAGACTGGGCCCTGAGCTGCCCTCTCGTAGCGACCAGCGATCCAGATAAACAGGAGGGCCGTGGCAGCCTGAATGCTGGCCAGGAGGAAAAAGTAGAGGTCCATTCGGCAATTGTTGATGTTCCCTGGGGAAAAGGAGGGGTTGGCATTTGGGTTGGGTCGGGCAGGGCTCCCCTGGGACTGGCCGCTGAGAAGGTGCGGGCAGTGGGCGGGCAGACAGCCCTCTAGCATCTGGCCTGTTTCCTGTGGCTTCTGTAACTCCCTGGTTGCTAGCTATTCTTTACGGGGCTTAAAACACCAACACAACAGGGAAAGGTAAAGGTGGCCCTTCAGCCAGAATGACAGACTTCCAGATGCAGGAAGGAGCCTTGGAGGCCTGCTGAGTACACGGGTTCCTTTTTGACAGTTAGGGAAACTGAGGCCCAACGTGGGGAAGCCACATTGTGGGCGACTGGCCAAGTCTGGGCTAGAACCCGGTTCTCCCGAGTCCAGCCTGCGAATTTTCATTCTGCCCGGGGTCAAGTCACTTAGCAGCTGCCACGACCCTTCTGAGCCTCCCACCCCCAGGGAGGGCCCCACACTCACCGAAGTCCTTGGGGCAGTACAGCCAGCCCCCTGGCAGTGACAGGAGTGCCACGAGGCTGGAGCCCAAGAGTGAGCCCACTCCTGACAGGCAGAAGAAGATGCCCATGATGGCACCCTGCATGGAGCGAGGAGCCTCCGAGTAGGCAAACTCCAGGCCTGCAGAGGGAGGGGGGTGGGATCAGGCCGGTGGAGAGGCAGAGACGGGGTCCGAGGCCCCCAGCCCACACTCAACAAGCCCCCACCCTGGCCTCCCTGGCAGGACCGCCCCCTACGTGGCTAGGACGACACCCATGCACCACCGACCCCTTGCCTCCGCCCTGCTCGTCTGTTCCCCTCCACCTGGACGCCCCCACATTGCTCTGTCTCCCCTCCTCCTCTTCCCTCTGCCCTGGACCAAACTGCAGACATGGTTATTTCCTGCCCAGCCTCTGCAAACGCCTCTTAAACTCCCCTGCCTCCTATCTTCCTCCTCACACACTCAGATGGGTCTAAAACACGTCTAATGGGATCCTTTCCCTGCAAAAGTCTCCTACACTGGGTGTGTGTGTGTGAGACTATGGCCCCCAGAAGAAACTTCAACATCCAGGTTTGGCCCTGCACCTCCCAGCCTTCCGGATACTCCCCACAAAGCTCAGCTCTTTGCCAATGCTGTTCCCCTGCCTGTGACCTCCTTCCTGCCACCTGCTGAGTCCTGCCCCCGCTGCCCACCTGCCTCCTCCCCACCTCGTCCCCGGGCTTTCCCAACACCCTAGGGTCCCTTCCACAGTCCTCCACTGGGTTTACCGTCTGGGTGATGCCTCCCAATTCTGAGTCCCCTCCCCGAGCCTAGCCCTGGCCGGCAGCTGAGTAAGCTGCTCCCTGGCTGAGTGAAGAGCCCACGCCCACCCTACGGCTCTGGCTCACAGCCCGGCCGGGGAGACAAACACGTGCTGCCTTTCTGACAACGCAGCACCCCATGTGCCGGGACAGACATTGGCAACAGGAGGAGAGAACGACTCCCTCTGCCTGGGGGGCCTCGGAAAAGGCCATACGGAGAAACTGGCATTTAGGCTTAGAAGGGAAGGGGAAACGGTTGTTCACTGTGAACCTGAGGCAGAGGAAACAGCAAATGCGCAGACCCGGGGGATGAGGAACACGGCACCAGGGACCGTGTGGGAAGTCCTTACGGGAGCGTCTTAATCCCCTCCAAATCTGCAGTGCCCATCACGGTGCCCGGCACAAACCAGGTGCTGGGAAGTCCCCACTGGGTGAAGGCAGCCCCACTTAGGGAACCTGGCCTTCCTCCACCCACACGAACCCGAGAAGCTGTGGCTGTGAGGCCGCTGACTTGGCCCGAGGCGGCACCAGGCAGAGCCCATCACTGGTGCGAGAGCAGGGGGAGGGGTCCAGCATACCTGGGATACTGGCAAAAATCTCACTGATCCCGATGAGCAGGTACTGAGGGACCTGCCACCAGATGGACAGAGGTGCTGCGTAGTACACATTCTTCCCGATCTGCTGGGACACCGTCTCGTTCCGATGGATGTACTGTAAACGCTCCATCTCTAGGCCTCCTGGAGTGGGGGGAAGGGGGGGACTGGAGTCAGGCCCACTGTGGGCAGCTTAGCCCATGGCAGAGCTTGGCATGTAGTAGGTATTCACTAGGTAGCCGAAGACTAAGCAGCAGGTAAGGAAGAGGATACTGGCCCAGGGGCAGGGTGGAGGTCCCAGATCTGAGTTTCAACCCTTTGATTTTTGCCTTGGCTGCTAGGAAGCTCAGAAGAGGTTTTGTAGTCATTCACAGGGACAACTTGCATTAATTGAGAGCCTGTTATGTGCTAGGCATAATCCAGTGAAGAAATGGGCAGAAGTCATGAATAGACACTTTTCTAAAGAAGACATCCAGATGGCCAACAGGCACATGAAACGATGCTCAACATCACTCCTCATCGGGGAAATACAAATCAAAACCACACTGAGATATCACCTCACCCTGATCAGAGTGGCTAAAATGAACAAATCAGGAGACTATAGATGCTGGTGAGGATGTGGAGAAACAGGAACCCTCTTGCCCTGGTGGTGGGAATGCAAACTGGTGCAGCCGCTCTGGAAAACAGTGTGGAGGTTCCTCAAAAAATTAAAAATAGATCCACCCTATGACCCAGCAATAGCACTGCTAGGAATTTACCCGAGGGATACAGGAGTGCTGATGCATAGGGGCACTTGTACCCCAACGTTTATAGCAGCACTCTCAACAATAGCCAATTCATGGAAAAAGCCTAAATGTCCATCAACTGACAAATGGATAAAGAAGTTTGGTTTATATATACAATGGTATACTACTTGGCAATGAGAAAGTGAAATCTGGCCTTTTGTAGCAACACGGATGGAACTGGAGAGTATTATGCTAAGTGAAATAAGTCAGGCAGAGAAAGACAGATACCATACGTTTTCACTCATATGTGGATCCTGAGAAACTCAACAGAAGACCCGGGGTGAGGAGAACGAGGGGGATAAATGTTACAGAGAGGGAAGGAGGCAAAGCATAAGAGATGCGTAAATACTGAGAATAAACTGAGGGTTGATGGGGGGTGGGAGGGAGGGGAGGGTGGGTGATGGGCATTGAGGAGGGCACCTGTTGGGATGAGCCCTGGGTGTTGTATGGAAACCAATTTGACAATAAATTTCGTATTTAAAAAAATAATATGCAGTCTTGCATATGAGATAAAATAAAATTAATTAAAAAAAATAAAATTAAAAAAAAATGAGGTTAAGCACCCAGCCCACAGTTACGCAGCTAATGAGTAGCTGGGGCTGGATTTGAGAGCCCCGGTGTGTCTGATTTCGCTGCTGGCCCCGTTTCCGTGCGACCACACAACTTGTGTCCACTTGCAGGATCAAGTGTTACAGAATGGTTTTCTAACCTGGCTTGCAAAGCTTCATTTTCTCTCCTTCCCCTTCTCTGCTTAGGAGGCAGCTGTGCTGTAGTGGAACGAACGCTGGATGTGGTGTTGGGTGACTCAGGTTCCAATCCTGGCCCTGCCACGCTGGCTAGCTGTGTGACCTTGGGTAAACCCAAGCTCTCTGAGACCCAGTGCTCACGTGCAAGGAGTGAGAACAAAATTCCCGGGGTTGCTTTGACGATGAAACAGGACAGGGTGCATTAAAGCACGGCACCGAAAAGAAACGTGGTTTGGTTTTCATCCTTGTTAACACGATACTGTTTATCGAGCTTGAATTCCCCCCTGCCTCCTACCTGTGATCCAGGCACAGTACTGGGGGTTTTACGGGCTTTCTTGAATCCCCAGAACACTCCTGCTAGACTACATTCCGTGAAGGCGGAGGCCCGGTCCTGCACCAGGGCTGAATCCCCATTGTATCCCCATTGAGAAGATGGCACTCACAGACGCTAAGTAACTTCAGAACCATTCAGTTTCTAATTGAAAAGGACTCAGGTTTGTGCAGTAGCACAAAAGGCTTCTTGACCATTTTATAAATGGCTGCAAATCCTTTAGAACTGGAGGAAAGAAGAGAATAAATGATAAATTCTTTCTTTTTTTTTTTTAAGTGGCTGAGTGTCTGAAACATTCATCGAGCCCATTGACTGGGTGCCCATGGGCACCAAATGAAAAAGAAAGAAAGAACCCTGGCTTTAGGGAACTTCCATCCCACTGAACACCTTATTCCCTCTCTTGGCCTGAGTTTCTTCACTCGCCACGACGAGGGGAGGCTGGACTGGAGGAGGAGGGTCCCCTTCAGCTCAGGCCCTCTGGGAAGCCAAGGTGGCATCCGTGGCAGGAAGGTGTTCTTGGCCCCGAGCCCACGGCTCCAGCATTAGCCCGAAATGGAGCCAGCCTCCCCCGACCCCAGACAAAGGCCAGCTTCCCTCCCAGAGTCCCTCCACTCACCTGCCACAACCACGGAGGCAAAACCAAAGAACATCCCCAGTGCCATCTTCTGCAGGGCCGAGGGCAACAGCTTGCAACGCAGCAGTAAAGGGTCGAGCAAATGATCCTTCACGGGCACCAGGATCAGCACCACCACGACGTTGGCCAGGAGGAGCCAGGCTTCCGGGATCTGGGCGAGAGGGAGCCAAGCAAGGCAGGCTAGCGGAGCAGAAAGGGCTCTGGGCCGGAGTTGGGAGAACTGGCCTCCAGACTGTCCCTGGGTGGGCCAGGGTCGGCCCTCTCCCCTCTCTGAAATGCACATTCCTCAGCTGTGGAAATCGCTGATGGGGTTAGATCAGGGAGGGCAGATGGGTTCCTCTAAGTCTACCAATGGGGAGCGGCTGCCGGGTACATTCTTGGGCCCAGCACGAAAACATGTCAAGGTTCATCAGTGATGTCTTCCCTGGGCAGGGAACAAAGGTATAGCGGCCAATGTCATTTAGCTGCCAGTTCCTAGGACCTTTGATGAGTCTTTGGGATGCCAAAGAACTGGTTTGGAAAGTCCCGGTAGAAGGCAGCATCTGGGCATCCGGGGGTCCCCGAGAGTGAGGGGACTCAGGATAGAACTGAGGGTCCCCGGCGCGTCTATCTGAGGGCCTGGCGGAGACGGGTGGGAGCAAAGCCGGCCTGAATTCTTCCGAGCAGTTGAGCATCTTGGCAGGATGCCTGGGCTGGGGCACAGCTTTACCCATCCCCCAGGCGCTTTTCCCGTTCCCTGAGGACCCCCTGCCCCCTGGGTGTGGAAGCTGCTTCGTTTCCTTCTCTTCTCAGAGGAGGAGGCACCCAGCGGGGCCTGAAGTGGGGGGCTGGACGCCCACGTGGTCTCTTACCTTGTAGCTGCTGCCCTCGGCTCTCAGAGCCACGGAACTGTTGGACGGGTACTCAGGGAAAATGTTCGGGATGTGGAGGTGAAGACCTTGCAGGACATACGTGGACTGCATCTGCCAAGAGAGGTGGAGGCCTCACCTTCAGGCCGGGAGACTCCCAGCTCCCAGAGGGCCATTCTGCAGCCGAGTTCCCCGCGGTCCCCTCCCCCAGCCTGGGTTGGGGGGAGGGGAGCGGGGAGCTGATCTCCCTCCCCTCCTTCCTCCTCGGGGAGCCAGGCCCCGTAGGGGAGCTTCCTGCCTTCCTGTGCTCTGCTCCCAGGCCTGTGCGTTGCGTGTGCAGCCTTGTCCCAGAGCCTGGGCACAGCTGGTCCGACTCACATTTGTGTCTCCAGGGCCTGGCACAGAGCGGGCGTGGATAAGTGGTTGTTGACGTAGGGAAGATAATGACATGGCTGTCCCCACGGGGAGCTGGCATTTGACACCGAGGCCAGGCTGAGTCCCACAGGCTGACACAGCACAGACGCCGCATAGGCACAAACCCACCAGAATGGCACTGGACACGGGTGCAGGAGCAGGCTCCCGGGGGGGGCCCACCGCCCACTGATACCCACAGGTATCACCCCTTTGGTTGCCGTATAACACAGGGGATTGTATAACACACAATCCCACAGGAGGGGCAGGGGAGGGCACTTGGGTCGCTCAGGACCGCGGCTATTTACCTGGTGGTATGTAGGATGTCAATATTCTGACAACCAGTATGACTGACAGTTAGCCACGGGCACCTGCACCCCATGTCCTGTCCCATCATGGACACCTTCCCTGTGCCACCCCCAAGTAGCAGGCTGGCCCTGCACAGCCCCCATCTTCTGTAACTCAAAACAAGCTTCTTACGAAGGGGATATGGAAGGCGATGACCTTGTGGTCTGGAGGGTAGAGGCTGGGGTAGGCTGCTGTCCACCCTGTGCGCACACACACGCACACACACACACACACACACACACACACACACTGCTAACCTTCCCCTCAGGAAATGGTGGGGAGTAGTAGCTCTCTAACCTGGCTGAGTACCAGCATCAGTTTCTTATTCTAGAGACTTCCCCCAGCGGTTCTCTTTCAGGGGTCTGGGGTAGGACATGGAATCCGTTTTTTTAAAGCTCTGCAGGTGGTTGTGAGACCACTGGGGTGGGGGATCACTGCTGCCATGTATTCAACCTTCGCCCCTAGCTGGCCGGGAGGCATTGAGCAACGGGCACACCTTCTCTGGGCCTCAGATGCCACGGCCGAGAATCTGAATGCCGTAGAGCTGTTACAGCCTCGAAGCCACCTGTTTTATACATGAGGCCCAGACAGATGGGGGTGACATTCACGTCATGGGGCCTCAGACCTGTCTCCAGAGTTCCTCATGCTATTAATTATCAGGATGGTGGGCCCGGGAAGGGGGGGCACCTGGGCGGTTCAGTCGGTTGAGCATCTGACTTCGGCCCAGGTCATGATCTCGTGGTTTGTGAGTTCGAGCCCCACATCAGGTTCTCTGCTGTAAGCACAGAGCCCACTTCGGATCCTCTGTCCCCACCTCTCTCTCTGCCCCTCTCTCTCTCTCTCAAAAATAAACATTTAAAAATTATCAAGATGGCTTTGCGCCAGGCCACACGTAGCCCCAGTTCACTCTGTGAACCCCTGACCCCCTTTTCACATGCTCCGTGAGAGCCGAGCCCAGTCGGGGGACTGGGGAGCCAGTGTCGCCAGGACGAAAGGTCAGGACACTCACCTGGAAGTACACCATCCAGTAGGGCACCAGGGTCACCATGACGGGCAAGATCTTCACCAGAACCTGGAAGTTGGCCATGTCCTCTTGCGGGGTGGGGCCGGGCTGGGGAGACCTCTGCGCAGGCAGCGTTTGGGTGCCTTGAGAGTCTCTGTGGGGCCACGGCAGCAAATAAAATAGCAACCGTCATCACCACCGCCACGGCCATCGCCAGCCCCTAATTTAATCTTGCTCCCCTCTCACCAGTGACCGTAGCCATCACCTCCAAAATGACCCACCTCCTCCCTCCACCAGGAGCACCACCTTCCCCAGCCTCAGCATCCTCACCGTTATCGTCTTAGGGAGACGATCGCCCCCCAGAGCCAGCCTCCCGCAGTGCTCATTACACTCCCAGTCACCGTCCTCCCTATTACCTCCTCTCTCGTGCAGGTGGCTGATCAAGACCCATCCCACCCGAGCCGTGGCCCCGTGGTCCCGGAGAAAGTAGACCAGTGACTGTGGCGAGCGGAGTCTTGGGGGATTTTTGGCTCGCAGCATCAGTTTTCAGTGGGAAGCAGGGAAGTCCCTGTCCAAGCCTGACTCAGAGAGGCTGGCCCAGGTTTGATACGCCCCCCAAAAACCCTGCTTGCTGTCTCCAAGTCCAGACTCCTCCACAGGCAACATTACAGCCCTCTCCCTACCGGATGAGGAGGGAGGGAGCAGAGAGGTAGGGGTGCAAGGGAAGTGATCGGGGAAACAGGATAGATCAACCACTGCTATGACCTTTGCCCTTTGCCGCATCCTTTGAAAATTAAAACTTTTCCTTAATGCTTATTTATTTGGGGGGGGGGGAGAGGGGCAAAGAGAGAGGGAGACAGAGAACCCGAAGCCGGGTCAGGCTCTGAGCTGTCAGCACAGAGCCTGACACGGGACTCGAACCCACGAACCGCAAGATCTGAGCCTTTGAGATGCCAAAAGGGATAACACCAATGTGGTCATTTCCAAAGAAGGGCCACCATCACCTTCTCCCCTCCCCGTATGTGATGACACTCTTCCACTAATGGGTGATTAGTTCCCCTGCCCTTGAATCTGGGCCAGCCATGTAGCTGTGCTGACCAAAGGAATGAGCAGAAGTGATGCTCTGGGATTTCAAGCCTCCTGAAGGACCAACAGCTCCTGCTTCCTTCCCTTTGGAACATTCTCTCTTGGAAAGCTCCCTCCTCTGGCAACCCAGACACCTTGTTGTGGCAAGCTCCAGCCACAGGCGTGAGGCCCCATGTCTGTGCTGACACCTCAGAGCCTGGAGCCTGCTTCGGATTCTGTGCCTCCCTCTCTCTCTGCCCCACCCCTCCTTTCTAAAATAAATAAAATAAACGTTAATTTTTTTTTTTTAATTTTAAAACAAAACCCCACAGCAATGCACCAGCTTGGAAAAACATGTTCCGCACCTTTCCCGCCTCGATCCCACCGACAGGATCTGTAACTGGCTCCAAGGCCTCCAAGTCGGCTTGGCGTAAGCAGCCAATTAACTTAGGAAGGAGAAGAGCAAAAGGAAGGCATCGTGCATTTGCAAGATCAAGAACCTCCCTCCCTGGGATGCCGGCTAGTGGAGTAGGAGCAAGTTTGGCTGACTTCTTAGACGTTCTCATACCTAATGTCAGGGTGGTGTTGTATCCCAACAGCCTTTGCTGGTACTGTCTCCGTCATCACCGCCTCCCCTGCCACGGTCGGTCGCCATTGATTCGCTAACAAACACCGCCACCTCTACCTTCACAGGCACCGTCACCGTCAGGACCATTAACATCCTCTCACTTTCTACAGTTCACCCACTGCAGTATCACCACCCAGCACCTTGACCTCCGTCACAGTGGGCAGCTCTGGTCCCCGGAGAGCAGGTTGTCATAAAGGGTTACCGCGGGAGGTGGAGCGGAATGTTCTTCCAACTGGACTGCGCCTCCCCGGGAGAAGCCCCGCCCTTCCCCAGGCTCCGCGGCCCCCTTCGCCACGAGCCCTCTCCTCACCTGGTGGAGTGTCGGTGCCACAGCCGGGGACAGCAGTTTTGGAGAGCAAGTTTAAGCATGGAGGACACTTGGCTGCCTGTGGGGGGCTTGGTGACAAAGATGGGGGTGGCAAAGAGGAAGATGAAGAAGGCCAGGCCCACGCAGCCCACGGTGATGCCGTAGCCCAGCAGGAAGTTGACGTTCTGTTGGATAAAGGCCACCACCAGCAGCGACAGCACGGCACCCACGTTGATACTCCAATAAAGCCAGTTGAAGAAGCGGCGACTGGCATGGCGGCCAAGATCCATCACCTGCTGGGCAGGCGTGAGGGTAAGGGCCCAGGAGGTCCAGGGGCACCCCGCCACGATGTGCCTGCACCCCCTTTCCCACAGAGGCACTTCCTGGGTCAGTGGGTGAACATTCCAGCACTTTCCTACCCCCGGATCACTAACTAGACACTCAATAAATATCTATGCATTGATTGAATAAACCTTTCCCTTGGGAGTCACTTGTTAATGACCAGGACATTTGGCACAGCTGTTTTTTCATGCTCGCGGCTCACGGCGCCTTTTTATGTTCACCAAGTAGCGCACACAACAGATGTCTGATGCCACTTTGCTCGTTTCCGGTTGATTTCTCCCTTTGTCTTTGACTGAACAACCTTTATACGCATCACCTTTGTAATCGGAAGAAGGCCAATAAAGATCAGGTCTGTTCCGCATTATTAAATATGATGTACGCGTCTTACTGAAAAAACAGTTAAAAGTCTAATTGAGAATCTCCTCTGCAACTTGGAGATGCAGAGTTTTCTATTCTGGCTCATCCCTTCCCCTCGACTCGCTCCCTCTGGTATACGGGCAGTCAAACAAGGTTGGCATATCAGCGAAAACAGAGGTGGGCTTGGACACAGCCCCAAGAGAGGGTTCTGGCCTGGTGAGAAAAAAAAACACAAAAAAAAAACACAAAAAAAACCCAAACAAAACCAGGCCCCCCAGCAAGGGCAGAAGGACTGAAAATCTTTACCCAGGATTTGGATCAATCTGCAACAGTCAGGCCCCAGGCCCCCTTCCGGTCTGCTGGCTCGGGTCAGCTGCACTGACTGATCCCACCTCTCCCAGACCCCGGTCCCAGTTCTGACTCTGTAGATCTGGGGCAGGGACCAGGCGTCTGCATTTCTAAAAGGCAGTGAGGACTAGAGGTCAGTTCTCTAGGTGATTCTGTGCACATTACACCCGTCGCCCTTTCAACAAACCGCCACATCTCAAAACCCAAAAAAAAGCTCTTTTTGTCAAGCTTTACTTTCTGTAACTGCGTGGGGGGAAAAAGTATGTATTTTGTTCCTTTTCCAAATATAAAATTAGAGTCCATACGGATGCATCCCCTCGGAGGTTCTGAGGGGTCCTCTCGGCAATGGAGAAGGAGGGGCCTGTCCACTCAACGAGAATTTTTGCTGTCGACTTTCAAGCAGAAAATTAAATAAGTCCTATTACGTGCAGCCACTTCCATTTAGTCATTGGAAGTAAATGAATACGACAATTGCAACTCTAAGGGGAAGACCAGCAGCCCATTCAGGATATAAATGAGCTCTCCCAAAATGAGCACTTTGTCAAGAATGATGGATGGCCCTTTCTGAAATCAGCAAGGGTGTTCAAACCGCAGCTCCTGGGTATGGCTGTCTGCCAGATGGTGCCAACTTTTCCCACCCACACATCCTTCATCTGACCGCCCCCCTAAATTCTGCAGCAGCCCCTTACCAGTCTGATGTACCTACTCCTGTCACCCCCATCCACTCTCCACCGCAGCCAGAGACATTTTTAAAGAACTCAAATCCAGTGAGGTCCACCCCTGCCTGAAACCATTTCAGTGTTTCCAGCCTGTCCTACGTCAGGTTTGGACCCCAGGGGGCAGCCTCCCAGTCTGGCATTGCCCCACCCAAAGGCCAAGCTCAGAAAACAGGAGAATGTTCGAGAGCAGTTATCACTGTTGATGTCACTGGAGTTCTGCCACCAGGTGGAAGGAGAGACAGGGGGCACTGGATGGCTGAGGCTCTCTGGAGGTCAGTGAGGTCAAGGGCACAGATTAAGGGCCCCTGGCAGTATACCGGATGTCAGTGAAAGAGTACAACGAAGGGAAGAAGAGGGATTCCTATTGGTCGATGTTGGGGATCTCCTAGTCTGAAGGCAGGTCGACAGCATCCAAGGACTGGACAGGCTGCCCAGGGGGCACTGAGTCCCCCGTCACCAAAGAATCCAAACAGGCCGGATGAGGAAGTCCTTGGCAAGGACACTGGAATTGTGGATGCCAGCTGGATGCAATGATTCTTTTTAAAATGTCGCCCTTTATGGTGGTGAATACATACAATGAAAGAACATTTGAAAAACAGAGACAATGAGGGAAAAGTACAATTAGCCCAGTGGCCTGACCACTGCTACAGTTTTTTTTCCTGTTTCCCGTTTTAGCTGATTCCTGGTCTTTTTTCCTATGGAAGGGCTGGAAGGCTGCCCTCCGGGCTATAATCACATTCTGCATGCAGTTCTGCCTCGATTTGGCTCACTAACACCATAGCTGGTTTAATCATATTACATATTACTTAAAATTATTGTCTAACATCCTACTGAGGAAAGCTATGAAAACATAGCCACGTGGTTAGGCATTTACTCATTTGTTTAGTAAATATTTACTGAATTTCTCCTATGTGCCATGCTCTGTCCAAAAGCATACAGAGAAACACTCATCAGTTAAAATATTTGCCCCAATGCTCCTGGGTAGTGAGTAGCAGAGCTGGGATCTGGACAAACTGGCTTGAACCAACCTTTGCACTGCTGGTGAGGTAGAGGCTTTCTCCTTCCCTAACCGCCCCCCCCCACCCCTATAACACATAAAGATGGGGCTCATGGGGGCGCCTGGGTGGCTCAGTCTGTTAAGCCTCCCACTCTTGGTTTCTGTTTAGGTCATGATCTCACAGCTTCGTAGGTTCGAGCCCCATAACGGAGGCTGCGCTGACAGCACAGAGCCCGCTTGGGATTGTCTCTCTCCCTCTCTCTCTGCCCTTCCCCCCGCCCCTCAAAATAAATAAATAAACTTTAAAAAAATATGGGGCTCATGGTGGGGCCTGAAGTCCAGCTTCCCACTCTTTGATCTGCTCTCTGTGTGACCTTGGACAGGTTGATCAATATCCCCAAACCTCAGTGTCCTCACCTGTAAAATGGACACAATAATACCACCTACCTCCGGGATAGTTAAGAGAATTAAAGGAGTTACAACAGTGAAGGTGGCTCGTGGAGAAAAGCAACTACCCGCTACGGTTATCGCCATCGCGGCCATCGTGACTGTTAGAGTTGGCTCCCCCCGCCCCTCTTCTTTCGAATAAGGAAACCGGGCGCAGAGTGGGGAAGTGGTTTGCCCGAGGTCTCCGCTGGCTCCCGGTCTCAGCCCCCACGAACCCCGCGGGCCCCGCGCGTCGCCTGGGCCTCCGCCCGCCGCCACTCACCTGGTCGGCCCCGAAGGAGGTGAGGTTGCTCCGGATGGAGCTGGCGGCCAGGGCGAGCAGCAGCAGCCCCGAGTAGAGCGTGGGCGCGCAGTACAGGGCGGGCGAGGCGCGCGGGCAGTCCGGCGACGGGCAGGCGGGCCCCAGCGGCGACTCGGGCACCTCCCCGCAGAAGGAGCGGCGGCCGTCGAGGAAGGCGGTGGCGGCCAGCAGGCTGGAGGCGGACAGGTAGAGCAGCAGGCTGAGCGCGATGGCGCGGTGGCGGCCCAGGTAGGCGTCGGCCAGCCAGCCGCCCACGGGCGCCAGCAGGTAGGACGCGCCCAGGAAGACGAGCGCCGCGCGGGACGCCTGCTGCCCGTCCCAGTGGAAGCGGGCGCTGTTGAGGTAGAGCACGAGGTTGGCCGAGACGCCGAAGAAGGCGGCGCGCTCCAGCGCCTCCACCAGCAGCACCGCGGCCGCCGCCGTCCGCCGCCACCGTCGGGGCCCCCGCGGCCTGCGCGCCAGCAGCGGCCGGCGCTCCTCCCGGGCGCGCGGCGGGGGCATCCTCCGCCTGCGGCCCCCGAACGGGCGGCCCTCCCTTCTCACCCGCTGTGGCTCACCCCCTCTCCCCCTCTGTCTCCCTGACCCCTCTGCCTGGTTTTCTTCTTGCCGCCTCTGCGGCTACCCGGTCTCTGCCTCCCCGTCCCTGACCCTCAACTCTCCCCCTGTCCCCTCCACCCACCCCTGACTCTCCCTCCTTCCTCCCGCGGCTCTTTTTCCCCCTCCTCTCGACCCCTCAGGCCCCCCTGCCGACCCCTCTTCGCCCCACTTCTCCGCCCCTCCTCCTCCTCTCCTGTGGATCTCCCAGTCGTTCGCCCGTCTGAATTGTCGTCCCTTCCCCCTGTGACACCTGGCGTGTCCTCTGGGGGAGGCGGCCCTCGCACAGGGCTCGCTCTGCCCCCACCGGCCTTGCTGTCTCCTCCACCTCCTCCTTGCCCCCTCCCTCCCTGCCTCCCCTCCTCCTTGGCCCCCTCTGGCTCTGGCCCCCTGCTCGGCTGAGGCCGCCTCCGACCAGCTTTGTGCTTCTTGAGAAATTCTGGGCTCTCCTCGCTTCCCCTTTCTCTGGCCAGGCTGGGTCACATGGTGCTGTGGGGTGCTTGGGAGAAATGAAAGCCTGGGTCACAGGGTCTCTGCCGGCCTGGCTTTCTAAAAACCTCCCTCCTTCTCCAGACCACTCTTCCCACCCCCACCTCGGGAGCCCGGGAGCCCGGAGGACTTTTCCATCTTTCACTTTCGCTTCTTCCCTGGAACCCACTTTGGCTGCATCCTCTTTCAGTCACTGTCCAAAGCTACAGTGAGGGAACTACCAAAGCCATCTGCATCATGTGGTCCCCACCCCCGCCCCCGCCCACTTTACAGATGCAGAGACCAGAGACCCAGAGGGAGGACCTGTAGGCAGGGAGGGTGGGGATTACCATCTCGGCTCGTGCTAACTGAACCAAGGGTGAACCACTGTAGGGGCTCGTGAGTGACAGGGGAAGCTCTCGGAACGCAATTCAGATTGTGTAACTGCCATCAGGAGGAAGGAAGCGGGGACACCTTCAGGAAGCATGTGGTGCCACAGAGGGCCCACGAGTGAGTCGAGATTTAGAGTGGTCTGGACCTCAGACCAAATCCAAACCGGGCCTCAGCACGGCCTGCTCAAGAGACCTGCGATGCACTGAGATTAAGAGCTGGCCCTCAGGTGCAGCCTAAAAGCCCAGAGAGTTCTCACTCCCGCCCTCCTCCAATCTCACAACAGCCCCGGGGACCTTCTTTCCATTCCCCCCAACTGCTGAGCTCTGCTTCCTGCCAGAACTGCTCTCCCTCCGGAGCTCTGCATGGCCGGCCTCTTCTCTTTATTTGGATTTCAGCTGAAATGTCTCCTCTTCATAGAGACCTTCCTGACGGTCCTAAGTAGTTGCCTGCTGGATCCCCAGCACCCTCCATCTGTCACACCGTCTTGTTTTCCTGTCTTCAGAGCACAGAATACTTGTTCCATTACTGGTTTATTGTCTTCCCCAATAGAGTAGAAGTTCCATTCGGTCAAGGACATTGTCTTTTTTTTTTTAAAGAATTAATTAAAAAAAAATTTTTTTTAAATGTTCGTTCATTTTTGAGAGAGACAGAGAGCATGAGTGGGTGAGGGGCAGAGAGAGAGAGAGAGGAAGACACAACTTGAAGCAGGCTCCAGGCTCTGAGCTGTCAGCACCGAGCCCGATGCGGGCCTCGAACCCACGCACCACGAGATCACGACCTGAGCCGAAGTCCGACGCTTAACGGACTGAGCCACCCAGGCGCCCTGGATGCTTCCAAGTTTGGGCCATTATGAATAAAGCTGCTTTGAGCATCTTTGAGCAGGTTTTCACGTGGATGTCATTTTTCAACTCCTTTGGGTAAATCCCAAAGAGCGCGATTGCTGGATCATATGGTAAGAGTATGCAGAGTTGTGCGAGAAACTTGCCAAACTGTCTTCGAAAGCGGCTGTGCCGTTTTGCATTCTCCCCGGGGATGAAGGGGAGCTCCTGTTGCTCCCAGTTCTTGCTGGCATTTGGTATTGCCAGTGTTCTGGATTTTGGCCATTTTAATGGGCGTGTAGTGGCATCTCATTGTTCCTTTGATTTGCACTTCCCTGATGACAAGATCTGAAGCGCCTTTTCCTGTGCTTGCTGGCTTGCTTGCTTTTTATTTTTTTTTAAAGACTATTCATTTATTTTGAGAGAGACAGAGACAGCGTGAGTTGGGAGGGGCAGAGAGAGGGGGAGAGAGGGAGAGAGAAAGAGAGAGAATCCCAAGCAGGCTTCGCACTGTCAGCGCAGAGCCTGACATGGGGCTCAAACTCTCGAAACCATGAGATCGTGACCTGAGCTGAAACCAAGAGTTGGACACTGAACCAACTGAACCCCCCCAGGCGCCTCTCATATGCTTATTTCTGATCTGTTTCTCTTTGGCGAAATGTCTGTTAAGGTCCTTGGATTTTTTTTTTAATCAGGTTGCTTGTTTTCTCATTGTTGAGTTTTAAGAGTTCTTGGTATATTTTGGACAACGGTCCTGTATCAGATGTGTCTTTTGCAAATATTTCCCCCCACACTGTGATTGTCGTCTAATTCTCTTGACGTGGTCTTGTACAGAGCGGAAGCTGTTGGTTTGATGAAATCCAGCTTATCAGTGATTTATTCTGTGGATCACATCTTTGGCGTTGCATCTAAAAAGTCATCACCATACTCGAGGTCATGCAGGCTTTCTCCTGTTATCTTCCGGGAATGTCATAGTCTTGTGTTTTACATTTAAGCCTATGATCCATTTTGAGTTAATTTTTGTGAAGTACGTAAAGTGTGCGTCTGGATTCATTTTTTAAATGTTTATTTATTATTTATCTCGAGAGAGACCGAGAGAGGGAGAGAGAGAATTCCAAGTAGACTCCCCACTATCGGCACAGAGCCCGACGCGGGACTCGAACTCACAAATCGTGAGATCATGACGCGAGCTGAAATCAAGAGTCGGCCACTTAACCTCCTGAGCTTGTCTAGTCTTTCACTGTTTTATTTCCCGTGAGTGTCTAGTGTTTGGCCCCTAGTAGGTGCTCAATAAACACTGGTTGAATGGAGGAATGGAAAGAGGCTCCCAAGCCAAGATCTGTAAGAATAGCATCAGAAAGGCTGAAAGCCAAAGTAAACAGCTGTAGATGGCCACTGAAGACTGCGTTCTTAAGCTTCCTATCAGGTGACAAGCCACGCTGGGATGGATGGACAAGTCCACGCAGGGTAAGGTGTGACGCAGGGTGGCAGAGAAAAGACAGCGCTCTTCACCCGGGATTCTCTTTCAGCCCCTGCGGTCAGGGACAGGTGCTTTGGATGGGGCGGCCAGACCCCGGGGTCTCCTAGCCTCTTCCTGAGGCTCCAGTGAAGCTGCCTCTGCCTCTACGTGGAGGAAGCTTGGGATCGTCAGGGTGTGATGAGAAAGCGCACGTCACATCAGACTCAGCTGTGACCTTTCTTGGCAAGGTCACTAGGGTGGCGGATCTGACAAGCATCAGCCCCAGGGGGCTGAGCTTTGCAGACGAGAGTACTGATCTGCTGTCAGTGACCTTCAGGCACTGGAGGATGAAGGGCAAGTCCCCCGCAAGCAATGTGGCCAGCGGAGAAGAGCCAAGAGAAGGAAGCATCAAAGAAGAGACAGGTGAAGTTTCTTCCTTTCTGTCCAGTCCCTGCTCCCGAGGTGCCTGGGGGCCAGGAACTGGGGAGTGGGGGTGGGGTGACTAGAGAAGGTCCCGGGACCTGCTTACTTAGGGAGACCATGGGGACAAACTGCTTCTTGCAGGCAGAGGAAGCAGCATTCTGAACAGAGACGTGACTGTCACCTGAACACGGGTTAAACATCGATCACCCGTGTTTAAGGGAGCTGGAGAGTAGACTTTCAGTACTGAGGAGACCCAGAGCTGGCGGCCCATGACCATGACCCACAAACAGAGGCAGCTGGGTCCAGAGAGAATTTGGCCACATGGCGTGAAGTTTTTGTCTTTGTTTCCATTATTGTTTTTTCATTCAAAACGTTTTTAAAAATTATTTATCTCCTGGGGCGCCTGGGTGGCTCAGTCGGTTAAGCGTCGGACTCCGGCTCAGGTCATGATCTCACAGTCCGTGGGTTCGAGCCCTGCATCAGGCTCTGTGCAGACAGCTCAGAGCCTGGAGCCTGCTTCGGATTCTGTGTCTCCCTCTTTCTGTGCCCCTCCCCCGCTCATGCTCTGTCTCACTGTGTCTCTCAAAAATAAATAAATGCTCAAAAAATTTTTTGAAAAAATAAAATAATTTTAATTATCTCCTTTAAACATTAAGAAATGTTCGTGTGGGGGATCCTGGGTGGCTCAGTCGGTTGAGGGTCCAACTTCAGCTCAAGTCATGATCTCATGGTTCATGAGTTCGAGCCCCACATAGGCTCTTTGCTGTCAGCTCAGAGCCTGCTTCAGATCCTCTGTACCCTGCCCCCCGTTCTCTGCCCCTTCCCTGCTCTCTCTCTCTCAAAAATAAATAAACATTAAAAAAAAAAAAGAAATGTTCACGTGAAAATCTAGATTTCCAGCTACTTTTGAAATCGGGGGGTGGGGGGGTGGCAGGGAGTCTGGGAACTCTGGGCTGGCACCCTTACACGGAGCCGAGTAGCAGCCGCCCCGTCTAGTAGGACATGTGCTGAAGTGGCCCTGTAGACGCCTCCTTCAGAGCTGGTGAAATGAGTCTTTTCGCCTACACATTTGCTACCGCTGAGTTCGAGAAACGCAAGGGCTGTCCTGGGAGCGAGCTAGGGATGTCTGCTGGCAGTGGCTTCTCCTCGATCCTCTGGACAGCACCCTGCAGGGCCAGCGAGAGGTGCCAGGCTGTGGGAAGTCCCTACCTAACCCCTCAGGCCCCCAGCCTCACCTTCTAAATTACTTGTCACCGGGCAGTGACACCTAGATCTCGCTCCTAGTTTCCAGGTACCGTTTCTCAGTAACGCCCCAGGGCCGTCCTGTCACATGGCCCACAGACCGCAGGGTCTCTGTCAACAGTGTACAGGTACAGCCTCTCCCTGCAAGTTCGTTAAGGATGGCCACGGCGTGGCCCCTGAAGTGGCACCGGCTGATCTCCCAGGTCTACCCAAGTCCTGCCTCGAACATGTGGGACAACGTGGGTTTCTCTTATACGTGGCCAACCTACTCCCTGTACTTGTAGGGGCTCCTGGGCTTGGAGATAGGGGGAAACCACGACATAGAGCCGCTTGGACGAAAGCTATGACAGCCATGGAGTGGAAAGGGACCTAGCAGAGGGAGGGACAAGGACAGCCCAGGGCAACCCCGCACTGCTGTGCAGGTGGCCGTCCGCGGCAGTCTTCTGTGCCAAGGGCGGCCAGTCCGGGCACATGCTGGTGTGTGCGGGTGGCCGGGAACTGCACATCCGGGTGGCTGAAATGTCCGTGCTGGACCCCCGTGCTTGAGGAGGCGGGCGGCCGCACACGCAGTGCCCTTCCTCGGCCGTGTTGTTGCAGGACACGGCTGTTCTATTTCATTCCAGGGAAGCCGGGTGCCTTTAAAGGCGAGGAACAGAGCAGACACCTTTCCAAGCCCATGAGGCCAGAATGAATGAGCAGGACACTCCCAGGGCCCCAGCAGAATGTGGGACATGACTGTGGACGGGCCGCGGGGGGAGATGGCAGTAGGGGACGTGTTCCACATTGCCTTCCCTGCCCCCTTAGCAGCCAGGAGTGAGAACATCCGCAGATTGGGGATGGCCGTGGGGTGGTAATGTGCCACCAGCGATTGTTGTTACATATTATTTCCTTTTACTAAATGCCCACGCCCACCAACCTTTTAGAAAAATGGCTGGCCGGCATGCCTGCCGCTGTTCCAGAATCCCCGAGGGTCCTGCTCCCAAGTCATTGGTCTTGCCTGGCAACTGTCTCTCGTGTCCACCCACTTCTGTCCCATCCAGGAAGCCATCCTGCCCTGCCTGGACCACCGCAGCAGCACCTTTCAGTGCACGGACCACTGAGGACAGAGTGCTCGAAACCCTGCGGTGGGAGGGGGGGGTCCCCGGTTGTCCAAACTCCTCAGTCCCCTCCCCTGCCAGTCCCTGAGCCTTATCCCTGGCATCTCCCTCTCCGTACCTCCCGCTCCCATGATGCCGCGCGGCCGCTGTCAGCTTCCAATCCTGTCTGTCATCTGGAACTTGTCACAGGCTGTTCCCCCAGCCTATTGCCTCCCACGACTAACGAATCCTGCTCCCCCAGGACTTGACTGAGCTGTCACCTCTTCCGAGAAGTCTCCCCCGGTTTCCCATGTTCAGGTTAGCCCCCAGAGTCCCCTGCAGGGACTCATGTCACAAAAGCCTTGCTTACTTGGCTATTTCTCCCACTGGACCAGTACCGTCTGAGGACAGGGGTTGTGTCTTCATCTCTGTGTCCCAGGGCCTGCCACCGTGCTGGGCGTAGAGTAGGTCTACCCTCCCCAAGGGGATCCACCCTGAGGCTGGATGCCCGAGAAAAGGCCTTGTCTTGACCTCTCGAGAGCTAAGTGATCTTCATCGAGTCCCTTAACCTCTTCGGTTTCTTTATCTGCAAAATGGAGAATGAAAATACTTAACCGTACGGGTTTTTCTTCGAGTATCCAAATGAGATAACCCAGCCCGGCGGCTGGCATATCGTAAGAGCTCAGGAAATGTCTGCACCTTAATGAACTAATAAATAAATAAAAACAAATGTGTAGAGATCGTTTACTATGTGCTGAGTGCTGTTCACGGGGCTGAGGATACAACAGGGAAGCAAATGGAGACAGTGGGGATGCTCCAGTGCTGGGGGAGACAGACAGGGAGCAAGCGAAGAGAAGGGAGTCAGAACGGGGTGCATTTAATGTCACATGTAACAAAGGCTGCGGTGAAACATAAAGTTGCAGCAAGACACAGGGATGACAGTGGAGGCTTCTTAGACGGGGTAGAAAATAATAATAATTTATTATAAAGTCTTTTCTCAACCTTGCCACTATTGACGCTTCGGACCAGATGCTTCTTTGTTGCGGGGCCTGTCCTGTGCATTGGGGGGGTAGTTAGCAGTATCCCTGGCCTCTGTCAACAAGATGCTAGCTGTCCTCCTCCCCCCTCAGTTGTAACAATCAAACTGTCTCCGGACATTACCAAACGTCCCCTGGTTCAGAACTGCCAATATGCAAATGTCTGCGGTTAAAGGGTATGGCGGGCTGATGGGTGGCCCCCCCCAAATGTGTCCACATCCTAATCCCTGGAATCTATGAATATTGTCTGATATGACAAAAGATGTCAGCAAATTAAGGATCTTGAGAGGGGGTGCTTATCCTGGGTTATCCCGGTGGCCCTAAATGCCATCGACAAGTGTCCTCGTAAGAGCAGGGCGGAGGGAGGTGAGACAGGGCCACGCAGAAAAGAAGGCACTGGGAAGACAGAGGCTGAGAGTGGAATGATGTGGCCACAAATCCAGGAATGCCAAGGAACTCCTGCCACCATGAGACAGGGAGGGGGCAAGGGACAGACTTTGTTTTTTGTGTTTTTTTTAATGTTTGTATTTACTTTTGAGAGAGAGACAGAGACAGAGTGCAAGCGAGGAGGGGCAGAGAGAGGGAGACACAGGATCCGAAGCAGGCTCCAGGCTCTAAGCTGTCAGCACAGAGTCCGATGCAGGGCTTGAACCCACGAATGCCGAGATCAGAGATCATGATCTGAGCCAAGTCGGACATTTAACTAACTGAGCCACCCAGGCACCCAAGGGACAGACTTTGTGAGGGCCTCTGGAGGGAGTGCGTCCCTACCAACGTCTTGATGTCAGACTCCTGGCCTCCTGAACCGTGAGAGCATACATTTCTGTTGTCTGTCACCTGATTTGTGGTCCTTTGTTAACAGCAGCCCCAGGAAACGAAAACAGAGGACATACATCATCAGTGAGTGTTTCTCAACATCGAATGTTCTAATCTAAGGTTCAAGTTGCCACATGGAGAATTTATGAAAGGGGTTGCTGATGTCGGATGAGGGTGATCTCATTTGCAGGTCACCCGAAGCCGGAAAAATTAGTAAAAACTTTGGCCACTGGACTCCAGACCCCAGAAGATGTCCACGGGGCAGTGGACAGATCTGAAGGTCAGGCTGTCTTCATGGGACACTGCAGCCCCATGTGGAAAGGGCCAGGATGACGTGGCTTAGCTAGCAGGACAAAAAAAAAAAAAAAAAAACAAACCTTGGGGATTTCATCAACAGATTCAGGATGAGTCAACATTTTTGGGGCCACGGTGTAACAGTGGCTGTCAAGGTGATGAGATTATAGGGCTTTGTTTTCTTTTCCTAAATTTCCGGGGTTCCTCTAATGTAGTTCTGAGGCTTTGGTTGTGACACAAAAGTCAAATTTGGTATCACCTCTGCTCCAGGTTGGGTTCAGCAGAACATTGGGTCCAGTAGGTTCCACGCTTAAAGATTCAATGGGGAGCGACCAGGAGGAGGAAGGGGCTTGAAATCCTGCCCACGGGAGAGAAGAGACAACGGGGCGGAATGTCCCGGTTGCCGAACGTCCACAAGGCTGCCCCTCAAAGAAGGCTGACGTGTCTGGGGCGACGCTTTAGCAAAGAGCTAGGATTTCATGGTGATAGGTTTCAGCTCTGAGCACCATGGCCCTTTCCTTAGAACCAGCAGTTTACAAAGTCAGGTCCATGGACGCCCCTGTGGGTCCCCGAGGCCACTGCCGGGATCTAGAGGGTCAAAACGATTCTCATACTAACATTAAGACAACATTCGCTTCTTTACTGTCATAATCTGCCTCGTACAAAAGCCTTGATGGCTATAACTGCAGTGGCATAAAGTTGTCCTAGAAGTCACGGAATTCTCCAACCCCGTGCTCAGAGGACAAGCGGGAGACTCACTGCTAGCTTTACTTAAGAATGTCCTCAACGAAGCAGCTAAAATTACTAACGTTATCAAATCACAACTCTTGCGTGCACAATTTTTTAGTATTCTGGGTGACAAGAGGAGAGTACATAAAGCCCTACTGCTGAATCCCACGGTGCAGTGGCCACTACTGGGAAGAGTCTCGTGTCATCTGACTTGCCAGTGAGCTGGCTGGGTCGTCGTTTTTTGGGGGTTTTTTTGTGGGTAGGTTTTTTTTTTTTTTTTTTTTTTTTTTTTTTTGTCATGGAATGCCACCTTTACTTGAAAACTCTGGCTCTTCAGACTGGAGAATTTGGCAGATAATTTTTTGAAACTGAGCAAAGGAAGCCTGTCACTTCCAAAAAAAACAAATGGCAGTATTTGCTGCCAGTCGTGAATTTGGAGCTCTCAAGTGAAATTTCGAATTTGGGAGAAACTCTTATCTACCACTGCGCTCTTGACAGCCTCCCACTACTTAAAGTTTTCTGAGGAGATCAGAGACGACATTAACGAAGGCGACTTTTTCCTATCATATAATGCCACATGTCAACATTTGGAAGATCTGCATAACTTTTGTGAGCCAGCATGCTCCAGAATGATCGATGCATGTTATTACACAAACATGCACGCATGAAAGATCCATTCAAAGTGCCAGGTAGGTCAATGGATTTTAATTTAACAGCGGATTAAAGTTCATTAACACAATTTTAGATCCCATACTCCAGCTAACCTTTAGAAAACATCACTCGTCAAACTTTGTTGCAGTATCGGCGAAGGATATCTAAATTATCTTTAAAAGGTATAAAAATATTTTTAAAAAATAAAAGGTATAAAAATGCTCCTTCTTTTTCCAACTGCGTATTATGAGGCCAGATTTTTTTTTTCCATATACAGTGTGCTTCGACCAAAACAACACATTTCAACAGACTGAATGAAAAAGCTGATATGAGAGTCCAAACATCTTCTATAAAGTCAGACATTAAAGAGATTGCAAAACATGTGGAATCATGCTACTCTCCCCCCCCCCCATTTTTTTTGGTTTGGAATATATGGTAATTTTTCATTGAAAGTATTATTTACATTGACATGTGATGAGCTCATTGTTGCTACTTTTAAATAACTTAAATAAATGTTAGAATTTGTCAGTTTAATTTCTTTTTTTTTTAATGTTTATTTATTTCTGAGACAGAGAGAGACAGAGCATGAGTGAGGGAGGGGCAGAGAGAGAGGGAGACACAGAATCAGAAGCAGGCTCCAGGCTCTGAGCTGTCAGCACAAAGCCCGACGCGGGGCTCGAACTCACAAACCATGAGATCACGACCTGAGCCGAAGTCGGTCTCTCAACCAACTGAGCCACCCAGGCACCCCTATCAGTTTAATTTCTAATACGGTAAGTATCAATAGATACAACCCATGTAAACAAAAGTTCTTTGGGTCTTTGATAATTTTTAAGAATATAGAGGAGGCTGGAAGGATCAGTCAGTTAACTATCTGACTCTTGATTTTTGGCTCAGGTCATGATCTCACGGTTTGTGAGATTGAGCCCAGTGTCGGGCTCTGTGCTGACAGCGCGGAGCCCGCTTGGGATTCTCTCTCTCCCTCCCTCTCTGCCCTTCTCCCACCTCTCTTTCTCAAAAATAAATAAACAAACAAACAAACATTTAAAAAAAAATTGGAGGTGCCTGGATGGCTCAGTCTGTTGAGCATCTGATTCTTGATCTCAGCTCAGGTTATGATCTCAGGGTCCTGAATTCAACCCCCTTATTGGGTTTCATGCTGGGCACGAAGCCCACTTAAAAAAAAAAAAAGACCATAAAGGAGACTTGAGACCAACAAGGTTGAGAACCGTTGCCCCCTGTGTGCTAGAAGGTGGGAGACACCCCCCCCCCCAAAGAGTCAGGTGGCTGCCATATGGGGCAAGATTTTAGGTGTCCAAATGTCTGGGGCATGCCGGGACACTGCCTCTATGGCAAAGACCAAGACTTTGCACCTGCAGCCCCTCCCACCAAGAACAGGGCCCAGTACGCAGTGGGCCTTTTGGGAACTTGGAACATAGACCATCCTTGGCAATTCTGTTCCCACCCGTTTATCATGTGACATGAGGGGCTGCCGGTTCTGAGTGGGGTCCAGAGCAAAAGAAGACTTTGTGGCAGTTCCAGGCAGTGGCACAGGCTGCTGTGCCCCGCCCCGGCCCCCGGCTGTGAGACCTGGACAGTCCAATCATGCCAGAGACACCAAGATGGATACGGATGCTGTGTGTAGTCTCTGGAAGGCTGTAAAGGGGGAGACCTTGCAACACAAGCCTCTAGAGCCCTGGAGAAAAGAGGTCTGACTCCTGCAGCAGAGAACCACTTGTCATCTGAAAACCATCTCCTAGGGGCGTCTGGGTGGTGCAGTCGGTTAAGCATCTGACTCTTGGCTTAGGATCAGGTCATGATCTCATGGTTCGTGGGTTCAAGCCCCGTGTCAGGCTCTGCATTGACAGTGCAAAGCTTCCTTGGGCTTCTCTCTCTCCCTCTCTCTCTGCCCTCCCCCTGCAAAATAAATAAACTTAAAAAAGAAAACAACAAAGAACCATCTCCTGCTGGGCTACCAGGCCCTGATAGAGACTTGTCTCTGATGATGGGTGGCCAATGACTAGGCGACCTAAGTGCTGGTCATCAGCTGGAGACTGTAAGATCTGTGGGGCGGGCAGCGGGGATTCACTGCACGCAACAGCTTCAGGCCCAAACAGGCCCAGAAGGTGCAATGATGTTCCAAGAACAGATGGCCCCGACCTCTGTGGCATCCATGTTTCTCTTTGAACTCATACCTCTGGCCTCTATGGAGCTGCCATTGATGGAAGAGAAAAAGCTCAGCCCCGGCTCACAAACGGGACAGCAGAGCAGGCCGTTAGTGAGCAGAAATGGGAATCTTGCCGGTGGGCAGAGATATGAAAGTACCTTTGGTCATCCGCTGCCTGTGGAAGGAAGTGGCTGAAGGCATGGGTGTGCGTGAACCCCTGGGCAGGGCCTGTGGACAGGTCTGGGGGAGCGGGCGCCCGTGTCTTACGTGAATGCCCAGCACAGAAGGTCTACCCAAAGGAGGCTCCAGCAATCCGGTGGGCGTGATGCCTTTTCCCGGAGGTGTTAGCCAGCTTCTCTGCTTCTGTCCTTCAGTGCTGGTGCATTGGGAGGCGGGAATGGGGGCTGGACCTGGGGTGGACTGTTCTGAGAACCATCACGGAAGTCTGACATCCAGTACCACTCGCTATAGTGGGGCCAACCCAATGGTGCTCCATTTTATTGACTTTCCTTCTTCTCCTTTGTCATCCCTCCACGTTCCTCTCTGTTCCCTGGGATCACATTCCCTAATAACCCATCTGCAACCAAGGCTCATCTGAGTAGGGGGGGGGCAGGCTAAGCCCCTATTTACAACTGTAACCCCTTCCTGGTTCTCCTAGTCCCCCTGCTTCAGCTCGACTTCTTTTCTCCATATAATTGGCTTATTTGCTATGTCCGTTGTCTATAATGGGACTCTCCCACCAAGAACAGCAATGTTTGCCCGTTTCGCTCAATCCTGTGTCCCCAGTACCCAGAACACACGACATCTGTGCTGAATGCGTGACCAAGTGATGTGGGTTACTATGTGTATATTTAAGGACCGGATGTATAGACTGTGGTACAGAACGCTGGGCCTCAGGAAAGACGAGGACTGGCTGTGGACCTGATTCGGGGATTGTCTCAGGACTCCGGAGACTGAGGAGGGGCCTTGACTTGAGCTGGGCAGGACTGGTCCAAATTCAGAGCCCCATAGAGCCAGAGCCTTCCTGCCAGAGATGCTGTGTCTCAGCCAAAGCATTCATGCTTCGACCACTCCCCCCCCCCACCCCCTCCATCGCAACAAGGCTGACCTGTCCAAGGCTAAGAGCTCAGGGTCTTGGGTTGGACAGACCTGAGTCGGGAGCCTAGCTCTACACCACTCCTTAACTGCGGGTCCTTGAGCAAACTGCCTAACTTCAGTTTCCTGATCTGCACAGGTGTATTAAGGACAGTACCCGTTTCATTGTGCTGCTGCGAGAACCAGAGTGTGTGTGGTGGCGGGGGCGGGGGGGTCCCATGTGAAACACTGGACACAAGACGATGAACTCACTAAGTGCCCGTCAGCATGAGGCTTCCCCCCTGCGCCACATGGCGGGGATGAAGTTTGAGGGCCTCCCTTCCTTCGGGCCAGAAAGGCAGACTTACTTCCCTCAATAATGTTGCATATTCCACTTTGCTGGGCCAAGGTCAGGAGAGAGACACAGTGTGGATGGAAGATGCCAGGGGCACTAGGTGTCCCTGCAAATGGAGTTCAATGGGTCTTGGCTCCAGGGTGCCTGGCCTGCTATGTCAGTAGAGCACGTGACTCTTGATCCCGGGGCCGTAAGTTCGAGCCCCATGTTGGGCATGGAGTTTCCTTTAAATCAATACATCAATAAATCAATACATACAATCTTAAAAAAAAAAAAAAGGTCTTGGCTCCAAGAGTTATAAATAAAAACGAGCTCATTGAGTTGGGTATCCAGCTGGGTTCATTTTCTAGGGTTCTGTTCAGAGCTTCATGTCCGTGACACGTTCCTGAGGTACGTCACATCAATTCCCAGGGATGCTCCCACCACGACGTCCTGCCTCAACTTACCCCATGCCCTCTGCCAGGAAACCTGCCATCCTTCTGTTTGTCCTGCTTGTCTTATTTCGTTTCTTTTCCTTCCCTTTCCTGCACGTCTTTCTATCAGGCTCTTCAAGTCATTCCATGTTATTGTTCCGCTGGCTTAACATGCACGTTTCATTGAACAAAATCAAAAGCTGGTCGATGGTTTATGGGTCTGCCACAAAACAGATCTTTCCAACTCTGCGCACTCCTTCCTCGTTCATGCCATTATCTTCTGGTTCTCTGTTTTTATCTTGTGTTTCCTAACCCCACAAATTAGACGTTATTGTAATTGTTACATACCACCCATGCTTACTTAATTTGCCTCCGTGTTGACGTATTTCTTTCCTCACCATTCTTACTTGAAACGTATACTTTCCTTCTCGGATTCTTTTCTTTTCTTTTTTTTAATTAAAATTTTTAAAAAAAATTTTTAATGTTTATTTTTGAGAGAGCAGGAGAGGGGGAGGAGCAGAGAGAGAGGGAGACACAGAATTCTGAGCTGTCAGCACAGAGCCGGATGCGGGACTCAAACTCCCAAACCGCGAGATCATGTTTGAGGTGAAGTCGGATGCTTAACTGAGCCACCCAGGCACCCCTTGGACTATTCTCCTTGTTCTTGAAGATTGTCCTTTAAAATGTCCCTAGCTGGGGGTCTGTTAGTTGTAAATACCCTCAATGTTTATCTGAAAATGATTCTGTTCAGCCTCATTTTTGTTTGAGTCTGTAGCAAAGCCATTTTGGTCTTTTTTTTTTTTTAATTGAGGCATAATCGATCTACATCATATTGGTTTCAGGTGTACAAGGTAATGATCTGATGCTTGTATACACTGCAAAATGATCACCACAATAAGCCCTATCGCCATCTGCCACCATCACAAGCTACAAAAAAAAGCTTTTGTGTTTTCCTTGAGATGAGAGCGTCCGAGATCCACCCTCCCGGCAACCTTCAAGCCTGCACCACGACACCCCTGCCGTGGTCGCCCTGCTGCACACATCCCGATGACCCGTTTGGTCCACACCTGGAGTCTGTACCTCCTGACCCCTTCATGCATTTGTGCACCCACAACTGCATCCCCTAGCAACCACCGCTCTGTTCTCTGTATCCATGAGTTTTGCTTTGTTGGTTTGGTTCGGTGTTTGGATTCCACACATAAGTGAGATCATGCGGTATCTGTCTTTCCCTGTCTGACTTATTCCACTCAGCGTAATACCCTCGAGGTCCATTCGTTGTTGTTGCAAATGGCAAGATCTCATTCTTTTGTATGGTCGAGTAATAGTCCATGGCCTATACGTAGTTTTTATTTTTGAGGGGGGTCTAGCGGGGGAGGGACAGAGAGAGAGGGTGAGACTGATGTTCGGAAGCAGGCTCCACTCTGACAGCAGAGAGCCTGATGCGAGGCTCGGACTCACAAACTGTGAGATCATGACCTGAGTTGAAGTAGGGTGCTTGACAGACTGAGCCACCCAGGGACCCCTATCCCGTTGTGACTTTAATTTGCATCTCCCTGATGACTGGTGATGTTGGCACCTTTTCATGTGCCTGTCGTTCATTCGAATGTCTTCTTTGGAAAAATATCTATTCACATACCCTGCCCATTTTTTAATCAGATTTTTTTTTTTTTTTTTGGCTACTGAGTTGTATGAGTTCTTTACATATTTTGGATATTAACCCCTCATCAGATAGATATATGATCTGCAAATCTATTCTCCATTCAATCTCCTTCTTGAAACATAGTCAAAATCGACTGTTATTTTCTTAGCACTTCGAGATGTTATTCCATTGTCTTCTGGCTTCCATTGCTACCATGAAAAAGTTAGCGATAAATCTACTTTGTAGTTCATCTTTCTAGATTAACAGTTTTGTTACCAGAAGTAACTGGTGTAGCTTGATTGATTGATGTGTGTATGAAAACATTTTCATTCTTTTAAAATTCTTTTTCCTCCTGGTTTTAATGAGAGAGATTTATTTTTATTTAACAGCTGGTGGTTGGAGGGAGCTTCTGGGATCAGAGGGCTATGTATTTCATCGATTCTGAATTCAAGCCATTCACCTTGTTCCGTCCTCTACGTTAACTTCTTTTTTAAAAATTTTTTAGGGGTGCCTGGGTGGCTCAGTCGGTTGAGCGTCCAACTTCAGCCCAGGTCATGATCTCATGGTCCGTGGGTTCGAGCCCCGCATCGGGCTCTGTGCTGACAGCTCGGAGCCCGGAGCCTGTTTCGGATTCTGTGTCTCCCTCTCTCTCTGACCCTCCCCTGTTCCTGCTCTGTCTCTCTCTGTCTCAAAAATAAATAAACATTAAAAAAAAAAGTTTTTTTTAATTTTTTTAATGTTTATTTATTTTTGAGAGAGTGAGAGCATGAGCAGGGGAGGAGGAGAGAGAGAGGGAGATACAGAATCCGAAGCAGGCTCCAGGCTCCAAGCTGTCACCACAGAGCCCGATGTGGGGCTCGAACTCACGAGCCGTGAGATCATGACTTGAGCCAAAATCGGACACTCAACCAAGCTACCCAGGTGCCCCTGTGTTCTTAACTTCTGTTTCATAATTTCCTTTTTTGTCTCTCTGGGTGGCATTCTCAGTAAGTTCTTCAGGTCTACTGTCCAGCTCACTTGTTCTCTCTTCAGCTATGTTAATCTGCTAGTTAATCTGTCCATTACATTGCTAGTTTTGAAGGTTACATTTTTCATTTATTGTATTTTTTTTTCTCCAAATCTTCCTGGTCACTTAGTGTCTTATCCATAGTCCCTTGTTCCTTCTCTATAGCCTCAATGATCAACTTTATTTTTCTTTGAGTATATGAAACAACCCTATTTGATATTATGTATACCATAATTCCAGCAGCTAAAGTGTTTGAAGGTCTGAGTTTACTGCTTCCTGCTTTGTGCAATTCTCACCTCAAGGGCCTTGTTGTGATGCTTACTTTTAGATGTCAGTTTGACTGATTCATAGGGTGCCCAGATATCTGGCTGACCATTATTCTGGGTGTGTTTGTGAGGGTGTTTCTGGATGAGATTAGCATTTGAATCAGTGCGCTGAGTAAAGCAGATTGCCCTCCCCACTGTGGATGGGCTTTATTCACTGAGGGCTTGAATAGAACAGGAAGGGATAATAGAGAATTGTCTCTCTCTGCCTGTCTTCAGATTAGGATGCCAGCGTTCCCCTGCCTTTCAGCTCAGGCTCCAACTGGAGCTCGTACCAATGGCTCTCCTGGGTCTTGGGCCTTTGGACTTAGACTGGAATGGTACCACCAGCTGTCCTGAGTTTCCAGTTTTCCAGCTGAGATCTTGGGGCTTAGTTTCCCAAATCACTTGAGACAATTCCATATAATAAATCTCATATAAATTCCATTAATTCTATTTCTCTGGAAAACCATGACTAATACACTTGCGTCCTATGTTTTATGTCTTCTCCTCTTCTCTTCTCTTCTCTTCTCTTCTCTTCTCTTCTCTTCTCCCCTCCCCTCCCCTCCCCTCCCCTTCCCTCCCTTCTTCCTTCCCTTCCTTTCTCTTTTCTTCTCTCTCAGACCCCATTGCAGGCGACCTTGTGGTTAGGAACATTCAGGGTTAGCATTTCTTTTTCTTCCACTCAGAAGTCAGTGCTGAGCCAAGCACATTCTACGTCGGATCCTTTTGAGAGGTTTCTCTTTCCTGTTCCTCCTAAGTGGGTGTTGTTTTTCATCGTTTTGCTTTAGGTGGGAGATTTCTGATTTTGCTTTTCATTTGCTCAGGCGCTAGGTTTTGCCCCATTAAACTGAAGTTCTTGGCCACCTGGGGTCAGCGGGTACCTCAGGGCACCCTCTGCTTCTGTCGTCAATCATGTCTTCGGATTTGTGCTTTCTTGTCCTGTTGGTCTATCCTTACTTTCTTACCACCTCACCTTTGCATTTCTAAAGGCGTTTAAAAATAGTTCTTGTAGCAGGAGAACTTTCAGCATATGCTGCTTACCGTATTGTCAGAAATGGAAGTCTAGCCTCTCCTCCAGCCCGTTCAGACGTGTCTCTCTTAGGACACTACTCATCAGCAGGAGACCTCTCCTGTGTTCATCTCACCCTGGCCTGTGGTTTGGTCCTCTGGGCTTGTGAACTCTGTTCTCCTTGAAAGCAGGTTCTGCTTTCTTGCGTTCACCTTCCACAGAGTTCCCCACACCAAAGTCTCCCTAAGAGTCCGTTAAAGGGAAGTGAACCCAGGAGGTAGAGGTCCCCGTCCCCTGCCTGTGCTACCAGTGACCCTCCACAAGAGGGCAGCGTCAGCTGGTGCCAGAGCCCTGTCCACCCCGCAGGTCTGGGCCGGGTTTACAGTGGAGGGGCCTGGCTCCCCGTGGCTCCCATACCGGCAACATCAGAGGCGCCCTTGGAGCGGGATCCAGTGGAGAAATCCTGTTCCCCGTTCCACAGACGGGGAAATGAAGTCAAGCAGGGAGGGGGGGAAGCGTCGGGCCAGGCCAGGTAAATCTGAGATGAGGTCACACGGGGAAGGGCCAAGATAAAACCAGTCTCTTCCGGACTCAGTTTCTTCAAGGGCTCTGCTTATACAACCAAATTAAATTGTCCATTCCTTCCTTCACTCAGCATTTATTCAGCGCCTACAGTATGCCCTGCAGGGAGTGCCCCACAGGGAGGGCAGTGGTGAATGAAACACACAGGTCCCTGCTTCCTTCCTACAGCGTTCACCATGGACCAACTGAACAACTCAGCACCTCCCAGCAGTCCTGGCCCTTTGCTCCTGCTGTTCCTTCTGGCCCTTCCAGACACTTTCCACCATCTCTGCCTGTTGAAACCTGCTCATCCTTCTTGGACCAGCTCCCCTGCCTGACTCTCACCAGGGAATGAACACCCAGCCCCGTGCCCATAGGTGGGGGCGGGGGGGGGGGCACTGGAGCCTCCTGTGCCATCTCGGGGGAACAGGTCCAGCCTGGGAGGATGTGGGGGACACCCCATCTCTCAGACCCTTCTCCATTTACAATTCTCCAAAGGGCATCTGGGACTTTCCCCTCTCAAAAGTGCAGGACCCCGCCCTCCTCCTGACCAGCCACAAACACACCCAAGGACGAGGTAAATGTTGCGATTTTATCCCAGAAGAGCTGGCTTCCGTGGACCGGGACAGGGGGTGGGTCATGCGCTCACTCTTCCCACATGGACTGATTGATCATCTACTGTGCTTCAGGTCTCCAGAAAGGAAGCGTGTCCGCATTTCCCTTTTCTTTGGGAGACGCTTGGAGGAAGTGTGTGTGTGTGTGTGTGCGCGCGTGTGTGTCCCTCTCTGTGACTTCTGGGGTTCAGCAGGGCTGGGTGGGCTCACAGGCAGCCGGGCTCTCCTCCTCAGCCCCTGTGATACCAGCCTGGCTTCCTGGAGACCAAAACCACAAGTAGAGAGCACAGAGGTGTGAGAAACACACTCACAGGCTGGTTTGGTCGCATGCGTGCAAAGGAGCGCTCTCTCTTGCGGAGAGAGAGTTATAAACAGGAGCAGCCAAGGTCCGAGCGAGCGAGCGGGGGCGAGGAGCACCCAGCAGCCACGTCCACCTCCTGGCCCGGGGATGGCGCTTCCCGCTGGCTGGCGCGCATAGCTGCCAGAGATGGCCCCGGACATGTGGCTGTTCTCTGCCGTCCTTGGATTGCTGTCGGCAGCCCTCTCAGGTAGGGCCCCTTTGCCACCTCCTGCCGCTCATGCTGGGCGACCTGGGTCCTGGCCTCTTGCTTGGCCCCCTTTGCGGTCATTTTCTCACTCACCTTTCTAGAACCTTTTAGCCGAGACGGTGCCAGGGAGGTCCCAGCTACGGCAACAGCGGCTGGGACCTGGAGAGGGGCCAGGATCCCCCCGGGGGAGCTGGGCTGTGCCTGGACGGTGCGAGAAGGCTCAGCATGCGCGCGTGATGTCTTGTCAGCGGGCTCCCAGGGTCTGAGGAGGGAGACGCCTCCCACCATAAGTTTGGGAACTCCCCATCCCCATTTCTCGGCGACTCTCAGGGAGAGAGAGAACGGTCCAGAGACAGAATTCAGGGAAGCCAATGGGAATTGAGGACAGCTGGGGGCTTGTGGCTCACATGCAACCAGTCAGGGGTAGTTTAGGGCACAAGTGAATAGGAGAGCTCTTGAGGGCCCCCTCCTGCCCCCTCCTGAGCTCCCCCTGGGTGCCAAGGCACTCTGTGACCTGGGCAGGGGCGTCAGGCAGGCAGTTTGGGGGCCGGCTGTGTTCATCAGACGCTGTTGGCCTCTGTCGAGTGCGGGGTCCAAGTTGGCGGGAGCTGGGCGGGGGCCTGCTCCTGTTGGGACCTTTCGGGGGATGGGGAGACTCATGGAAACAGAATTCTGGGCCAGGGAGCCCGGGTCCCCCTGGCAGTGGAGATACCAAGTGCTTTCACTTTGCTTTCACAAGGGGACCCAGAGAGGCCCCATCAGGAGGGCCACCCAAGCCCAAGCCGACTCGGAGAGCTGAGAGAGGTGGGGAGTTATTTGGGATGGCGGACAACTCCTCTCTCGGCCTCCATCTAGAGGCATGTGCTCCTGAACTCACCCCGGTTGGGGGAAAGCCATTTAGCTGGAATGCGTGTGCCTTCAGCTCTGTGTGGGGTCGTGTGGTCTCTCTCGCTCTACCGGGAGCACCCGGAACTCAGCCGCCTTCTGCCCCTGAGCTAAGAGCTAAGACCTAAGACGGACAGAGGGTCAGAGCAGGGGCCCCTCCTTCCCCATCTCCACTGTCGCCACCCTCCGTCCTTTTCCATGAGGCCCGACCGCCGGCCTAGGCTCAGAATGAAATCTGGGGCAGAGAGGGTGGCTGGCCGGCCCCTGGGCCCCGGGGAACCGGCCTTGAGTGGTGCCGCAAGCAGGTGGGAACCCAGGGCCCTGGGAGAGCCCAGGAAGGTGAAATGAAGGGACTCCTGGAGCCAAGGTCCCTACACCCCAGCCCTTTTTGTCCCCTCCTGACACTCCTGCCCGCCTCACCCCACTCCCAGCACAGATATTTCACTCCGTGTTTCTAAAACCACATTCATATTCAATGGTCTCACTTGTTACTAATACCAGTTTAGTCTTGAAAGGAAACTTGATGTCACGATTCTAAGTGGAAAACCGACATCATGTGCCATAAATAAAAGATGAAGGTAAGCATAAAAATAAATGGGGGTGGAAACCAATTTCTATTACGTGCTAGCAAAAAGTTGAAAGAAAGCAAAGGTCCTTGAGCCTGAAGCTGACACCTGTCCCCCCGTTAAAGGGGAGATGGGGTGGCGATAGAGATACCCTGGCTCCAAATTGTTACTTTCTTCTTGATTTTTCAGGGGGACTGATAGCACTTGGAATGGGGAATAGTTTCCCTGCTGTGTGATTTAATGGCACTAAATGCTGCTTTCTGAAAGCCTCCTAAAGGGTCCCCAGAGGCATATGTCCTACTGCTGACAAATAGGGCCTGGCAGGAAGAACATTGCCGGCAGAAGGAAACGGTGTCCCCAGGAGTAAGGTGGGGAAGGCCAGAGCGAGCTGGTGTAGGGAGGCTGCTCCCCGGGCCTGCCAGAATGTTCTTCCCCGCCCCGCCCAGGTCCAGCAGGCCCAAACCCCAGCAGAGCTGAGCCCTAGGCGGGCAAGATGGACCCCGATCTGCCTGAGGGGTTCTCCTTGGCGAAATCAGTGTGTTGGGCCGATCAGAGTTGGGGAAAGGAAATGAGGGTCTCCAAGGAGAGAAAGAAAAAGAAAGAAAGGAAAACAACAGAGACGAGGGAGGAAAGGATCCTGGAAGAATGAGGCCCCAGAGGGAGTCCCAGGGCCTTCACTCTGACAACTGCATAGAGCCCCGGAGAGGTTAGCAGGCTGCGTCTGGGGCCGCAGGAGGCCGGAGGCTGGCCCTCCTGGGCCCCGGAAGACCCAGCCATGGCTCTTTCGCGTTCAGCAGGCCTCCCCTCTCCGGCTGTCCTCTGCAGTCCTAGCACCAGGCTCCATCTTGGGCCTCACACAGCCATTCCTCTGGCCAGGCTGGCCTGGGTTCTGGGCCCTTCTCTCCTCAGGTCTGGGTGCCTGCTGTTCAATGACCAGGGCAGGGACCACGCTTTCCAGTTCTGCTGGTGCTCCCTGGAGGCCTGGGTCCAGGACCAGTTCGTCCACATACCCTCCAGTTTTGTGCCTCAGTTTCCTGATCAGTCATCTGGGGACGAAGAGGGAGAAGGAATGGACTCGAAGCCTTTTTACTGGGGAAGATTGGGTGGGGTCAGGAGGCCAGGGTATTGCCTGGGCCCCGTCTCTGACTCACCCTGTGTTCTTCTCTGATGTGGACTTGGGTTTCTGCGCCAGTGAAATGGGGTGCTTTGGGTGGACGATCCCTAAGGGCTCGGTCAGACCTGACATTTCTGTGTGCAGAGCGATAACATAGAACCAGGCCTCTCCCCCAAGGGCCGTGCCGAGGTTGGTGACTCTAATTCCATCTGGACGGTGGTGGGTTGAGGGCTTCTGTTGTGCACTAAAAAGGCTGTTTGTGGTTACTTTATAAAAAAAAAAAAAAAAGTTTCTTAAATTAACAAATTTTTTAACATCGATTTTTCCCCTTGGCTTGTAAATTCAATATACAAAAATCACTTTATTTATAAGTCCAGTAATTTTCGACAATGACTCTCAGGGAGCCTTTGATGAATATTTCATCAAATCAGGTTGAACGGAGTAAGCGCCTTAAATAATAAATACCACTCACAAAGGTAGCTGATTAAATTCCCTTAGATCTGTAATGTCTAATATAGCGGCCAGCGGAAGTTGCATTTGAAACGCGGTCGTCTGAGTTGAGAAGGTTGGAAAGGTAACATACACAGCAGATTTCGAAGATGTGTTCAAAAAAAGAACACAAAATACCTCATTAGTAACTTTTATGTGAATTGTATGTTGAGATGATAATTTGCTGGATATGTTAGGTTAAATACATTTTATCATTATAATTAGGTTGATCTATTCCTTCTTAACGTTTAAAAAATGTGGCTACTAGGACATTTTAAATGACCCAGGTAGCTTGCATGATGTTTATATCGGATAGCACTGCCTTACCTAATCTAAGCTGCATTTGCACATCTAACGAACTCGATTGTCTTATAAATGCTTCAAACAGCTCTAAGAAACACAACCGTTCCAAGGATTTCAGAGAATACTTACAGATCTAAAACACTAACTTTTAAACAGAGTATTAAGTTCTCTGAAATATGCCAGTAATGTTTACAGACATTACCAAACTCTCTTAAGTTTTTAACTCAAAATTTCAACTGAAGTCAATTACTCGGTCACACACACGAGACATTCCAGTGGCCACGTGTTCTTAAACATCACAGGTAACAGGACTTCATGCAGCAACGCACGGAAATTGATCCAACCGAAACTTAACATAAATGTATAATTACTCAGGGTTTCCACGTCTTTCCATCATCTTTAGTTTTCAAATTCTAATCTTCTTGGGCTTCAAAGCCACTTATCAAGGAGAAAAGGATTGTCCCATAGCAGATAACATGGATTATCCCCCCGGAGACTGGAGGGTCTGTCTTAGTGCATTGAGAGGAGGTCAGCTTTTCTATTGTTTTGCCGAAATAGAAGATTAAGATTCTCCTGCGCTGCTGATGCGTGTGAGATGAGCTTTTGGATAGGCTGTGCCCTTCACTTGAGCCGGTCCCTTGACCTGTGACCTCTGGACCCAACTTCTGCAAGCCTAATTCTCTATGTGTCCTGGATCAGATTTAATCCAATCCACCCGATTGGATTAAAACAAACAAATGTGTTTGCTATTCTGTTCTTCTTCTTTTTCTTCTTTTTTCCCCCCTCTCATTCTTCCCAGCTGGCAAGACAGATGTATAAATAATATATGACCGGCATCTGTGTATTTCTCCTGGCTTAGTCTGGCTCTCTGGTCACAGGTCAATGACTGGTGGGGGACGTTGGCATGACGGTCACCATCGTGGTGATGTGGGATGATGCGGCTCCTAGGGTAACGTGGCTTATTACAGAGGCATCTAGAATGGGTAAGAAACACTGTCCACTGACTGCCTCACTCAGTCTGCATTTATTGAGGCCTGCTGGGAGCCAGTCTCATTGCCTGATAGGGAAACTCAGGCATCACATTGGGCCCCCAGCTGTTGGATTCAAAGGCTGAAGAATCAGCCCTATTCCTGGGGACAAGGGAGGGATTAAGCAGGTGGCCCCAATGGAGGCTTTGGGACAGGGGCTTGGAGGAAAAGACTAGGCCATGTGGGTGGCTGTGAAACCAGCAACCCGTACCCATGTTGATGCTCAGTCCTGCACTGAACAGACCCTGGCGGGGGCTGGAATCCCCAAGCCCATCTCCTCTCTACTCACAATGTCCTCAGACTCTCCATCCCAATCCCTGGCACTGCCTCCTACCCGCCCCCCCAAGCCTCCCCCAGAGTCAGGGCTACCAGAGTCCCTCAGAGCAGGACTTCCTGGGGGCCCTCATTCCTGTCCTTTCCCAGGGTTTTCGAAAGCTGCCAATTCACTGATAATTTACTTAATATTTTCAGTGGATATTTTATTTTTGTTTTTATTTTTCGACAGCAGAGATCCCAATGCAGGGCTCAAATTGTCTTTTTGAGATCATTTTCTGAGCTGAAGTTGGATGCTTAAACAACTGAGCCACCCCAGGTGCCCCTAAGCTGATGTTTCAAAGTGTAAATACTTTCGTTTTTAGAAAAAAACTTTATGTTGCTCCCTTAAAGATAAAGCCATTGTAAATCACCTTAATGGTGGTAATGGTGAAAATAAACATCATGGAAACAAAATGTCACTAAATTCTAGCCAGATGTGTTGCTGCTTTCCTTGAGCTCAAATGGGAGGGTTTCTAGATGTCAGAGAGGCATTAGGGACCAGCGCCCTGAGAGATTTTCTCCTGCAAGTAGTCAGAAAGGCTGAAAGGGCATAACTGCCTTCATGTAGTTTAACACCATGTCAGTGACCACCTAAATCATTTCTCAAGGCTTCAGCTAAGGGCCTCACCCTGGTCCGGAGAAAGGGCGAGGGTGGTGGGCAATCTGTTCCCCTTATGGGACAAAGCCTGGGGAAGCCTTCTGCTTACCTTCCTGGTGGAACCCTAGACATGGCGACCCCGTTTCAGGCTGTCCCCAGGCCCCCAGGACAGCCCCTAGGCTCCTGGTGAGCCTTGAAGGTGAGAATGGTGCCCAGATTCACATCCCCCCGGTTTACCTCTGGGAACGAGCCCCTGTAGGGTGGGGACAAGGAACCAGGAAGACGGGTGAGCGTAGAATTTTAGAACTCATTCTGGCTCTCGATTGCGGGGGAATCTTGGGCAGGCCCATTCCTTCCTCTGGCCTTAGTTTCTTCACTGGAAAAATGGGCAAGTTGACCACTAAAAACCCAGCCTAAAAACCCTCGTACTCTGTGGCTTTACCGTTTGTGGAGCAGGGCAGCGGAGATCCAGCTGTTAGAAACCAACTGGAGTATGGGCGCGACATGGTAACCCCGGCCGGCACCTGCCACGCGGAATCGTGGACCCTGGCCGGAGGCCGGCTTGGCTTCTCGGTCCCGGCTCTGGGTGACCTGGGTTATTTCTCAGCTTCTGTGTGCCTGCAGGCTACAAATAAAAACACCCACCTCACCACATTATGAAATTTAGATAATTGCATCGGAAAATGCCTGAACATAGTAGTGCTTAAAAATATGAGTTATAAATGTTACACAGCCAGGAGAAGGGTCTTGTAAATGCGAGTGCAGGGGTTAGTGGTTAACACGCTGTTTGCACAGTGAGCTCGTTTACCCACATGACAAGCCCAGCGTATAGATGAGGAAACCAGGGTTTATCGAGGCTGAGAGACCGGTCCAAAGTCTGTACCTAGTAAGTGACAGGACTTGAGCTTAAGGGTCACAGCTCTGGCTCCTTCCCAGGGAAGACCGGCCTGGCTTGCCTCCTGGAGGGCTGTCCTCGGGGCTCCTTGCAAATATGAGGTTCTCCCCCAGCTCCCCCATCCCCCCTAGCTTGCAGCCTGAGGGGCCTCTGAGGTTCCGGGGTCTCCTGGAAGGCTTCCAAGGGACAGATGGGGTCAAATGTGGCTGCGCCCTTGTGGGGTCCTGCTGTGCACCCACCCTGCCCGCCTAGGCCAGAAATGAATGAAGGGGAAGCTGAAGAGGCACCTCGAGCCTGGGGACGGTTTGTCTGGCGGGAGGTTCCATCTAGTCACATTTATTGGGCGCCTGCTGCGTGCCAGGCCCTGTACAACACCGAGATGTGAGATACGAAGGTTTGTCCTCGAGCACTTTACGTGCTGTGAGGAAGATGATAAAACACACAGGGTCAGCCTGGGGTACGTGTGACAACAGATGCAATCCGTTGACAGCAGTAACCACCATTCACTGCAGGAGACTTACTGTTCTGTAAGCATCGGCTGAGCGGATGCTGTCCCGCCCTGACATTGGGTCATTTTATGGTTGGGTCAACTAAGGCTCAGAAGTTTATGTATTTGGTCCCAGGCTGGGGGCGGATGCGGAGTTTAAATCCAGGTCCGTAGGTCTCCAAAACCCACATTCTCCGTCACGGGGCTACACTGCCTTCCAGACAGAGCTGGGAGTCTGAGAAGAGGAGGGCCCGAGCCTCCTGGAGACACTTGGTGGCTTCTCAGATGGGCGGTGGCGGTAGGGGCAGGGGGGTGGGGTGGAACCTGGCTGTCCCGAGGGGGCTGGACATACAGAGAAGGGTGGCCCAAACATCCTGGGCACAAAGTGTGCAAAAACTAATGAGGCCTGAGGAAAGTGTAAATGGTCCGTTGTGTTGTGGCAATATCAGCTTCCTGGTTTTGGTAAGTTACTCTGATTAGTTACATAATATGTCATCACTGGGGGGAAGCTGGGCGATGGATACACGAGACTCGTCTCCGTGCTATACTGGGTGGGAAACATTCTTTGCAGAAGGACCGATTTGAGCAGAAGCCTGGAGGTGAGACAGTCAAGGTGAAAGCCCAGGACAGGCTGGCTGTGGGGGGGTGGCTGACCAGCCGGCCCTGCTGGTCCTATAGGGAACGTTCTCTTCCTCCTGATTCATCTGGACTGCTGTGTGGTGGGGATTCAATGAGCTGATATTCATGAAAATGCCAAGCCAGAGACTAGCCCACAGAAAGCACACACATAGACCGTATACACATTTAAGGATGTTAGCCGGGCAGTCACAAGGGTAACGGCTTCCCAGACAGCACTCTGTAAATTCATAGATCTATTTCCTCATTGCAGCCCTATGAAATAGGAGTTATTACCCCCATTTTACCGATTAAGTGGCTGGGGGTCTGAGAGGCAAAGGGACTTTTCCTAGATCACACAGCTAGTAGATGCACAGCTAGTGGATCTTTAACTTGACCTTGTGACTCCTGATCCATGTTCTTTCCCAGCCCTGGAAAATAGGCAGGGTTTGGGCCACGGACCCCGTCCACTTCAAGATTTCTTCGGGAAAGGTCTCCCCATTCTTTGGAGACTTTTCATCTCACCCACTATCGGCTGGGCGGTCATGGAACCCGGTTAAAAAAAAAAAATAAAACCCTTGAAGCTACTCATGAGTCAGAAGCCACTTCCTGGCCAAGGAGCCACTCTGAACCTCAGTTTCCCTGGCTGTAAAGCAGGGTCGATGTCAGCTTCCAGAACCCGGGTCTAGGATGAGGCTCCATGAGATGTTGGCTCTGAAGTACTTGGGAAAATATGGGGTTCGTGGGCATGCTGAAGAGTCCCATGGCCATAACTGCTGCTGGGCCAGGGGCCATGACAGGAGCTCGTGGGGACGGCAGAAAAAGAAGGAAGCCCCAGTTTCCGCCCACCATTTTGTAGAGTCCTGTGGCCCAACCGCCTTCTGCCAGAAAATGGCAGCTGAGAGAGCCTCTGAGATGCCAGCCTGGACAGGGAGAGAGGGCGGAGGGGTCATAAGAAGAAGTTGCCAGGCCCTTGGGGGATGCTAGACTGGGATCCCATAAGAGGAAAGTGATCCCCTGGCTTTCCCCTGTGTTTCCACCTATGTTAGAAGGTAGTGGCACACGTTAGAAGGTCTACCCTATATGTCTTCATGCCTCCCCTCCATCATGGCCAAGCTGAACTGGGCTCTCCAGGCAGTGCTCGCAGATGCCCAGGGGGTCTGTGCATGGGGCCGCAGGCTGTGCGAGTGAGGAAGGGCCTCAGCGCTGGGAGCTTCTCAAGATGTCTTGGGGGTCCCACCTGAGCACCCCACTTCCAATCTGGAAGTCAACTGCTGAGGCCTGAGCGAGGGAGGGCACAGAGGTGAAGTCACCGTGTCGCCACAGCTATGCGCAAAGCCAAGCACAAGCTCTGTCCATTTGACAGAAGGACAAACTGATACTCAGAGAGCTCCAGCCATGCAGCCAGTCGCTGAGAGAACCGGGACCCTAGCCACCTTCTGGTCACCAACCCACCCCCACCAGCTGCCTCTTTCTAAATGGAGCTTAGGGGAAAGATTTTGATCTATGCTTTTTTAAAATTCTTTTTTGCTAGGGTGCTCACCTCATCTGGGAGGAGTGCGTGAGAGCTGGGCTGGGCGGGGGTGGGGGGGCAGAGGTGGGAAACGATCCCTGGACCGTGTCACCCCCCACCCCCTGCCGAGTCTGCTCAGGGAGATTCACTTTTCCCTACTTCCCTTGACTAAACTAAAGTCACTTGCCAAATGAATTCAACTCCTTGGAGAAATGTGCCACATTCTCCAGATAGGATTCTAGAAATATCATGACAGTATCTGGGCAGGAAGAAACCCCAGAGGGCTGCCAATCATGTACTCCTGTTTGTCAGAGGAGAAAATCAAGGCGCAGAGTGGCGGGATGGGGGGGGGACCGGATCAAGGGTCACGGAGCGGGAGTGGAAAGTGGGGCCTGCAGTGGGCATAGCGGGGGGGTCCTGTGCTCTCCCCAGTTGACATCAATACGAAACTAACCCTCATCCACAGAACTTTTTCAGATTTTTCCAGTTGTGCCAATAACGTCCTTTAAGGCAAAAGAAAACTCCAGTTAGGGGACTGTGCTTTATTCTCATGTCTCTTTCTGTTCCTTCAACCTAGAATAATTTCTCAGATTTTCTTTCTCTTTCATGACATTGATCCTTTGGAAGAGTATGGTCCAGTTATTCTGTGATCTGTATCCCAAGTCGTGGTTTGTCTGATGATTCCTTGTGATTAGTCATGTCTTCTATGGCAGAAATAGCACAGAAGTGCCGTGGTGCTATCGTCGGTCTCTCGTGTCAAGAGGCATGCCCCATCGGCTTGTCCCATCCGGGTGTTCTAATTTTGACTGCGTGGCTAAGGGGATGTCTGTAGGTAAGGTTGCTCTTTTCTGCTTTGTGACTCATGTGCGTCCCGGGGGCAGAGTCTGTGAGAAAGTGTAAACACGTTAGCTGCCCTCAAACTTCTACCCTCTAGTTGTGACATTAGTGATGACCCTGGCCTGAATCGGTTACCATTGCTACCGTTTCTCCATGGTGATGTTATGACGCCATCGTTCCTTCTACAAGTTTAGTCACTGGCTTGGCTTTCTTGGCTCAGGTTCAGGGGGTAGGAGCCAACTGGTTCAGCGCCTCGAAGGCTG
This sequence comes from Panthera tigris, assembly GCF_018350195.1. NCBI lineage: Eukaryota > Metazoa > Chordata > Mammalia > Carnivora > Felidae > Panthera > Panthera tigris. The sequence continues at coordinate 104,294,508 of NC_056669.1, forward strand.
GAGCTGAAGAGGCCAAGGTGTGGGCCCCTCAGGCTGGGCCTCTGGCGGCGGCCATCTTGCTCCGCCTCAGAGGTTAGAGCTTGGTTCAGTTCCTCTCTGCTTCCGGGGCCGCTTCCCTCCCTGCCTACAAGTTTTGCCATTCATTTGTAGCTCCCACTACATGTCGGGCACCGTTTTCAGCCACCGAGGATGCGGGACACAGCCTCAGACTTCAAGGAGCTTATATTCTAGAGGGGGGAAAGCAGACAAATGAACAAGGACGTTTCAAAATCAGTATCACATCAGAAAGGAAGTACCTGCAACAAGGGAAATGAAGCAGAGTCCGAAAGACAGAGAGTGACTGGGGTCGGGGTCCAGGTAAGGCCTCTGGGGGCATTTGAGCAGAGATGTGACTCATGAGATTAACCTGGAATCGAGATGGAGAGATCAGGGAGCAGGACCTTCCGGGCGGAGGGAAGGCAGGCGCAAGGGCCCTGAGGTGGACCAGTTGAGGTGCTGGAGGAGATTGCTGAGGGAGCAGGGAGCAGAGAAGATAGAGACGGACGGGCTGCAGATGTCAGGGATCATCAGTCACGCAGGGGCTTGGAATGAACCCGTGGGAAATGGGAAATCTTCAGAGAGTTTTAGGTATAAAAAGACGTGACCCGATCTGCGTTTAGGCATATACAATTATTTAACAAATATGGTTTATGATCAACTCCACACTTAAACCTAAGTCAGTTTGTTTGGACCTCCTGTCACCATCATCCATTTCCAACAAATATTACTTCAGTAAACAGAATATGTCCGTATAAACAAAACACTGAAAACAAAGCGGCTTTAAAGAGCCTGCTATCCAAGGCTGAATCACTCTCCCCTTGGTACGAAGTGTTGGGTGTTCAAGGCTGGGCGGCACCAGCCAAGACTTGGAACCCCAAGCACCGAAGGACTGGAGAAGGGCTAATTTCCTTTACTGTGGGATTCAGTCCTAGTTAATACCCACTCTTAAATTGTCTGGGGACACTGGAGGGCCATGCCGTGAGGGAGGGAAGTGCAGTCTGCCGGGCACCCTCAAACCAGCCGTCAGAGGCAAGGGAGCCCCCTCCCTCCAGCGGTCAGACCCCATCTGGCCCGGTTGGCCCATTTTACCCTGGAGAAACTGAGCCCCCTCCCCACCCGCCGCCCCGTCCCACAGGGACTTACCCAAGATCATAATCCTGGCTGGTATCACTTCTGCCAAATTCCGTTGTCACTTCCACCGGGTTCCAGCCGAAAATGCACGCGCGCCGTAAACATCAGTCATCCTTATTGTAAAAAATCGTTCTAACAACCACATGAAAAGAACTGTCACCCGGCACAAAAATCGGCCTCTCGTTCTCGAAGGAGGCAGTGTGCAAGTCCCTGGAGCGAGGCGCGTGTTTCGTCCCTCACCAGCATGACGGTGGGTGCGGGGGGCGTCGTGCTGCCTCTGATCAGTGTCTGTCAGGACCGCTGTGAGCACGTGGAATCTGGGGTCCGGGAGACGAGCGTTTGATTCCAGGCCCCACCACCTCCTCGGGGGCCCTGGGCGAGGTCCAGAACCTCCTGAGGGGACACGGGCCTACGCCCCAACGCCAGTTCCTCCATTCTTACCCTCGAGATGGACTTTCCACCTTCCCTGAAGATCTTTACGGACCATTTCTAGCCACGTGCACGTGCATGGATGGTCTCGGTTCCAGCCATGTCAACAGAAGCCGTGAAACAGTCCCGGGAGCACTTGCGGGTTTAGGGTCTGGCCCTCTGGAAGTGAAGGAGGGGGGGCAACCATGCATCTTGCAAGTTCCCCCCTCCCACCCGCCTCCTGGAATTCCCTAGAAGTCCCAGGGGCCTTCCCCCCACCCCCAGCCCCTGCCTCTGGAAGGCCACCTTTGTTGCAGGTATATGTGACTTCGTTTTCTAGAGCTACCATAAGGCAGCACCACGGATTGGTGGGTGAGCAACAGAAGTGTATCGTGTCACAGCTCGGGAGGCTGCAAGTTCAAGATCAGGGTCTCCTTCTCAGGCGGGGAGGGAGCATCTCTCCCAGGCCTCTCTCCTAGCTTCCGACGGTTTGCTTGGCGTTCTTCGCCATTCTTTGGCTTGTAGAAGCCCTGATCCGATCTCGGCCTTCATCTTAACATGGCATTCTTCCTACGCGAATACACCCGTGTCCACACTTCCCCTTTTTATGAGGACCCCAGTCCTCCTGGACCAGCCGCCCCTCCCCACCCCCGCCCCCACCAATGACCTCGTTTTAACTTGACTACCTCTGTGAAGAGCCTATCTCCAAATAAGGTCACATTCTTAGGTACTGAGGTCAGGACTCCAACATATCTTTTTTGGTGAGACACAATTCCACCCATAGCCGTGTGTGCGTGCACGTGTGTGTGCATGTGTGTGTGTGGGTGTGTGTGTGTGAGAGAGAGAGAGAGAGAGAGAGAGAGACTCAGGGGTAGAATTTCTGGGTCATGACTATGGAAATGTTTTTAAAGTCGTTGTGTGGGCTCGGCTCCCGCCAGCGATCTACAGAGTCCCTGCTGACCCCCGTTCTCAATACTCAGCATTACCCCACTTCTCAATTGTGGGTGTATGATACCGTTTCCCCGTGGCCTTACTTTGCATTTTTCTGATGACTGTGAGGCTGGATACTTCCCATGAGTTTATGGGTCCCGCGTGTTTCTGCTTCCGTGAAGTGCCTATCCAGGCCGCTTGCCCAGTGTTCCATCGCTTGCCTTTTCCTTATTGATTTATAGACAATCTCCTTTTCTAAGGAGGGTTTCCTTTAAGGGGAGGCGAGGAGAAGGGAAGGGGAGGGGGAGGTTAGGGCACCCTTTGTGGCCTTAGATGTGGAGGACTGACCTGCACAGTTACTCCTTCGGGAGAGAAACAGAAAACCGCTCTGGGTCCTCTGTCTCCTTCTGGAATCCGTGGGGCCGGGTGTGATTCAGAATCGAGACTGTTTGGATTTCTTCTCTACTTTGTCAGGTCTCAGGCAGGGCCCGGTCAGCCACTGGCATCGAATACGTTAATATATCTGCAGCAACAATGTGTGATTGTCCACACCACACAGAATAAACAAAGACCTTGCTTCGGTAAAGGTCAGGTGCCACCACCAACAGACTTATGAAAACACTTTCAGTTTGGGGGTCTCTGGGGCTCCCAGACCGCGGTAAGGGAGTGTGCACGCAAACCCCAAGCTGGGCCCTCTGGTGCCCCCTTTATCGGCTAATCCCCCTGACTGCTCCAGGGAGGTGACATGACCATCCCCATTCACGTTGGAGAAGGGTCGCCGAGGCGCGGAGAGGCTAAGAAATCCAGATCCTGGTATGAAGAGGAAGAGGGGGACTTGGACCCACATCGGTCTGACTCCAGGGCTCACAGACGTCCAACCCTCTGGTGGTGACTTCTTGGTTTCTCCGTTCCCCAGGACTCGAGAGTTTAGAAACAAAGTCACAAGCCAGAGGAGTGGATTGGGAGGGCAGAGCACAGCTGGGAGTGAGCGGTGGCTCCGTTGGCTGAGCCAGACCCTCACCCCAACGCAGTGGGTGCCGGTGGCCGGAGCTTGGGACGCCCACCCCAAAACTCTGCCGAACTTGCCAAGTGCCCATCATACTCTGGTACTGACCAAACATTCAGCCGGACCTCCGCGTATCCTGGTTTGAAGCCTAAAGGCTTGGGGAGAGGCGCTGATCAGAGATCTTAGCCGTCACTGGGAGCAGGGGCTTGAGAAAGCAGCATGTCTTCCTGGTGTATAAATCGGGGCCGAAGCACCTTGGCAGAGAATGATGGGAAGGCCTGTGAGGCCAGGCCACTGGCCGGGAGAACGAGGCGGGTACAGACAGAGGAATGGGTCGTTGCTGCCCTTGGTGATCTCTCCTCCTGGCCCACTCACCTCTGGAAAGGGGCAGGTTGAGTCTCTTGAGTCCTTTGTCCAAGGCTTGGATGGCTCTCTCTCTCCCCACCACTTTCTCATCCCTGAGAACTCCTACACATCCTCTAAGACCCCTCCCTATGGTCCCCTGCTCTTTGGAGTCCAAGTTATTCCCTCCCACCTCTACTTCTCCTAGAGCACTTTGCTCTGACCCCTGGGACAGAAATTCTCCCCGACTGTACTGAGCCATGAGTACACGTGTGAGCCCTACCGCGACGTGCGCACAGCCTGGCCAACGGTGAGGAATGAACGAAGGACCGAAAGAATGCACCTTCTTGGCTAAGGGTTAAGATAGGCGGAAACGTGGAAGGACTTTGAGCCCCCTCAAAAGCAAGCCTACGTGTGACTTGTGGAGGGAAGCGTGGGGCGACCGTGAGGCCTGGCGGCTAAGACTGTGGGCCCGGACTGGATCTGAAGTGATATTCTGTCCCCCGCCCCCCGCTCCCCCCAAGACATTCCGGTCCCAGCCTGAAGTCACGTGCTCGGGAAGGGGCCCTGGTTCCTTCCTTAGAGGGATGCCGATGGCTTCCAGCAGCTCTGGGTGCCTGACATCCGGGGGGCCCTTCTCCTGAGGGGACTTTAGGCCCCCTCAGAAAGGTGTTAGCACCGCCTCTAGGAGCTGGGGGGATTTTCATCCCGTGCCCACAGTCAAGCTTCATTCACCCAGAAACTGCTGTTCAGCAGCTCTCAGAGACTCAAACCAGAGTCCCTCCAGAGGGCCAGTGGGTGGGGACAGGCCCCCTGGAAAACCCTGTGCGGCCCAGCGGGGTTTCGGCTTCCACTGAAACCCAGAAGAAACCTAGCCCTGAGCTTTGCACAGGGGGCCATGCTCTGGAGGATTTTATTCTTGAATCTCATTCTGCCTTCACACACCAGTCCCTGACCTGCCCCGGGGCCTTCGCTCGTGCCATACTCCCGACCCAGAATGCCCTTCTGCCTCCTCTCACTGGCTGATGCCGCATGAAGTCATGGAAAGAATAAATACGGGGAGCAAACCTGCATTTGCATTCTGGGTCTGTCAACTCCAAGCTTTGTGACCTTGGGCTAGTAACTTAACTTCTCCGAGCCTCTTTGTCAGGAAGACGGGTTTCCTCACAGGGTTGTCATGAGGATTCTGTACAATAATGTGTGGAAAGCACTCGGCACAGAGGAAGCCCTTGGTAAATGTGCATCTGCTCACCCGGTCCTAGTAAAATGCTCCTTGACCATCAAGGCCTCGCCCAAATCCTCCTCCCCTGCAGGAACTTTCTAGACCCACCCTCCTCAGGGTTCCTTGGGGACACCCTTTGTGCAGCCAGAGAGACAGGATTTAGCCAACTCGTGACACCTGGGCCTCCCGGCTGGACTCCAAACTGCAGGCCGGCCTGGGGCTCCCTCACCTCCACCTTTCTACAGTAGAGCCCAGAGAGGGCCTGGCCACGGGCATGACCCTGGAAACGCGGGCGGAGGTAAGGCGACTTATGCAGACTTCTATTAAAAATAACGGGGGGGCGCCTGGGTGGCTCAGTCGGCTAAGCATCCGACTTCGGCTCAGGTCACGATCTCACGGTCCATGGGTTCGAGCCCCGTGTCGGGCTCTGTGCTGACAGCTCGGAGCCTGGAGCCTGCTTCGGATTCTGTGTCCCCACTACCCTCGTTTAAGAAATGTTTACATTTAAAAAAAAAACAAACAAGAAATGTTTCCATTTTTGCTACATTTGGCAAAATGATCTATATTAATATGAAAGAAAACCAAACAGATACTGTTGAAATACGTATTATTCCTTTCCTTCCTTCCCCAGAGGATTCACACACTCCAAAGTGTGACGTGTATACCATTGTCTTCCGTGCTTTCATATTTTTATTACACAAAAATGTATCAATACCCAATGGATGGGCACATGTGCCATATTTTATATAAGTGTTAGCATGCTGGACAGGCTGTTCTAACACTTACTTTTCTCATTCAATATATTATGTTTGCAAGATCTATCCAAGTGGACAGATAAAGATCTAGTTCATGCTTCTAGCGAAATAATCCAGTCTATGAATATAACACAGTATCTTTAATTATTTCCTGCTGGTGGGTTGTTAGATTACTCTTAATTTTCTTTTTTTTTGTTTTAATTCTTTTTTACATTTATTTATTTTTTAAGAAACAGAGTGAGACAAAGCGTGAGTGGGGGAGGGGCAGAGAGAGAAGGAGACACAGGATCCGAAGCAGGCTCCAGGCTCTGAGCAAGCGGTCAGCACAGAGCCCGATGCGGGGCTCAAACCCACGAACTGTGAGATCATGACCTGAGCTGAAGTCGGACGCTCAACCGACTGAGCCACCCAGGCGCCCCACTCCTAATTTTCCTTCTGCAGTAAAAATCCCTGTGGATGTTTGCATGTGAACATGCCAGATAATTTTTTCTAGGATATATATGGAAAGGAATAGGTTTGGGGGTCAAGGTCTGAACATCTTCAGCTTTTTGAGGTATTATTGGCCATTTGTCGATCAGTTATATGTGTAACGATGTGACCATCCTGTGTAATGTGTTTATAATCTGCTTTATCCACCTCCTATGCCCATGTGCACACACACACACACACACACACACATCTGTCACATATACACGTTCATACTCGTTGACCCGGCAAGATCTTGAGTACTTAACCAGGGCCGGCGTTGGGTCTCTCTTGTGATCGTACGTCAGTCATACGAGGCATTTACACCTGTGAGGTGGGGGAAGCAAGGCTGGCATATAATGAGATTGGCCCAACACGCCCATGGCGTGGAGGCAGCTGGGCGCCAAACCCGGGCAGGGTTGGTTCAAACACCCCCCCACCTGAGACCTACTAGAATCAGAATTCTAGAGGAGGGACTGGACGTCTGCCTCGCGCACTCAGTGGTCTGAATTCTTATGGGGGATCGAGCAGGTGGGACCTGTGAAAGGCCAGTCAGTGCCTCTGGCCTGCTGGGCTCTCTTGGAACCACGTCCCTTCTGTCACCCCTTGGGCTTAGTATGGAGCTGCTCATGACTCTCCATGGGTGGTGGTGTCTCATCTCACCGGGCGGTGGCAGCCCAGAAGGTGGGGTCAGGCGGAGGCGCCTGTGGGGTCAGGACCACGGGAGCCTTTGGTTTTGGAGGAACTCCTGTTACCATGGCAACCGCAGGCCCCGTCTCGTCTCTAGGACCACCGGATGAACATCTCTAGGACTTGCAGAGCCAGGGAAGGGGGCAGCAAAATGTGAGTGTGGGGCAGCTCTGCTGAGGTTCATAAGAGGGATGGGGAGGAAGGAGGACATAACGAAGTCTTTGGGGAGCTGGAACTGTCCCTTTGCAGAGAAGGCTGAAGGGCCCTCAGAGCCATCTTCGTGCCTGGGACGGAACGTGTAATCGACGGCCAGATGCCCCCCCCCCCACCCCGTATCCACTCAGCACCGGACAAGAGAAAGTAGGCCAAAGCCTCAGGATGGGGGGTCTTCACGACAGCTTCCAGATACCACATCCGAGGCATTTCACGTATGTTCTCCCCGCAGCCCTCGAGGCAACCCACGGACCTTCCCAGTGACACACTCGTGTCCCTGACACCTGCTCCCGTCCAGGCACGCGGCGAGCGGTCAACGGGTGTGAATGGAATTGAACGCAGGCCAGCCTCAGACTCATTTCTCAGCTCTCGGCACAGTGTCACTCACACAGCCTCGCTCTCTTGAGCAAGAGAGAGAACGGGGGACTTCCAGAAATCTAACGGGCCCCAAAGCGGGTTATGTTGCGTTGTTCCTATGGTTGAGCTTCCCTTTCGGTGGAAATTATGAGCGGCCGTTGGACGTGGCGATGGAGGGGACAGAAATTCCAGCTGGGCATGCAGGGAGGGGGTCACGCAGATGAACATCCTCTGTCGTGTGACAGGGTGACGCAAGAAAGTTAAAAAAGGCTGGATGTTCTCTGCCCTGAGGGAGTGGAGTCCTCTGGAGCTCTGAACTCCCATCAGTCATGTGCTGTCTCAGCTTGGGCTGCTAGAGCCAAATGCCACAGACTGGATGGCTCGAAGTACCAACGTGGTCTCACAGTTCTGGAGGCTGGGAAGTCCACGGTCAAGGTGCCTGCAGGCTCAGTGTCTGGTGAGGAACCTCTTCCTGGTTCATGGCTGCCCCCCCTTCCTGCTGTGTCCTCACATGGCAGAGGGCCAGAGTGCCTGTCTCCTGTTCTTTTTTCCATCAGGAGGTCCCCACCCTCATGACCTCATCTAACCCGAATTGCGTCCCAAGCACCCCACCTCCTGAACCATCACACTGGGGAGTAGGGCTTCAATATACAGATTTGGTGGGTTGGGGGGGGGACACAAAGGTCCAGTTCATAGCGTGTGCACTGAGTTTCCTCTGTGTCCCCAAGATTTTCCTAGGTAGAAGAGGAGAGAGTGAAATCAAACAAAAACGCCCGTCAAATAAAATAAAGCCAAAATCCCAAGTCATTGACTTCCCCTTACATTTTCTTTTTAATTAGAAAATTTTTTTCTTTCAGTTCATTTAGTTTGAGAGACAGAGAGACTGAGTGGGGGAGGGGCAGAGAGAGAGAGGGAGAGAGAGAGAGAGAGAGAGAGAGAGAGAGAGAGAGAATCCCAAGCAGACTCCGTACTGTCAGTGAGGAGCCCCGTGCAGGACTCGAATCCACAAACCGTGAGATCACGACCTGAGCAGAAACCGAACGTCAGATGCTTAATCGACTGAGCCACCCAGGAGCCCCCTAACTTCTCTATAGGTTCCAAAGGGAGGAAGGTCACCCCAACCTTCTTGGACTTAGAGATTCCCAGCGGGTACAGCCTGGTCTATTCACCACAGCCACCGACACCAGTGAGCGAGGGCTGTGCTGTCCCACCAAGCCCCTGGGCCAGCCTCGGTCTCCCTGACAAAGTAAACGCAGCCCGACTGGATGTCACAATCTCCCCCCAAGTCCCTTCGAAGACAGAACACAGCTGCCGGCTCCGACTCCGGTTGCAAGTTACTTGTGTAAACGGGCACCATGCTTCCTTCCAAATTTAATGGAATTGTAGCTTGTTCCTTTATTCTGTCCAGCCTTTCGGCGGATCGCTGCCCAGTTAACGACCTCCAGGGAATTTCTTGAAAGAGAACCAGTCGTCTAGTCCCGGCCCCCTCCCTCTCCTGGCTGCTTCCCCAATACCCGCCCCACCCCACCCCGGTTCCACTGGTGGTTGGTCTTCTAAGTGTCCCTTTCCTCCTCACAATAGAAACGGGGGGGGGGGCAGATGGTACTGGACCCAGCCTGGGTCGGGGAGCTGGTGGGGAAGGGGCAGGGGCAGCTCGTGGCTCAGCCGGCAGACTTGTGTCCTCCGTGTTAGGAGGGCAGTGGGACAAATGCCATCCCAGGGGCCTCTGCCCCAGGAAGGATGGTCTCCTCACGGTGGCAGCTCACCCTGGGAGTCAGGGCCCCTTTCGGAAATCAGCCCCCGGAAGCTGTACCACCATTATGGGGGGAGCTTTCATGTCTGAGTTCAGGGCTTGCTGAGCGGTGCAGAGGTGGAAGGAGTTTGGGAGATCCCCTGGCTTGTCAGAGCTCCCTGCCCCCCCCCCACTCCACTCCCCCCCCCACCACTCCCCTGCCCCCGGCACTGTCACTGAAGCCGAAACCAGGACCCTGGATTCCAACCAGTGGAGTAGAGCGGTTGAGAGTGTGGGCTCTGGAACCAGAGAGCCTGGGTCCAAATCCCAGCTCCGACATTTTCTCACCGTGTCGTCTTGGGTAAATTACAAAACGTCTTTGTGCCTCAGTGTCCCCACTTTGTGGGCTTGCTGTGGGAATGAAATGAAATTAAATGAGTTCTTCTAAAGTATTGGAAGGGGCGCCTGGGTGGCTCAGTCAGTTAAGCATCTGATTCTTGGTTTTCGCTGGGGTCACGATCTCATGGTTCATGAGTTCAAGCCCCGAATCAGGCTCGGCGCTGACAGTACAGAGCCCTCCTAGGATTCGCTCTCTCTCCCCCTCTCTCTCTTCCTCTCTCCTACTTATGCACGTGTACTCTCTCTCTCTCAAAATAAATAAACTTAAAAAAAAATAGTTAGTAAGGGCAGGGCTGGGTCTCCGGTCCAAGCCTGTGGATGCAAGGCCCATGTTCTCCCCCACATCGTGCTGTCTGATGCAAATATGATGTGAGCCACATTGGTCATGTTAAATTCTCCTGTAGCCACATTTTAAAAAGTGAAAACAGATGAAGTTAACATAATGATATATTTTACTGAACCCATATGTCCAAAATATCATCTCAACATGCTGTCAATATACAAAGTTATTAATGAGCTATTTCACAGCCTACTTTTTTTCTTACCAAGTCTTCGAAATATGGTGTATACTTGGCATTTAAAGCCCATCTCAGTCTGGACCCTAAAGTTTCATCAGCAGTACTTGATCTGTATTCAGATTTCATAAAATTCGCTATGGCAAAGGTAGATTCACGTATCTAAGCAGCTCGAACGGTTTTTGAAGTTTTCCAACGACTGGATCGAATTATCAGTTTGCAAGATGAAGTTTAAACGAATTGCATTAAATAAAATGAAAATTGCAACCATACCGGACAGTGCAGCACAACACAGTTCTCCATTTTGGACAAAAGGATCTCTAACATCTCCAGATTTCTACTCCTCTTGCCGCATTTATACATACGAACTCTTTGCATATGATGAACCGCCCCCTGTAATGATAGACTGAGAGCACAGGACACATTTTCCATTTATATCGATAGGATATTGGAAGCACGATGTAGTGGTTTAAGAGTGGCTTCTCAAGCCAGACTGGCCAGGCTCTACGCTCGCCTCTAATGCTGACCAGCTGGGTGGCCGTGGGTGATTTGCTTAACCTCTCTGTGTTGCAGTTCTCTCTGCGATGACACAGGGAGGCTAATAGTTCCCACTTCATAGGATAGTTTCAGGATTCGAATAGATACTACATGGGATTAAAGCGCATTGCTAATACTCATCATCTCTGGGGCATACAGTGAGTGTTCATTAGAGTTGTCTTTCATTATATATTTTATCTAATTATAATGAAAGGATCGAAGGACTAGAAGAGACCAGAAAGCTATCAGTCTGTTGTCTTGTAAGTGAGAAAACAGGTCTGGAGTATAAAAGACCCATTCGAGGTGACACAGAAAGCTAATGATAGAAATCAGCCCGGACCCACCTCCTCTAACACTCAGCCCCGGTGTGACCCCTCCACTCTGTCCCCAACAATCCTGACATTTACCAGAGAAGAAACGCCTTGACCCACGGAGCACACGAGCTCTTTGTTTCGCCTCCAGGCGTGAGTGTGGCTCTGGCTGACACGGCCACACTGGCCACGTGATCTGCCGGACCCTCTCCACAGGCTCGGGTGAGCGGAATGAGTGGACAGCTGGCTTCAAACTCATTGTGGGGGCACCTGGGTGGCTCAGTCGGTTAAGTGTCCAACTTCGGCTCCGGTCATGATCTCGTGGTTCATGAGTTCGAGCCCCGCGCGTCGGGCTCTGTGCGGACAGCTCTGCCCCTCCCCCACTTGGGCTCGCACTCTCTCTCTCTCTCTCTCTCTCTCAAAAAGAAACGAACACTAAAAAAACTCATTGTATTAGTACCGCGAGCCAACCACATGTTCTTCCCAAAAAAAGGGCCGCTTGTTTCTTTGGAGACCTTTAATTTTTAATTTGTCGTAGAAGATTTTAAAAATTTAAAGCAACCAAAAGAGAGAGAAAACAACAAAACTCGCCGTATGGGCATATTTCCTGCCAGTGTTTTTATTTTTCCTATGCTTTTTTTTTTTTTTTTTTTGTTCTGTAGTAGAGATCACATTTCATTTATTTATATCCTTTTAGCATCTCTTCTGGGCAAGGCACTGTGCCAAGTGCCGGGGATATGGAACATCCCTGTCCCTGTGACCCTTAGAATCTAGCGGGCCTGATGGGAATCAACAGCACATCACTAAAACCACCGTAACTACATGCAACTGGGGCCACGGAGGGAAAAAGTCCAGGGTTCAAGGAAAGGACAGAATGGGGGACCGAACTCGGGCTCCCTCTGGGTCTCAGAAGACCTTCAGAAGCTTAAAACCGGGCTGGGTGGGGGCGGGGGCCAGAGGGGAGAGCCCAAAGTATTTGTAGTTTTCCCCACATCATTAAAAACTCTTTGTGAATATCTTTTTGCAAATATTTTTATTGTTGATCCTCCTAACCGATCCGCCAGTTGCTTTTAGACAATTCAGTTGTCCCCAGTTTAGAGGACTGTAAATTTTTTTCTTATTAGAAACAAGGGAAGGGAAGGCTTTGTCTAACGTGTGTAGTATATTTTCATGTTCATGGTGAGCCTGCACTGGGGGGTCCTTCTTGTTCCCATCTTACAGAGGGAATGCCCGAGGCGCAGAGAAGTTAAATGATTTGCCTGAATCGCACAGTTAGCAAAGGGCTCGGGGGGCACCTGGGTGGCTCGGTCAGTTAAGCCTCCGATTCTTGATTTAGGCTCAGGGCATGATCTCACGGTTCGTGAGTTCGAGCCCCGCATCGGGCTCTGCGCTGGCAGCACGGAGCCTGCCTGGGATTCTCTCTCTCCTTCTCTCTGCCCCTCCCCCACTCACACTCTCTTAAAAGGAAAAAAAAAACAACAACAGAAAAGGGCTCAGGTGGAGAAAGGAATCTAGAACTTTCCAATTCTGACACATGGCCTCTAATCTCTATGGAGTATTCCAGATTATTTCTTTAGGACAGGTTTCCAGAAACGAAATGACTGGATCAAAAGGGCTCTGCTGCTGTTGTTCTCAAGGCCGTTGACGTGGGCTCATGACACTTTATACTGATGTTAAAAAGAAAACAATGTGCTTGTGACAGGCGACACATGCTCCCCTCCGCGCACTGGTTCTCTCTGTGGGCCCCCTCCACGTACGTGGCTGTAGCCCTCTGTCTCCTCCCTGCCTTCCCCCAAACCCCGACCCTGCACCATCATCCTCTCGGCAAACACTTATGTCTATGCTTTTCTCGGCACATCTTTGGAGCCTTCAGCTGGTGTTTCTCTCACCCCGTGTGCCGGGTGTGCCCAGGGCGGTGTTCTGGTGACCCCGAAGGGGCCTGACAGCTCCCCTCCCCCACTTGCTCTGACACTGGGCCGGCCAGCTGGGCCTCGGCCTCTCCTTCAGGGTCTACGCCTCTTCCCTTTCCATGTCCCCCAGCTCTCCAAGCCCCGGGGTGTCCCACGGGCCTGGGTGACACAAGAGGAGGACAAGTGTCTCTCAGCCTCCAGGCAGGGTGACTCTTCATTTTTCCTGTCCTCAGTCGCCTACATTTCACGTTCCCTTGGCATCTTCCCCTGGCTACCCTGTCCAGGGTCCTGGCCCGTTCTGCTCCGGGCCGGCCGGAAAAGCTGCTGTCCGTCGTCCTGCGCTGGGGAGAGTAAGCTTTTCTACCCCCCCCCCCCCCGCCGGTCGGAGCCCTCCCCTCCACCTCTCATCCCTGTGGGTCTATACTTTTGCAGAATGGGGAAGGGGGCACAACTCAAGATGATTTTGTGGGGCACACAGCATAACCGAGTTTAGTATCCAATAACACGGAGCCGTGTGGGAAGAAAAAGATTCAATTATTTCAATGATTTTCTCTTCGAGGCTCTGTCATTCTTTCTGAGCCTATCAAAGAGACCGTCTTTATTCGATGATGACGCGCCTTTTAATATTTCTTATGCGGCTTTCCTTTTAGTACACTTAGTTTCGCAGTTAGCTTCCATTTGGGGCACGCCGTACTAAAAGTCCATTTGGCTCTATATTCGCTATATATTTGGCTCTATATTCGCTAAGTTTGCGCACGTCTACCTCGGTACCTGATTTTATAGAAATGGATTCATACCACCCGTGGTTTTCTAAATACAGCCTTTTATCTCCTTCTTTCCTTGTTTGCTTTCTCTCTCTCTCCCTCTCTTCTCCCACCAGCATAAGGCTCGGCCCCAGGACCAGTTACAAAATGTGAAGGGGCCCCCCCAGTGCAATAGAAAAATGTAGAGCCCCTTGTTAAAAAACTATTAAGAATTTCAAGATGGAGACAGCACTAAACCACGTCCAGGGAACCTTCTGGGTTGGGGGCCTGTGAATGCACAGGTCACACGCCCATAAATCTGGCCCCCTCTGTCTCTCCCCCCACGCTCTTCCCCATGTCCATAGAATCGTACCAGTTCATAAAAGGTGTTTTTTTTTTCTTTTTGGCCATCGCTTTACCAAAATTGTATCACATTACACCTCCTTCCCTGCATCTTGCTTCCTTACTCAACACAGGATGGAAACCCCTCCAACCAGTGTGTCCATTTCATTCTTTATAAAGGCGGCATCAGAGGACATGCTGTAAATGGGCCATAATTCATTCCATTTCCCCAACGAATGAGCATTCACTCTGTGTCCAGTGATTAGCCATCCAAGACACCGCAATCCACACTTTTATAGTTGAGTATCTTAATGTTGTAGAGCAGATTCCCGGGAAAAGGTAACGGTTCCTTTTCAAATAAATTTACTCCAGCAAAAAGTGAATCAAATGCAAAGAAAAGTGTGAGACGCAGGACCAGACAAAGGCAGCAATGATGCCTGGGACGCACCGGTGCTGCGTTGGGCCCCGCGTGCCAGCCGAGGCCTGGATGCAAGGAGGGTGGGAGGGAAACTCTTCTTTTGTTCCTACAGGCACAGGACTCAGAGAACACAAAAGCCAGGATCCCTTCTTGGGATTGGGGGCAGGAAAATGCCTGGGACACAGAAAACAAACCCTTGAGAATGAATAAACTGCCTTGGTGACAGCTGTCCTTAAAGCTGGCAGGTCTAGGGGCGCCTGGGTGGCTTAGTCGGTTGAGCGTCTGACTTCTACTCAGGTCATGACATCACGGTTTGTGAGTTCGAGCCCCGCATCGGGCTCTGTGCTGACAGCTCCCAGCCTGGAGCCTGCTTCGGATTCTGTGTCTCCTTCTCTCTCTGCCCCTCCCCCACGTGTGCTCTGTCTCTGTCTGTCTCTCAAAAATAAATAAATGTAAAAAAAATAAATAAAACCTGGCAGGTCTACTGACTCCTCCATCAGCCAATCAGCAACCACGGGGTTGGACAGCCTGGGACACAGGGCTGGTTCAGCTTTGAGCCCCGCCCTCCAGGGTTTTCTGGTCTAGCAGAAAGCATGTGTGTTTTTGCACATGAGAGAGTGGTTTCCCAGACCCAGAGAGACACACGCAGTCGATCTAGGGCCCTCCACACACACACACACACACACACACACACAGACGCTTGCACACAAATGGTCACAACCACACACTCACACACCCACCACAATCACAAGCACATACACGCCCCAGCCAACACCCCATTCCCCACCCCGGGCCCTGGCACACGTATTGAAAACTGTTACTCTGTGGCACTGGGACCATTGCTGTGGGAACCAGGATTCTGCAGTCCTAACCTCGGGGCGTCTGGATCCTGGTTCTGAATATTCCATTAGCCACAGAGTTTGTGCTCTGAATTCTGAGTCGTTTCCCTCCCCGGGGGTCAGGCCGGGCAGCCAAGCAGGGAGCTGGCAAGGACAGGCAATCCTAGGCCTGATTACTTTCTGTCTGAGTGATGGAGTGGCCCACATGGGTGCCTACAGGAGAGCTGTGTCTGCAGGCCTGAGCGTTGAGTGCGCCTGCGCGCACGGCTGGGTACGAGTCCGGAGAAGCTTCTCAGAATATGTAGCAGCCGTGCCTGAGTCTGCAGCCCCTAGATCAGTCAGGCCAGGCCAGGCTGGGCCGGGGTAACAAACATAGGGTAAAATCTTCATGGCTTACCCCAGCAGAGGTTCACTTCTGGGTTTTTTGGTTTTTTTGGAGGGTTTGCGTATGTTTTTTCGGAGGGGGCACCAGGATGTGAACCGGAAAAAAGGTTTACTTCTTGCACAAAATTCCAGTTGGGTCCACATTTCCCTCCATCTTGTGGTTGCATCAGGGCCTCCAATACTGGGTCAAAAGAGAAGAAAGAGAAGGAAGGGACGAAGGAGGCTCGCTGCCTCTTCCCCACATCGGCCCATCAGTGAGCACACGTCCTTCTGAATGCAGGGGAGAGACCCTGAATGCAGGGGTGCTCCTTTGGGAGCACAGCGGCCCTGGCCACAGCCCTCCCTTTCTGCGTCTGCAAACTGGAATATCCCTGCCCAGCACAGAGTCCATTCCTCGGAGACTATTCAAATCCAAGCTCCGCTTTTTGCTCAGCTGGGGCGGGGGTGCCTCGGGCCAATATCAGTCAGGGTCCCAACAGGAAACGGGAGGCGCTTTCAAAATAGGAGACTTTGAAGGGGCTTATTTACAAAAAGACTACTTACAGGGGCGCCTGGGTGGATCAGTTGGTTAAGCATCTTCAGCTCAGGTCATGATCTCAGTTTGTGGGTTCGAGTCCCGCGTCGGGCTCTGCACTGACCGTGTGGAGCCTGCCTGGGATTCTGTCTCCTTCCCTCTCTGCCCCTCCCCTGCTTGTGTGTTCTCTCTCTCTCTCTCTCTCTCTCTCTCTCTCAAAAATAAATAAACATTTAAAAACACACAGAAAAACAAAAAGACTATTTACAAAGGATAAGGTAAGCAAGAACCAGAAGTGGCTGAGCTGTTGCCACTCTGGACCCAAGGAGACAAGACCAGGGAGTGGTCAGTGAGACCTGGAAGGAGAGAGTCAAGGACAGGAGGAGCCAGGGGAATAAGCACCTACCACTCCACGCTCCTCCCTCCCTCCTACCTCTGCTGGGGCTCCCCGTTGGCTGAGCCAAGCAAAAGCTAAAGGGCCTAGGGAGATGCTGATTTAGCCCAAACAGGTCAGCCCCCAGGGGGTCAAGAGGACAGGGCTCTGGAAAGACAAAGGGGTACCATCTGGGCCAGGCGATTGGTTTCTATTCTTTGGGCTTCCCTTTCCCAATCTGTAAAAAGCAAACGCTAATATCTACCTCACTGCCTGTTTGGAGGAAAATGGAATACTATCTGCGAGGACCTTGCATAACTTCAGCCTTTGGCAAATGTTAGTTTCTCCGCATCTGAAAGCTCTGCAGTCTGATGGTCCCGCCCCCCTATGCCACGATTACCCAGAAGCCTGGTGTGAGTTTCTCAAACAGGTTTTCCAAACAACAATGTTCTTCCTGACAATAACTCCCATTTGAGCTTCTTCTGTAGGTCTAGTATTTTATAGGTATTGACTCCTTTTCGCCTCACAATAGCTGCCTAAGTGCTATTGCCAACAAACTGGGACTCTGACCCAGAGAGGGCAGTAGCCCATCCACGGTCACTCAGCCAGGAAGTGTGTCCCCAAAGCCCCCAGTCACTCCTCCCTGCTCTACTCTGATGTCTGAGCACGTTTGCACAATTCAAAGGGGAAGTGGAAAATGCCCCAGAAGAAAGCTTGAGAATTTCCCTACCCTGAATGGAGGCAACTATGCCCAATGCCCAGGGCCATGTCGTGTCAAGGTCCCCACGTAGCCACAGAAAGTGGCTCCAGAAAGTGTCCCCTGTCCTTGAAGACACCTCTGTGCCCTCTACCTCTGTGCTCACTCACCCACCATGGCCGCTGCTGGTTAATTTCAGGTCACCCGTCTCCAACCCCATCCGGCCAGCCCAACACCAGCAGCACAGAGACCCAGCCCTTGGAGTCAGGTAAGGAAACAATCTTTCTGGGGTGCACAGCCAGCTTTCTGAGACCAAGCAGGGGGTGTCCTGAGTGATGGGGAAAGGAAACAGACTTTTAGGGTATCAGGGAGGCTCCCTAACTTCCTGGCTCAGTGCCTGAGTCCTAGCATCACCTTCCCTCTGAGATCTTAGAACTGTCATCTTTGAAAGGCCACTGATAAAATGTCACATATGCTTGGGGCACCTGGGTGGCTCAGCCCATTAAACATCTGACTCTCGATCTCAGCTCAGGTCTGGATCTCAAGGTCATGAGTTCAAGCCCCACGTGGCTTACCTTAAAATAAAATGTCACGTATGGGTGGTCAAAGTGTTCAGTAAGCATTTTAAGGAGACTTGCTGAGAACAAGCTGAAGAACTCTTAGTTGGGGGGGTGTGGGTTCTGCCAAGTGGGTCCTTGATTAACTTAATACATATTAAGCACCTACTCTGTGCAAAGCTGTGTGCTATCCTGAGGGTGCAGTCCTGGGCAAAAATAGGCAGGTGACTCCCCAAGGACGGTGTCTGGGTTACCACTATCCCAAGAAGCCCGTCTTCAACCCCATATCCATCCTCCAGGGCTTCAAGGTCATGATGGCGGCCTCAATGGTAACCCTCAGAACAGCAGAGGGGCCTAAGAGTGGACGCATGGCATCCACAGTACAAGGGCAGGGCCTGGCACCCAGAACTCTGCCCTTCCTTCACACAAGGGTGCCCTGAGGACAGGGGCAAGAGAGGGAGGTTTGTGGGGACTGGACCCCTGGTTCTCTGTCACCCTAGATGGAACAAAGGCATCCTAACCTCTACAGTCACCCTCAGCCCCCGTCTCCTGACTCTAAGGAGAACCAGGTCAGGCCCCAAAGGGGGATTGGGGATGAACCAGCCCAGCCCCATTCTGCAGATGGGAAGCCTGAGGCCCAGAGCCCAGGAGGGTATAGTCTGAGGTAACACAGCAGGTCAGCGGTGGAGCCCCTGGAAGCCGCCGCCCCCCACTGCCATCCCTGGGATCTGCAGAGTCCCAATCGGTGGAGGTCTGAGCTGGCGTCTGGCACTTCCAGGAGAGCCGCTCGGGATCCGCCTGGTGAATGGGAGCAGCCACTGCAGCGGGACGGTGGAGGTCTGGATCCGGAAGTCGTGGGAGCCCGCGTGCGGGGCGTTCTGGAACCACAATGCCACTGAGGCCGTGTGCCGCGCGCTGAGCTGCGGCGGGGCGGGGGCAGCCGTCCAGCCCACCCTGACGCCCTCAGAGCTGCCGCCTGGTCCAGGCGCGGGGAACGCCAGCGAGGCCCCGAACGCCACACTGGCCCTGGCGCCCGCCGTCCTGTGCAGAGGGCCCGAGTGGCCACTCTGCGACGTGGTGGAGCGTCCGTGCGACAGCGACAGGCCAGCTGAGGTCACCTGCGCAGGTACAAGTAAACCGCCACCTTGGCCCTGCCTGCCCTACCCTCAGGCCTTCAAGCCATTGTCCCTCACTCCTGTCCCCAGCCCTGGCCACTGGACCCAAGGCCTGCCCGCCGGACCCTCCTTTCCCCCACCCCCCACCCCACCCCCCGCCGCCCGCCACCGGCCACCCACCACCAATGCAAGCACAGTTGGTTCCCACGCTGGAGGACTGCAGCACTGTCTCATTTCCAGCTCTGAGCAAGTCCTCAGATCTGGACGCCAGACCTCTCCCCCTACTAGATCTCCAGCTCCGCCACTGTGGTCCCCAACCTGACCCCTTGGCTCCCCAATCCTAACTGGGTCTCTAGCCCTTACCTACTGGTCCTGCCTCTGCTTTAGCTCAGGACCTCTATCTCTGCCCCTACCTCCCATGTGCATAAATATGCCAGGTTTCCTGTATCTCTTAGCAGCGCGGCTCTCCAGCCCCGAGGACCGCCTGCTCTTCGGGCTCCGCCCACCAGGCCTCTAGCCCCACCCACCAGCCTGCAGCTCCGCCCACCCAGTCCGCAAGCCCACAGATTTCCCCTGTCCCGCCCACCAGGTTACTAGCCCCTCCCACCGGCCCCATAGCCCACCCACAGGTCCTTAGTCCTGCGGAGTCCCCCACGTCTGCCCACTAGGTCCTCAGCCCTGACTGGGTTTTCCAGTCCTGCCCACCGAGCTACCAGCTCGTCTCATCGGATCCACCGCTAGGACCACCCTCCCCCCTCCCCCCACGCTTTTCCCAACCACCCACAAACCTCTTCTCCTTCCCCAGAGAACCGCGCGGTGCGGTTGGTGGGCGGCAGCGGTCCGTGCGCCGGCCGCGTGGAGATGCTAGAGCGCGGCCAGTGGGGGTCGGTGTGCGACGACACGTGGGACCTGAAGGACGCCCACGTGGTGTGCCGGCAGCTGAACTGCGGCTGGGCGGTCCAGGCCCTGCCCGGCCTGCACTTCGCGCCCGGCCAAGGACCCATCCACCGGGACCAGGTGAACTGCTCGGGGACCGAGGACCACCTGTGGGACTGCCCTGGGCTGCCAGGAAACGGCTACTGCGGTCACAAGGAGGACGCCGGCGTGCTGTGCTCAGGTGAGCCGGGGGTCATCTACCCGCACTTACTGGGAGCCGGGAGGGATGACCCCTGCCGGAGCGAGGTCGAGTCCTCGCAAATATGGGGACAAGCAAATAACAGACAAGCACATAAGAGACAGGCAACATCGGAGGGAGAGAGTGACAAGCGCCCTAAGAAAGCAAGCCAGGTGGAGTTTAGAGGGTGACAGGACTCCAGAGTTGGAGGTTAAGCCTGCCCACCTCCTGGAGGAAGCCACATCGGTGGTGAGACTCTTCCCCGGGGCCAGCCGGTCACCGGGTTCAGAGCAGCGAGGGGAGCCGGACGGAGGAGGCTGTCAGCCTTCCAGATGAGGCCACGAAGCTCTGGTCCAGCCAGTGTTTCTTTCTACTTGTGCGCGGGCATGGGGGCTGGGGAGAAGCGGTCTTGGTAAATAGGGGTTCTGACTCAGTAGGTGCGGGCAGGGCTTGAGAGTCTGAGTTTCTGACCAGATCCCACGCCACGCCGATGCTGCAGATCCACGGACCACAGTTTGAGTAGCAGAGCAGCATGGGCCAGTGTAGATGGCAGCAGATGATGTGTGGGCAGATATAGACGGGGAAGGACACGGATTCTGGAGACTGGTTGGCTGTAGGGTGTTTGCATCCATGAGCCAGGCCTGCTTGGGGGGGGGGAGCGGGGGGGTTCAGCCCAAAGGGTCCTGACCTGACTCTGCCCCCACCCCCACCCCCCGCACCTCTCCTCTGCAGAGCACCAGTCCTGGCGCCTGACTGGGGGCGCCGACTCCTGCGAGGGGCAGGTGGAAGTACATTTCCGTGGGGTCTGGAGCACAGTGTGTGACAGTGAGTGGTACTCCTCGGAGGCCCAGGTGCTCTGCCGGACCTTGGGCTGTGGGACCGTGGCCACAAGACTCCAGGGGCTGCCCCATTCCCTGCCGGGGAAAATGTACTACTCATGCAAGGGGGAGGAGCCCACCCCCTCCGATTGCTTCTGGAGGTTCAACAACCCCTATCTCTGCAGACAGTCGAGGGCAGCCAGAGTCCTCTGCTCAGGTATCCCTCCTCCCCACCCACCCCTACCTCACCTACCCCCGGATGTAGACTAGCGATTCCACCGGAATCTGAAGCCTGAGAACTGGCAGGCCAGGGACCACGGCTTGGACTAGGTCAGGAATGACAACTACTGGCCTTCCAGGGACCGTTGCCCTTACCATGCCCAGGGAGACACGGCTAATTAATCAGGGCACTCTTGCCCCCAGATTCCTCGATTCAGCCCCCAGATCATGACGTCCAATATTTGGTGAGACATTCCTGCATGCTAAGCAATGGTCTCTGTTGACCGGAACTGGCTCAAGGACGTGAAACCAACTGCTATCCCAGGGCTGGTGGCATAGAAGGATAACAGTGGGAGATACTAATAACATCAGCGACAGAGTCTGGGGCCCCGATCACGTGCCAGGCATTGGGGAGCACCCGGTACCTCTTATTTCCGCTAAGCCTCATTTCCCCACTAAGAATCGGACTCTGCCATATTTCGCCAAATCTAAGGCGGCATCGGGAGGTCACGCTTATTATTTTATGTACCATAAAGGACAACAATACTGCCAAAATAAACTCGTGGCACGCCATCCGTTGTAACAATGGATGCCATCGCCCCAATTTCGGAGGTGTTAAACTATGACAAAGCCAGAGCGTTAGACCCAGAGAAACATGGCATTAGGCGTCGCGAGGGAGCTCAGACACCTGTCTATGAAGCCTAGCTCCACCCTTTACCCACTGGGGCGGGGGGGTTCAGTTCCATGACCGTGTGGTTGCCGATCCTTGCCCTTTCGCAGGGTAGCTGGGAAATCGGGTGATATCCACCGAGGGACTTTGTAAGCCCCATCCCTTACCTGTCAAGCGATTATGATAGTGATCATAATGTCGGCTTCCCAGCTCCCAAGGCCAATGTGAAGAACGAACCCAGGACTTGACAGAAAAAGAGATTTGGGGTCTGTAGCAGATTTTACAGAAAGAAAGGATCGTTCTTTTCTTATCAGCCTCTTACTCTAACCCAAGAAACTTCCCAGCATGAAGTTTCCTTAGTGTGGGGGGTGGGAAAGGCAGGTTTTCTTACCCATATGCACCCCCAAGTTCCAGGTCACTTGTCTGTCTTGCTCAGTTTCTAACACAAGGACTGGCACACAGTAGGTGCTTGGTAATACGTGTTGAGTAAGTGATCGGTGCTTTCTGACAGGCTCCCGAAGTCTGCTCAATCTGTCCACTTCTGAAGCCCCTGCAAGCGTTCAGCCGGTCACTGTGGGTGAGTGTCGCTGGGTGTGCGGTTTCTCAGGGAGGTGGGTGCACGCCTCCCACGTCCCCTACCTCCAGCCGATGGACTTGCCGCTCCCTCCGCCCCCTCCCTGTCCCCGGGCTCCATTCTGTGGGTGCTTTTGCCCCTCTTCTCTCCCCTCCCTGCCATGTAAGCTCCACAGCTCTCCCGAATCCTGGTATTTCATGGACAGGAGCCCACTCTCCTGTCAGGCAGGAGAACAGAGCTGGAGAGAGCCAGCGCTGACCTGGTCTGACACGGGCCAGTGGCAGCTCACAGTCAGTGGGTTGATAACATCCCGGGCACCGGTCCAGAGCTTTGCCATCATTAGTTCCCGGCCCTGTAATGCTCCTGGTGTCCCCATCGGGGAGGTCTCATTAGAGCCTTTACACGGAGAAAAAAGCTCGCGCTCACAGGATGAAGGCGCAGCCAGCCGGCATTTGGCCGGAGTTTGCATCCAAGGCTCTGATCTGAACCAGGCTTGGTCTGCCCGCCAGCTGTGTGTAGCTTGGCTGACTTCCAGGAAGACTCCTGAGGCTCAAAGCCCAGCCGTGTCCCCTGCTAGCTGGGTAATGTTGGGCTGAGTCTCTCTGAGCCTCAGATCCCTTGACTATAAAGTGGGGATGATCATCGCCGTAGCTTTCTCCTGGCATCGCTGTGAGTCTCCAGTGAATTCATTTTTCTAAAGCACTTAGAACAGGGCAGAGCACATGGTAAGCACTGCCGGAGCATTAGGTGTTCTCGTGATTAGTTAGTCCGGGCACGGAGCCCCTTGGCAACCCCGGGATAGGCAGGGGGCCTGGCCCAGGTTCACCGGCTGGGTGCCGTCCCCTGCTTCCACTGGAGGAAGGTGGACAGGGGCCTGGGGACGGAGTGGAGGGGCACTAAGTCCTGACAGACAACTGGCAATGGATGAAGGCACAGAGAGGGAATGGAACGCTGGGAAGGGTACGGGCTGTAGGGTGAACTCCTGCCAGGACCCCGGACACCCACTCGCATACTCCCTCTCTCTCTCTGAGGTCAAGGTGGGAAGCCTCATCAGCCTTCAAAGAGCAAAGAAAGATCCACCTCCAAGGACCACACTCTAGCCCTTGGCCCCACAGCCCTGCCTTCAGCCTGTCCCTCTGGGCCCGAATTCACTGGTCTCTTCATGGCCCCCGCAGCCCAGCCTCCCTTTTACACCCACTTCCTGCTGCTAAACCCACCTCCCACCCTGGTTCAAGTCAAGCCCTTTGCAGATGCAGGGGAGGGGAAAAAATGAGAACAGGGAGAGGGTAATTTCTTGGCAGTGGGGAGCAGTCACTATGCCCAGCCAGGGGGTCAGGATGCTTGCATCCCACCAGCCCCCTGTGGTGCTGTCACTACCCTTCATCCAGCCCTGTGGCCTGACACCGAGGAGGAGATGAGTCCCATCTCTCCTCTCTCGAGGGCTCCAAGCACCTGCCTCATTATAGCCTCTTTGCAGGCTTTGGGTTTTTTTTTAGCAGGGGTGGCACCGAGAGAGGGGTGAAGACAGGAAGTCACATCAGGGCTGCGGACCTGGGAGGTCCAGAATCACGGCCCTCACCTCTGCCCTCAGGGAGTACGTGTCTGATGGGAACGATGCATCCAGGGCACAGAAAGGACATCTCGCCCTCCTGATGGTCTGTTCGCTGCCAGAGGTGGCTCCACGTCACCTTCTCTGGAAAGCCAGCCTCGGTGTCCACCTCCCACCCTGCCCTACCAGAGAAGGCCCCTTGTAAGGCCTCATGCCTGCCCATACCTCCTTCCCAGTAAGCCTGGCGCCATATTGGATTGAGTCAACGTGTTGATCTCCCCACTAGACAGTGGCCCTCAAGGCCTATGATGCCAATGTCGTATTTGTATCCCTAGAGCCTAGTGGGCACACAGTGGGCACTCAGTGATTACTGAGCGGGTGGCCAGGGGAAAGGCTCACTCAGCTAATTGTTCATTCAACATTTCTTGGGCACCTCCCAATATAAAGTGTCTAAAAGCAGATGGGGACATTCGGAAAAAAGAAGAGAGGAGGAAGATAAGTCCAAAAGGGAAGTAGGTCGGCTGCAGAGATGCTGGAGAGGCAAGAAGTCTATGTCCGTTCCTCTTTCTGATTTGGGGTTCTTGCTTCCAGAACCTACTACGATCCAGAAAGCAGAAGCCTGGAAATCGCGAGAACTAATGCTTTTCATCCTCTGCATCATTCTGGGAATTCTCCTCCTTGGCTTACTCATCTCCACAGCCTTCATCTTCTTGAAAGTTAAAGGAAAATACGGTAGGTGCAGAGTTCTGGGAGCCACAGGAAAGGCCCAGAGAGGGAAAGCAGCAGGCCTGAGGTGTGGCCTTCTCAGGGGGATGGGGGCCTCAAGGGACTCAGCAGAATGGAGCACCACCCAGCAATGGCCACCCAGCCCAGACCCCTGGGAGCACCTCCCGATGGGCAGGATTTTCCCAGCATGCCTGGCAGAAGCGGTCCATGGGAGGACTAGACTGCGTGCGTGCGTGTGGATTCGAGGGAGAGATGGGGAGAGAGGCATCTCCGTGAGAACAGGACCAGCTAGACCGGGAGAGACCAAAAAGTGACTTATAGCGTCTCTGCCTCTCCTCTCTCAGCCCTGCCCATTATGGTGAACGACCAGCACCCACCCACCACCACCCCAGAGGGGATCAATAGCTATCAAGATGTTCCCATCACCATTTCCAAAGAAGAAGGTACGATGTCCACCACCCTGGGAGTGAGGAAGGCTGGGGAGGACAGGAAAGGAATCCTTTTTTGGAGGGTCAGACCTGTGTAGGTCAAAGCAGCGTCCCAGTTGGAGATGAGACCTCAGCCAGCCCACTGGTGCCCGTGGGACCTTGAGCATGTCGTGCCTCGATCTGGGCAGAGGACCCTCCAAGGCAGTCGTTCTAGACTAGGCTTTAGAGTTCTGGAATAATACAGGGCATTTCTCAGAGGAAAGATCTGCCCTGCTAATTGGCTGGTAGGTTTGTGATATTATCGCGTCTTTCAATAGCCTCAATCAGCCTTCCTGCAGAGCCCCATCCAGGTTTCCTGGAACATAATTTTATTTCATTTTTCTGAATGAAAAAAAAAATCAGATCAGTCATCCATCTTTTACAACGTAGGGATTTATACCTCTTGAAAGTCTTGTAAAGGAACTCGAGTTTCATTGCGTTGCATTATGACTGCATTAAATCACCTTTATTTGAAAGCATTCGGTGACCGGAAAAGCAATACAAAACTCAGCCAAATTATATACATATTCTCTCTGCACGGTATCCGTGTATTTGAGAAGAGACTATGAATACAGAACTTAGCACACAAGTTGGGCCCAGAGCATTCGCTCACTGAATGTTATGGTCTCGAGGTTAAGAGCCACACTGCCCGCTTCTCTGGGCAAGGTGAGAACCTCCCTGTGCCTCAGTTTCTTCGGCTGTAAAAGAGGGACTGTAATGCACCTACCTCACAGAGTTGTTCCGAGAATCCAGACGAGATCATGTTTTAAATGTTAGAACAGCGCCTCACATGTAGTGACTGCACCTTCCTTGTGAAATAAACACGTGTTATTAGTTCCCCGTGTTTGAAGTGGGGGGGGGGGGGCTTGGAAAACCCAGGCTGGATGGGCTTGTACAAGATGGGCTACCCCGTGCTCTCCCTGCCGCTCTGTCTCTGGTCCCCCCCACCCACGCTCTCTGCTGCCTCTCCCTGCGCCTTTCTGCCCACCACTCCCCAGTGCCCCAACTCTGCTCTCTCCCCAGTTCCCAAGCTGCCCATCCAGGTCCAGGCCCTACCCCCCAAGGACTCGGACTCCAGCTCGGACTCAGACTATGAGCATTATGACTTCAGCGCCCAGCCTCCCGTGGCCCTGACCACCTTCTACAGTGAGTGCCTGGGCTCCCGAGGGCCCACCCGCCCCTACCAGGGAGAGGGCCCATGTGGCTGGGGACCCTCCGTAGGTTCCATCTGGTGACCCCTGCATGACATGGGTTGAATGCCCCTTCTTACCCACTGGATCCACTGCAGATGGTCCTACACTGAGGCTCTCACAATACTTTGTGACCCTAGAGACCTCTCCATGGCTCCAACTTCCTTCTTTCCCACGTTTGTCTCTGGCCACGCAGGGTCTTAAGACCCGCCCCTCGACATTCACCAGAAGGTGGCTGTGGCCGTGTTAGACAAGCAAGTCCAAGCAAGAGACATTCATTCAGATGGTTTCTCCCACACCCCTTCTGCGTCCCATTCTGCCCATCAACCTGGCACCCTCCCCTCCCTTCATGGGCAAGCCCAGCTTGAACCTCTCAGCCGGCTTTTCCAGCTTTCCTTCCCGCCTGCTGGGGATAGGACGAGGAAAGACAGTGCTTAAGGCAGGGCCCATGCAATGCTGGAGGTTAGAGCACAGAATCCCATGCCTATTGTGAAGTCCCTTGGGAGCTTGTCAAACATTCCCCGGTTCTCCCCGGGACCCACCATGTAAGCGACGATGAGAGTTTGGCTGTGTGTGATGGAGGTCCCCAAATGACAGCATCCTAAGAAGTCGGCAGGGACCCAGCCTCCTCCTTTCTTGCCGCTGTGCAATCCCTAAGCTGTTGCCCTTGTCCACATGGTCCAGCGTGGCTCACTACAACATCCACATTCTGGGCAGCAGGACAGGAAGGGAAGGTGAAGCATGCCCTACCCTAAAAGGCAGGATGCCAGAGATGCCCACATCACAGCCACCCACATCACCCCGGCTGGAGCTTAAGCCCCGCCCCCAGCTGTAAGAGAGGACGACAGACGAAACCTCTGTCCCAAGCAGTTGTGTGTCCAGATAAAGGCCAGAGGGGAGAATGGATATTGGGGACCACCGGTTGTCTGTGCCCCACCCGGCACACCAGGGCCAATGGGGTGGGAGGTGGGTGATTCCACTTCTGCTCTGTGCCACAAATCAGCATTTGGGAGCCACCGGGATGAGGCATCCTTAGAGCCCGGGATTCTGAGCTCAGGCACGTAAGAGGCAAGACCAGGAGTCCAAAATCCTGTGACATTGTGAAGGAAATTCAGGGGTACCGGTTCTGAGAGAGCTGACAGCAAGGTTCCAGACCCTCAAGTCCTTAAGACTCAACAAATCCACATCTCTCCAGTTCTGAAACAGGGAACTGGATGTAAGCAAGGCTTCCACTCCGGAAAGTTCTAGGTGCTCCTAGAAAGTTCTAGGTGCTCCTAGAAGGCACCGCCTGCCCCTTTCCTGCCCAGAGTCTCCAGGGCATGAGCGGAGAGCCCAGGACTCTTTCTATTTCCTTAAGGAGGAGGAGGGGCAGCTGGTGGGCCAGAGAGGCTCGAGGCACTGGGGTCTCTGGCCAGAAGCAGCCTGTCCCCGTGCTGGTTAGAGATTGAGGTTTGGGGTCTGGCTGGACAAGAGCCTGGGGTGTGATGGGAAATTCTAAGCCCCTCGGTACCCCTGGGCTTGTCCTCCTCCACTGCTCGGCCTCAGGGCCCCCTCCCAAGTCCCGAGGCCCACCCACCCCTCCTCCGGGCTCCCAGGACCAGGAGGTGGACCTTCACCCCTCCTCACCACCGCTCTGCTTCTAGATTCCCAGCGGCACCGGGTCACGGAGGAGGAGATCCAGCAGAGCAGGTTCCAGATGCCTCCCCTGGAGGAAGGTGAGTCGGTGGGATGTCGGCCCCGACCGAGTTGAAAGCCCCCTTGGTGCATTGCCGCTTCTTTCCTCACCATCCTCCCTTTCCTGGCCCAGGACTTGAAGAGACGGGTGCCTCCCAGGTCCCACCCGCCAGGGCTGGACACTACATCGCAGACACGCCCTCCCTGGGCTCTCAGCGCCACCCAGGAAGCAACAGGGGATCCAGCACGTCCTCCGGGGAGGATTACTGCAACAGCCCCAGTAGCAGGCTACCTCTGTGGACCCCTCAGGTGTTTTCTACAGAGAGGAGCCCCTTCTTGGAGCAGCCCCCGAACTTGGAGCTGGCTGGCTCCCAGGCTACCTTTTCAGGTAAGCTGGGCCCAGGAGGACTCTGCGTGTACCCCAGCCTCCCATCCCGTAGCCGGCCTGGCTGGAGGAAGCGTGCAGCCGGAAGCCCTGAGCCAGGCTGAGTTCGGGATCCCGGCCCCAGCCCCGCAGCCACTCGCTGTGTGACCTTGGGCAAGCCTCCACCCCTCTCCGGACCTTCATTTTCTTATTCGTGGTCAAGCCAGGGACTTCACTCTTGTGAGTCGGGAGGGCCTCCTAGCCCTGGCAGCTCGTGAGCTGGCTGTCCCCAGGCAGAGAGTGACCGGCTCTGGGGCTTTCCGGCAGGGCCCTCGGCTGACGACAGCTCCAGCACCTCCTCCGGGGAGTGGTACCAGAACTTCCAGCCGCCGCCCCAGCCTCCCTCTACGGACCAGTTTCAGTATCCAGGTGCCAGCGGCAGGGGAGGTGGGTCCCGGAAGGGGGGGATGGTCAGGGGCAGCGGGTGCACGCGTAGGGGGAACTCTGGATCCATCGGATCCATCGGCCCAAGGGGAAAAGAAAGGAAGTAAAATGAGGAGGTGGGGAACATGGATGGGGATGAGACAGAGAAAGACTCAAAAGAGTGCCTTGAGAGGAAGTGAGCTCCCCATTAGCGGAGGCATTCAAACAGAAGTGGCCGATGGTCCCTTGGGGGGGACACTGAGGTGGCAAGCGTCTGCCAGCACTCAGTCGCCCAGCACTTCCTGTGCAAGCTTGGGGACTGTAGCCCTACACCGCACAGACGAGGCTCTGCCTTCTGGGCTGACAGGCCAGCAAGGGAGCTGGCCGCGACCAAGAGCATACAACGGGAGTCTCATCACTGCACACCGCCCGGCATCACAGGGGAGGGGGCGGACTCGGACCCGCTCGGCTCTGTCCCATGGGGCAGGAGGGGCGGTGACGAGCCTCCCACTAACCCAAGCCCCCTGGCCACACAGGATCCCCCAGGCCCCAGCCTGGTTCCACTGGCAATGAGGACTATGACGACATCGGGGCATCCTAGGCCGGGCCCACGAGCGGCTCCGGCGACTCCCTTCCGCTGGACTCCTGCTCTCCCTGCCCCCGCTCTCCCACCCCGTCCTCCCAGCTCGCCACCCCCCACCCAGGGGGCTGAGAAGCCTCCCCCGGAGAGATGCAAGGAAAGCCCTCACCTTGCACTGCTCAGTCTCCATCCATCAAACAGAAGCTGCTGGCCCAGCCCTCCCCCGGCCCCAAACAGCCACAAGGTGGAGGGTGCTGCCTCGGAGAGGTGGTGAGCTCTCCGTCTCAAGGATGAACGAGCCGCCTGGGCCACCTCTCAGCAGGCTGCAAGGAGGGGCTGAGCTGAATGACTCCTGAGGCCCCTTCGGGTCCTCAGGCGTCTACGATGCGTTTGCTTCTCCGGGTTCTCAGATGACTCCGGGTCCAGAGGTGCTGAGAGAACAGAAACAGGCCCCGTCCCAGCGCTGCCCAGGGACGCCCCACGTGCAGGGGCTGCTGGGCTGCTTCGGCAGGTGGATTCTGGGGCTGGGGGTGGCACACCCACTGGCCCAGGTTGGCAAGGGCCCGGGCACGGAGTCCAGCCTTCCTGGGAACCGCCAGCTGACCGCCAGCGGGACGACTGCCCCTCCCCCACGACCAAGGTGCTGGCGCCCGCAGCCAGCCCTGCCTCTAGAGACCCTTGGAGCCCACTGGGGCACAGCCCTGCTCTGTGGTGACTGTCCCTGGACAGAAGATCCTTATTCTAAGCTTCCCATGGCTTACGACGATGGCCCTAGCCCAGCTCCCCCATAGACCCAGAGCTGGGCGCCAGTGCCCACGGCAGCAGGAGGGGCCCAGAGGCTGTGCGAAGTACCTCGCGCCCATCTGTCTGCTTGGATTGCTGGGAGCTTCCCCGAGGAGCACGGGAATATACAGTGTCACACCCAGAGCCACAAACACGTCCCGGCAGCCTCCAGAGAGAGGCCCGAGGGCTTGGGGCCGGCTGCTGGTGTCCTGTTCCGAGGGTCCTGAGATTAAAGTAATTGCTGAATAAAAACGGGGCATTGAGTGACAAGTCCTTGAACTCTCGCGCGCGCGTGTGTGTGTGTGTGTGTGTGGAGGGCGGGACAAGGTGGACACAGACACCCGTGAGGGAGGTCAGTGGCTGCGTCCCTCTCTTCTCTGCCCCACTCGGCCGGCGCTGGCTCAGTAGCTCCACGGGTTTCCAAGACAGGGTCATGTGATTGACGCTCAGAGCTGCCGCCTGGCAAAGAATCGCTCCCAGGCCCGGGGGAGTTGAAATGAGCCTGGCATATGCCCAGAGGGGACGGGTTGTGGAGTGGCTTCGTACAGAGGAATCCTTTTCCTCCGTCGGCCCAGAGGCCGCGATTTGGGCCCAGTGGCAAGGGCCAGCGGCCGGCTCTGCCCGGGACTCAGGTTTCCTCCCAGAGCGGGCGGATGGTACAGGAGGCTGGGCTGTGGGTCCTGCCCAGCGGGGCTGAGGAGGGCCTGTTTTCCGTTCACCTGTCCCAGACTTGGAGAGAAAGCGAGCTCTCCCCAGGGCAACTGTCACAGGATGTGGTTCCCGGTGATGGCCCCCTTCTGGCCCTCTGAACCCTCCCCAGCCTTCGGGTTGAGGTGGGGGGGGGGGATTTCTGGGGGAGGAGTCAGGGCTGGGGTGGGCCAGGACAGAGTCCCAGGGTGGTTTGTGAAAGTTTTTTGGTTTTTTGTAGCCTGGGTTCAAATCCCGTCTCCTCCCTGTGTGGCCTCTGGCAAGCCACTTGGCATCTCTGAGCCTTTGCTGTGAAGTTCATCTGGAAAGGGGGCATGGCAGTGATACCACACAGCTGGCGGCAAGGGTTAGAGGCTTAGTTCTTTCTCAGTGGAGGTGAGAGAGCTCCTTAAAAGGAGAGAGAGGGGGAGGAGAAGAGAAGACAGCCACCAATCCCTGGGTCTTAGCACCGTCTCGTTTTCCAGATGAGGACGCTGAGCCCCAGGAGGGAAAGGACTCGCCCAAGGTCACTCAGAGCATTAATAGTCAAGTCACAGTTCAGCCCTATCCCACCTACGCCCCCACCCGGCCCCCACCACCACCCAGGACTCAGACAGGGGGCTGTTGACGCCCTCTGAGTTCTGGCTCCTCTCTGACGAGAGCCACCTCCCCATCCCCGGCCCCTTCTCCACCCACACACACCAGTCTGAGAGAAAGTGGGAAGCTCTGAGACGTGTCTCCCTTGCCCCCTTGCAGCCTGGTGGCACCAGGGTCACACGCGTCAGGGGGACTTTCTGACGCCTGGGGTCCAGAACCACAAGGCCTCCTGCGCTGGGTGATGGGGGCTGCTCACAGAGCCGGCCTTCCGCAGCCATCTCTATGCCTCCGGGGGACGTGGAGGGTTCCTTATGGAGCCAGACTGCGCCCGGAGTGGAGAGGCAGAGACCCGAATGGCATCCAGCTTCGATCCGAAGAGGGGAGGGGGTGGGAGCCTGGCAGGGAAGCGTCCCTAACTAACATAAGCTGGTGTGCTCACCGTCCACTCTTCAGAGACCAACCATTACGATAAGCCACAGGGATCTGGGAGAGGAAACACCAAGATGTTAAACGGATGTGGCAGCCGCATCCCGATTTCAGAAACGTCGATACAGCGGGAGGGGTTGTATCCGAGCACGAAAGCACGGCAGGAATTCTTCGGCTCTGCAAGCCATCGAGAGAATGAGCCCCAGGAATGTACGGAGGGGCCCGGAGAGCCCCTGACCCAGCTGGAGGGAGGCCATCCGGAAAGACCTGGGCGGGGTGGGGGTGGGGGTGGGGGACGCTGCTGCCTGAGCTGGGCTGTAAAGGATGAGTAGGAGTTTGCTGTCTGGGAGAGGAGAGGAAAGGGCATTCCAAGTCAATGCAATGGCACGAGCAGAGACAGCACAGCAAACCAGGTCGCTCACAAGGTAAAGGGCGGTCCCGCCCGATCAGAGGCTGAGGACAGTCAACTCTCACACCAACTCAGTTTTGTTGGTAAGAAAACCGAGGCCCCGACGGGTTAAGTCAAATGCCGGAGTCACACAGCTAAAAAAGCAGCAGCTTTTACGGGCTGTCTAGCTTCAGAGTCTGAGCATTAACCATGGCACTTCCGGTGGAAACCTATTCTTGTCCCCGTGCCCCCTGGAGTCACACTGCTGGGCACAGCCAGAGCCCCGGCCCAGCTCTGAGATCTGGAAACACGAGCCTGGAAACACCAGCACTGGCACCTGCTGGGTACTGGGATTCTGCGCTCATTACCCGGGCACCTGTGTGGAACGAGGCACAGAGAGGAGGGAGACTGAGCCCTTCCCTTGCGAAGTTGAAGGCCTCTGCGGCAGACACACAGAGACCAGTAGCCACAGTATGTCACCATGGATACGGTGGCGATGGCGATGACGGGGGTGAGTGGCATTTGCTACGTGCAAGGCTTAAATCATTTCACGCAATCCTCCTACGAGCTCTTTGAGAAGGTAGTATCCTCCCTAATTTACAAAGAAGGAAACGAGGTCCAGAGAGGTTAAGTGACAAGCCGGAGGTCACACAGCTCGGCAGCTCGAAAGCCCCAGTGTGAAACCAACCATTGCAAATGCACAGTGAGGGCCCACCATGGCCATATTTAACCCACACAAACTTCAGTGTATCTGCCCGGCAGCAGAAGAGAAAGGAAAGGAACGATGGCGCCCACAGTCCCCCTCCGTGAACAAACACCCGGCGGGAAGGAGGGAGGCGGGAGGGAGGAGCCGGGGGGCCCTCTGTTCCCTCGGACCCTGAGAACAATTCATCACCTGGGCATCCTGCCACATCAGATAAGACTTTAGTTACTAACAACTAAACCCTCGTGCACAGTGGGCCCGAACACAACCCCCCACCCCCCCTTCATCTGGGTCAGCCAGCGCCGGAGGGGGAAACATCGAAATTGGAGACGATGCACGACAGACTCAAATACGGGAGAGCCTTCCTAACAGCGTTTACTTTTCCTCTCCCTTCCTCCAGCCCTCTTTCTTTTTCCCCTTCTTTCGTTTTCTTTCTTTTTTTTTTTAATTTTTAAATGTTTATTTATTTTTTGAGAGAGAGAGAGAGAGAGAGAGAGCACGAGCATGAGTGGGGGAGGGGCAGAGAGAAAGAGGGAGACACAGAATTCGAAGCAGGCTCCAGGCTCTGAGCCGGCAGCACAGAGCCCGACGCGGGGCTCGAACTCACGAACCAGGAGATCGTGACCTGAGCCAAAGTCGGACGCTTAACCGACTGAGCCACCCGGGTGCCCCTTCGTTTTCTTTCTTTTAAATAGTCACGTGGTTCAAAACTCATACACATGCATATCATTAAAATCTTGTTACCCACCCATCCGCCCTCCCCCTCCTCTTACCCCCTTCCCAGGTGAACAGTACTGTTTCTGTGATACAAAGACAAGCAACTGTGAATATCTCTTGCTTCCCCCACGTCCCTGCTTATTAAAAACACAAACAAACAAACAAAAACCAAAGCAAAAAATGGCATTCTACCCACGGTCCTAGGCTCCTTGCTTCTTTTCACTTCTTAAAGCATGCGAGAGAATTCTCCCGAGGGATCTTTGAGAGTAACGTTGACCATTTTTGAGTTTTGTCCCAGGTGCTAGTCAAGCATACGATCTCTATTTCATGGGTGACTCCAACACAGTGCTCCAGGGGGCTGTGCAGACAGAGAGGAAGAAGCCACTAACTTTGATGGAAAGCTGGGGAAAGCAGGACAGAGGAGAGAACAAATGAATTGGCCATTGAAGGATGAGTAAGAGTTGGATGGACAGAAAAGAGAGTGAAGGGTGTTCCCAGAGGCAACATGTGTGGAGCGTGTTGGCTGAAGTGTGGGGAGCAGGGAGTCTACTGCACATGGGAAGAGACACTGGGGAGCATCTCAGAGGGTCTATAACCTCAGCCAGGGGTTCGGTCGTGGTCCTGCAGGCACTGGGGAGTCGTGAGTAGTTTCTAAGGCAAGGAAGTGACCAGATGAGACGGATGCTCTAGAAAGATCACCGCTGTGAGGTGGGGGTGGGTTGGAGGGAGACCAGTTGGGGGGTGGTCACTGAACACTGATGGCCAGGACTGGGGGCTGGAGAAGGGTCCCAGGACGTGAAGAGTGAGCACATACACGGGAGATGACTTTCTGACACGGTACCCCCAGCCACAGTGATAATTATGATGACAGTGACAGTAAAACAGCCTCCATTCCTGGGATGCCTGGGTGGCTCAGTCGGTTGAGCGGCTGACTTCAGCTCAGGTCACGATCTCAAGGTTCAAGGGTTTGAGCCCCGCATCGGGGTCTGTGCTGATGGCTCAGAGCCTGCTTCAGATTTTGTGTCTCCCTCTTGATCCCTACCCCTCTCGTTCCCTCTCTCCCTCTCTTTCTCCTTCTCTCTCTCTCCCTTTTGTTCTTAAACATGAATAAACATTTAAAAAAAATTTTTAAAAACAGCTTCCATTCCTGAGTACTCCGTCAGGTGCCGTTCTGGGCATTTTCCAGGTACTAACACATTAATGTTCTGCGAGGTATTAATATTTATCTCCATGTCACGGCTAAGGAAACCAAGGCTCGGAAAGATCCAGAGTTTTCGCCAGAGCGGTCCGCTGGTCACGGTGTGGCTGGGCCGTGGCTCCCCTTCCACGTGGCCTCCTGAGGGGGGACGGGCTAAGCTAAAGGTTCATTTCTGTGCTTACTGATCCGAATGCCCAGCCAGAGAGCACCATACCACTTACTCTTCAGGCCTCGCAGCTCATTTGCATCCTCCAGGCATTTGGGGGACCCTGAGGGCTGAACCCAGAAGGAGGCCTGGGCTAGATTATCCTGCCAGAGGCCCGTCCCTGGGCTGCAGCATGTGGCTCTGAGGTCACTCCCAGGGGCACGGGCTCTGGCTTCCCTGCCCTGCTGGGATCCGAACTTTTCCACTGGAAACCTCTGCCCCAGAGTGCATCTGCCAAGCCCTGCTCGGGCCCCCATCCTCCCCGCCGCCCCGTCTGCGGTCCCCACTTCCACCCCTCCCCTGGAGGCGGGCAGAAGTGGCCAGGGCCCCGTGCGGCTGCTCGTCGTGGGCCTCTCTTGGCCGTGGCCCCAGACCCCCCGTCCTGGCTTTGCGAAGATGGGATGGAGTCTCCACAAGGCGGGGGGAGCAGGGGAGACCCATCGGGGAAGGGGTAAGTTCAAAGTCGCCCCAGTGGAAAGTTCATCTCCCACCACATCCTTCAGCTGTTTACCAGTTTGACGCGGTGCTGGCATCCTGACATGAAAAGAGGCTCACCCCTCACCAGCATCGTCGAGGAAGGACCGAAATAGCAACAGAGGAAGACAAAGAACAGAGAGACAAAGGAGGGGAGGAGGGAGAGAGTGCGTGATGAGACAGAGAGGAAAGTAATCCGGAGGCAACGTGGGTCGTGGGTCGCAGCAGGCAGCCAAAGCTGACTTTATCCACCCCCCCCCTCCCTTGGAGCGGGGCCCCGTCCTCGGTCCCTTAGCCTTGGGCATCCCTTGGACCTCAAGGGCCTCTCAGGGCAGCTGGATATTCTAATCTCCATTGTCTTCAAGGTGAGAAAAGTGAAGCCCGGAGAAGTCATGGGACTTGTTTGAGGTCACCCAGCTAGGACCCGGATGGAGAAGCCAGTCAGTAGGCTGGAAGGAGAAAGGAAAGACAATGGAAGAGTGGAAGGACTGGAGAATGAGACAGGACGGGTTGGAGGCCCAGGAAGGATCGCGAAGCGTCTTCTCCTGGGGAGGGACTGCCCCCCACCAAGAGGACCCCAGCCCTATCCTGGCTGAAGGCAGGTGTCTCTTCCTGGCTCCTTCTCTCCAGGCTCACCCCCCACCCCCCACCCCCACAAGTGCAGAAGGAGAGAGGAGGAGTCATCCTCCAGCCGTCACTGCCTTCTGAGCAACCCCCTCTGCCTGTGGGGTCTCCTGCCCGCCCCGCCACGGCAGAGGGGGGCCAGGCCCTTCTCGACCCCCTCCAGTCTCTCACAGCGGGGAGAGAAAAATGATCCCCATCTGTACCCGCAAACACATTCTCCCTCATGGGCCTGTGAGCCACGCTCCACTCGAGCGTGAACATGGGGTCCCACTCCCCTCCCCCGCCCCCCACCGAGGCCTCCCCTCTGAGGTGTGGCCACCTCTCTCGTGGGCTTCGCTCGGCCCCCCGGGGCCTGGCGTGAAGGCAGGTGGAGGCCTGCTCTCGTCTGAGGAGATGCTAACATAACTGGAGTCAGTAACCCCCAGCTCTTCTGAGTGACTGAGATGTAGTGATACCTTTTGTCACACGTCCACGACAGCCACCCTCTTCTCTGCACCAGTGCCCCGACCTCCCAGGGCTTCTTCCATTTCCCTCACTCCTTCTTCCCGGGAGCCTGCAGGACCACCCCAGCTCATACCCACACCCCTGCTCTGGCAAGAACAGCCTATCCCTGGAGAAGGTCCCTGTGGGGTCTCGGGTGACACAAGACCATCTTGGCCTTCTGTCCCCAGGCCACCTACCCTGGGGATAGTTAGTGCAGGACCAAAGTAGGCAGGCCATCCTGCTCCTCCAACATCTGGGGAACACTCCAGAGTGTGGGGGAGGGGAGGGGGGTGCAATAGCTGTGAGTCTGAGGCTGCTGAGATACCTTCCTCTGCTTCCAGAAAACTCTCCTATCCACATTCAAGTTTTCCTGCTGCCTCGTTGGGCTGTTTCCTCCACTCTCCATGTTATGAACCATTCGTTCAGATCTGCGCAAGCCTTCCCCCCCCAGCCGCTGACCAGCACCCAGAGGGAGCCCAACACCCTCATGCCTGCCCCCTGAGGCTGAGTTTCTGCCCAGCGTGACCCACAGGCTCTAACCCAGCCCCCCAGGCCCGAACCCCCCCGGAGGGGTCGAGGAGCCAGGGGCAGAAGGAAGTTGATCCAAACCATCAACATTTCTTAAACCTCAGTTTTCCGTGTGTCTCCACGGTCTTGCTTTATCGGGGGACCATTTGTTCTCTGGTTGCTTAATGCGGGCGCGTCTCCTTTTATCGCCGTTGGCTGCATCGCGCTCCGCAGATACGTCTCATTTGATCGCGATTCTCAGTATCGCGCTCCGCAGATAGTGCGTGTTTTACAGACTGAAGGTTTCCTGGCCGCCCAGCAACAATCAAGTTTCTGCACGTGCACACTTTTCCAAAAGCACTGGCTTCACTTCGTGTCTCTGGGTCACATACTGGTCGTGCTCAGAACATTTCAACTTTTTCATTATTGTTATAGTTGCTATGCTGACCTGTGATCAGTGATCTTTGATGCGACTGTGGTACCAGGGGGCACCGTGACCCGCGCCGTGCAAGACAGCGAGCCTGATGGATAAATGTACGTGTTCTGACCCCTCCGCCCACCAGCCGTTTCAGTCTCCCTCCCTCTCTTTGGGGCCTCCCTGTTCCTTGAGAGGCAACAATAGTGAAATTTGGGAAATGACTAAGCCCACAACGGCCCAGAAACCTTCAGGTGAGGAAGACTCAATCAGCGCAGCAAACCTGATGGTCTCATTTTAAGAAATTGCCTCCAGCCACCCCAGCCTTCAGCGAACCACCACCCTGATGGGTCAGCAGCCAGCAACATCCAAGCAAGACCCTCCACCAGCAAAAAATGATAACTCACTGGACTCACTGAAAGCTCAGGTGACAGGTAGCAATTTTTAGCAATAGTTTAAATTAAGGTATGTACATTGTTTTTATTTTTAGACATAACACCGTGGCACTCTTAATAGACTATAGTATAGTATGAACATAACCTTTACATACACTGGGAAACCAAAAAGTTCATTTGATTTGCTTTATTTCAGCGGTGGTCTGGAACGAATCTATGATATGTCCTACGTATGCCTGCAATTTTTCTATAGATGGATTCACAGTTTTGAAAACGTAAATGTAAAGGAAATAGCCATTTTACAAAACATCGACTGTGTGCTTCTCAAAAATACTAACATCACCCAATACAAAGTTCCAAGACATATTTCAGACCAAAGGAGCTGAGGAGAGAACAACTGAATTCAAGCTGTGATCTGGGATTTCCTTTCACTATAAAGGACATTACTGGGGCAGACAGAGAAATAGGAATGATGTCTACAGTTTAGAAAATAGTGCTGTATCCAGGGACGCCTGGGTGGCTCAGTCGGCTAGGCATCTGACTCTTAATTTCAGCTCAGGTCATGATCGCACAGTCGTGAGATCGAGCCTCGCGTGGGGCTCTGTGCTGAGTGTGGAGCCTACTTGAGATTCTCTCTCTCCCTCTGCCCCTGCCCCACTTGCGTGCGCTCGTGCACCCACACACGCTCTCTCTCTCAAAAAATAAAAATAAAGGAAAACAAAGAGAATCAGCTCCTCTCTACCCTCAAAAAACAATAGTGTTGTATCAGTGTTAACTCCCTGATTTTGATATGTGAACTACTGTTAATGGAAGAAAATATTCTTGCTTTTAGGAAATACACACTAAAATATTGACGTATTTAGGAGTAAAGGGACAGCCTACTTTCAAGTGGTTCATTAAAAAATTTTCTGTTTGGGAAAGGGGTTAGGTAGGGGGAGGGGTAATTAAGTTGTAAAATATTAACATTAGGGGATATCCAGCAATGAGCAGTTTCCAGGAATTTTTTTTATTTTTTTTAATGTTTATTCATTTTTGAAAGACAGAGAGAGACAGAGCACAAGCAGGGGTGGGGCGGAGAGAGAGGGGGACACAGAATCTGAAGCAGGCTCCAGGTTTCGAGCTGTTAGCACAGAGCCCGACGCGGGGTTCGAACTCACGAACCGCGAGATCATGATCTGAGCCGAAGTCGGATGCTCAACCGACTGAGCCACCCAGGCACCGCTATATATATATATATATTAATGTTTATTTATTTATTTTTGAGAGAGAGAGAGCATATGCACGTGCACACAAGTGGGGGAGGGGCAAAGAGAGAGAGAGAGAGAGAGGGAAAGAGAGAATCCCGAGCAGGCTCTGTGCTGCCAGCACAGGGCCCGACGCAGGACTCGAACCCGTGAACCGTGAGATCGTGACCTGAGCCAAAATCAAGAGTCGGACACTTAACCGATTGAGCCACCCAGGCACCCCTCTTTATATTATTCTTGCAGCTTTTCTCTAATTCTGAAATTGCTTTAAAATGTAAAACACATTTAAAGGAAGCATTGTGTTGCCGTCTTGAGGGGGAAACCAGTCTCGCTCGCTACAAATTGAAGGTCATTCTTCAAGGGCAATGCCACTCCTTTTGCTAGATACGTCAGTCAGCTGAGTCTGAGCCTAAGACCCGCCTGTTCTTGGTTACATGCGGGGATGGGCAACAGAGGGGAGGTGCAGGGACGTCCTCCCGCTGGCCTGAGTTGTTCCTGATGTCAGAGAAAAGCTGGCAC